>NC_079193.1:26611006-26934179 GCF_029499605.1 Hyla sarda
CAGATATTCTACAACTGTGAAATTCAGCTCTGCTACATCTATACCTGAGAACACAACTTTAATATTAATTGCTGATGCAAACGTATGCGGAGGTTACAATTGTCTATGCTCAAAGTATGTAAAAGGTGCTCACTGACATCACATCGTCTAAACCAGTGTTTTCCAACCAGGGATGCCTCCATCTGTTGCAAAACTACAACTCCCAGCATGCCCGGACAGCCATTGGCTGTCCGGGCATGCTGGGAGTTGAAGTTTTGCAACAGCTGGAGGCAGCCTGGTTGGGAAACACTGTTCTAGAAGGAGCTCTGGTTTAGCCAATATAGTGGAGCCCCGAACAGAGTATAAAAAGACTGTCAAAGGGCAGAACTTATGTATTATACCTATTGCAGGCTCCTCGGGGGCGGAGCATGAGAAAATGAATTAAGACAGCCAAGGAGAGAATTCTGTGAGAATTCTGTTGGTCATACCCCGCCCATTCAAGAGTAAGTATAACACATTGTATCACTGTTTTCCAAACTAATAAGGCCTTGTTCACACTGCGGAATTTGTGACCAGAATCCAGGCAGTAAAATCTTCGCTCGAAAATTCTGTTGCAGCAGAGTTCCACTGTTTTCAATAGAATTCTGCTGCACCGCGCACCTGACAGAATTTCCACAGCGGAAACATCTGCCGCAGAAATTCTGATTCCGGCCTCCGAAGAAAAAATTCACACGTCAGTTCTTCCTGTCAAATTCGCTCAGAAATGCATTGTTGTCTTTGGTGATAGCGCATTTCCGAACAGTCCTAGTGCTGGAATGTTCTGCCAGCACCCGCCATCGGCAAAATGTCCGCCACAAAATTTCCAGGCGGACATTCCACAAAAAATACACTGTGTGAACATACCCTAAGAGTCATTTGATATTTAGGTAACAATCGCCAGAATTAAAGGGGTACTCCGGTGGAAAACTTTTCTGTCACCAGTTGATTTAAAAAAAAAAAAAAAAAAGTTTTCCACGGGAGTGGAATTAGCTCTGTGATGCCCCATTGCTCAATGTATTTGCAAGGCACAAAGTAATCGACCTTCATCAAAGAGGCCCCAATACAAAATCTGTATTAGGGCCTGATACCTATGTGTCATTTGTAATACTGGTGCCTGTGGCAGAGAGGCCCTTAGAGAGGGCATCTTCTACACTCCCCAGATATCCCCTATGTCAGGCATTATACCCTAAGATATTCTATAAGTCTCATCCAATTGTGATGTCCCAGTACAGGACATGGTTCTGTACTACCCTTAGGCCCTGTCAGGTTGAGTCCCTCAGTGACCTGGGGGCTCCCCTGCAAGGTTTCCCCCTGTTGGTTTTATAAAGGTATGTGTGTCACTTTAATAACTAGACAGGATCCCTATGTATAGGTAGTATAGAGGACTTGTGGGAAGTCTCAAGGACCTGTGTAAATCTGTCACATGTTATGTTATGCAGTCGCATGATTTGTTGTCACATGTTCTCCCAGAGAGCACCAGCTTAACCTATGACCAGCAGCTTGACCAATGGGCTTTAGTCCAGCCCCCACTATATAAAGGGGCGATCATTACAATTCATACTCTCAGCTCTTACCACCAGCTACCTTACTGAGCATCGCAACCACCAGAGATCAGCATCTGTAAGACCCCAAAAGCTACAGTCATTCCAGTAAGTCTCAAGTCTATGTCTGCTGTCACTGAAACTAGTCAAATCCTGCATATAGTCAAGTCAAGTCTAATCTCTAGTCAAGTTTATTACAAGTATATTGGTCCAGCAAGCTGTGAGGTCCTCTGGGTCCTGGTCACCTCTCTGGGAATTCTGGCCTTAGCTGTGAAGATAATTCCATCTGTCTTATACTCAGTAAAGCCTCCGTTTCACCATAACTGGTTGTGGACTCTCATTCACTTCTAGCAATTGGGATAGCGGAAAATCCGGACGTCTGGTGTTCCGGAACCCGCAAACCACACTGGCATCCTGAACACTAGGGGTTAATACCATCAAGCCCCTGGGGTTAATACCATCTGATCCCACCACTCACAACGCTACACCAGTGGTCCCGCCATTTCACCCGGTGGTCCACCACACAATAATCTTGCTTCATAGTCAGCGATTAATAACCTGAAGCTAGATCTGGCCTAAGTCGCCCCCTTTCTATGCTCAATGGGGGAGATTTATCAAAACCTGTCCAGAGGAAAAGTTGTCCAGTTGCCCATAGCAACCAATCAGATTGCCACTCATTTTTAACAAGGCCTCTGAAAAATGAAAGAGTCGATCTGATTGGTTACTATGGGCAACTGGGCAGCTTTTTCTCTGCACAGGTATTGATATCTGCAAGGCACAAAGTCATGGACCCTCACCAAAGGGGCCCCAATTAAATCTGTATTAGGGTCTGATACCCTGTGTCATTTGTACCAGTGCCTGTGGCAGAGAGGCCCTTAGAGAGGGCATCCTCTACACCCCCAATATATCACTTATATCAGGCACTATACCCTAAGATACTCTGAGTCTCATCCAATAATCTTGCTTCATAGTCAGCGACTAGATCAGGCCCGAGTCGTCCCTTTCATCTGCCATAACCTTCCGGCACAAAGTATAATAAAATGCCAATCTGGCTGCCATGCCCCGTCCCAGATATTAATAGATATGACAGTGCGGTGGAGAGAAAAGGTTACAGCGTCTGTGTGTCACCTCATCCTCAGTGAAATATTAATCAAAAGAATTCTAGAAGACTCCGCCGCTGACCCTGCAGACAGCCCCCGCTCCGTGTGAACGCCAGGATGGCCACCTAAAATCTGAAGAAAAGATCCGCTAAAGAAAAGGCCTCCGCATCACAGGGCGGCTGCCAGGAGGACTTCTCTCCTGCTGATCATACACAATACATGAGAAGAATTGGTGTAGAGGGCAGATGGAAGGTTAAAGCGTCACTCCGCTCATTATATTATATTACCTTCATGACACCCTTGGAAGATGACAATATGGGGAGAGTCTGAACTTAAGTGAAGGTGAGATCCCATGATGCATCAGTACCAACTAGTATATTCAAATCTTTTGATCGGTGGGAGGAGCAAGATGTCTATTTGTGAATACCTGGGGTTTTTTTTTAACAAAAAAACAAAAAACAGGTTTAAATTATTTCTATTTAAACATCTTAATCCTTCAAGTACTTATCAGCTGCTGTATTCTCCAGAGGAAGTTGTGTAGTTATTTCTAGTCTGACCACAGAGCTCTCTGCTGCCTCCTCTGTCCCTTCCAGGAAATGTACAGAGCAGGAGAAAATTCCCATAGTAAACCTCTCCTGCTCTGGACAGTTCCTGACATGGACAGAGGAGGCAGCAAAGAGCACTGTAGTCAGACTGGAAAGAACTACAAAACTTCCTCTGGAGCATACAGCAGCTGATAAGTACTGGAAGGATTAAGATTTTTAAATAGAAGTAATTTACAAATCTGTATAACTTTCTGGCACAAGTTGATGTGAGAACATTTTGTTTTCTTCAAAGTGATTGTTCAATGATGTAGCTTACAAAGAAAAAAAAAATGAATTGAGCAGTTGCTCAGTACTAGAATTCCCAGAATGCATTGCCTTCTCTTAGCTCTCCATCACAGTCCTTCCACCCTGCCCACTCCTACCAGTTCTTACCCAGATCTGTTGCAGAACACCTTATTCCACAGCAGACTATGGCACAGACAGTGCGGTTGCAGCAACCTCCTGTATTCATTCCCTGTCTGCTCCTCTGTAGCATTACTTGGCAAAATGCATGATGTAAACACATCTAATCTAATTCTTACCTAAATGTCCCAATAAAGATATATATTCATGTGTGTATATGACAGCTAGATGGTGATGCCAGTTGTAGTGGACGGTCAAAGGTGGTGACCTCACTCAGGGGGCAGGGCTTCAGCTCAGAGACCAGATCCAGCAAAACCTCCTGAGACAGTAGAGGATAATACAACCTCTTGGGAAAGAGGGTGGGGCCTGGGAGCTGCTGGGACAAAGCCACGCTTACAATAAGAGGACTACACAATTTCCTGTCAGCAGAGAGGGAGGAGCCAGGGAGCTGCTGAGACAATACCACACTGTCAATGAGAGGACTATACAACTTCCTGCCAGGGGTGAATCACGCAAAAGCATGGTGAAGCCAGTACAATTTGTGATAATACTAAATAGTCATGTAAATGCCTTAGGGTGTTCTTCTTATTTAAAGGGGTGCTCCGGTGGGAATTTTTTTTATTTTTTTTTTAAATCAACTGGTGCCAGAAAGTTAAAAAGATTAGTACATGACTTCTATTTAAAAATCTTAATCCTTCCAGGACTTATCAGCTGCTGTATGTTCCACGCCTTTTTTTTTTTTTTCTGTCTGACACCTCTGTCCATGTCAGGAACTGTCCGGAGCAGCATAAGTTTGCTATGGGGATTTTCTCCTGCTCTGGACAGTTCCTGACATGGACAGAGGTGTCAGCAGAGAGCACTGTGGTCAGACTGGAAAGAAATTCAAAAAGAAAAGAACAGCAGCTGATAAGTACTTGAAGGATTAAGATTTTTAAATAGAAGTAATTTACAAATCTGTTTTACTTTCTGGCACCAGTTGATAAAATATATATATATATATATATATATATATATATACACACACACATATATATATATACATACATACACATATATATACACACACATATATATATATGTATACACACACACACATATATATATATATATATATATATATATATATATAAATATATATATATACACACACACACACATATATACATACATATATATCCAACAAAAAAATGGCGCAGCACTCCAACGAAATTTCCCAAAAAAACTGTGAGTTTATTCACCACATGTTACCAACAGCAACGTTTCAGCTCAACACTAGAGCCTTTTTCAAGCATGCTTGAAAAAGGCTCTAGTGTTGAGCTGAAACGTTGCTGTTGGTAACATGTGGTGAATAAACTCACAGCTTTTTTTGGAAATTTCGTTGGAGTGCTGCGCCATTTTTTTGTTGGATATCTTAAGGGGTCCCGATCAGACCTAGGACGCTTGGCACCCACATGCATTGTTTTGGAAGTGCTGCAACCACTCTGGTATTTATATATATATATATATATATATATATATATATATATATATATATATGTACACACACATACATATACATATATATATATAGATATATATATGTTTGCCACTGGAGTACCCTTTTAAGTCCAATTTTCTGATACCAGGTTACCCCTTTAATGTTGGCGGAGAGCAGCTAACCTCCTTGGAAGAGGACTCAAAAAAAGACTCAACAGGTTTCATGTTCTACAGGTCACTGAATATTGCCACATAAGACAAGTAGACAAAAGTTGCCACCCTGACGGGCAGCCCTACAACCTACACAGAGCACCAGAGCTGAAATGGTTACACCAGTGTTTCCCAACCAGGGTGCCTCAAGCTGTTGCAAAACTACAACTCCCAGCATGCCGAAGGCTGTCCGGGCATGCTGGGAGTTGTAGTTTTGCAACAGCTGGAGGCACCCTGGTTGGGAAACACTGGGTTACACAACGGCATGCATGACATTATCTACAGGAATCCTGACGACCCACGTCCTTACATCTTCCATCCAAAATTCTGCTTCAGAAAAGACAATTTTAGACTTCCGGAAGCCACGGCACGTCTCTGCGTCTATCAGATTGGAGATAAATAGGAGAGGTCACCAGCTCACGGAGGTTTGTCACCTCGAAATAAAAGAGCTGCCAGGATATAATAGAATGGGACAATTGTGACTCCATCACTGTATATTTTGCTTGTAACAATAAAGTCAGATCTTCACTATCCGTCTGGTTGCTCATCTCTCAGCCCTTTATCCCGTCCTCGGCTTATCAGTCTTTATTGGCGGAAAATGACAGAGAATTGGAGAGATGGATGCGCCTCATTGCTGAATGCACTGGAAATAAAAAAGGAGCTACATTTAAGACTGGGTCAAGGCGGCCTCGTCCACCAGGATGGACCCATTCAGCTGCCGACTGTTGTGTATTATCTATAAATTGCAGCTTTCTTCTACCTCATTAATGGACGGGCAGCTATTCTCTTCCCCAGTTTTGAGATGTTATGATTTAAAGGGGTACTACCATGGAAAACTTTTTTATTTTTTTTATTTAATCAACTGTTGCCAGAAAGTTAAACAGATTTGTAAATAACTTCTATTTAAAAAAAAATCTTAATCCTTCCAGTACTTTTTAGGGGCTGTATACTACAGAGGAAATGTTTATCTTTTTGGATTTGTCTTCTGTCACGAGCACAGTGCTCTCTGCTGACCTCTGCTGTCCATTTTAGGAACTGTCCAGAGTAGGAGAAAATCCTCATAGCAAACATATGCTGCTTTGGACAGTTCCTAAAATGGACAGCAGAGAGCACTGCGGTCGTGACATAAAAGAAATCAGAAAAGATAAACATTTCCTCTGTAGTGTACAGCCCGTAAAAAGTACTGGAAGGATTAAGATTTTTTTTAATAGAAGTGATTTACAAATCTGTTTAATTTTTTGATAAAAAAAAAAAAAAAAAAAAAAAGTTTTCCACGGTAGTACCCCTTTAAGTTGTGAATTTATTTTATTCAGTTCCAGCATCTTCAAAAGGTGTAAAATATCTTTCTGAGTAGATCCAGCTGGAGTTGGCTATTGGCTATGATTTTATTTTTAGCCCAAATTTTTATTTTAGAAAAGAAACCATTTAATTAGTGCCAATAAAAACACAAAAACATGATGAACATGTATTAGATCATTGGGGGTTAAAGGGGTATTCTGAACTTAAAGGGGTACTCCCGTGGAAAACTTTTTTTTAAATCCACTGGTGCCAGAAAGTTAAACAGATTTGTAAATTACTTATATTAAAAAATCTTAATCCTTCCAGTACTTATTAGCTTCTGAATACTACAGAGGAAATTATTTTCTTTTTGGAACACAGAGCTCTCTGCTGACATCATGACCACAGTGCTCTCTGCTGAAATCTCTGTCCATTTTAGGAACTGTCCAAAGTAGGAGAAAATCCCCATAGCAAACATATGCTGCTCTGGACAGTTCCTAAAATGGACAGAGATGTCAGCAGAGAGCACTGTGCTCGTGATGTCAGCAGAGAGCTCTGTGTTCCAAAAAGAAAACCATTTCCTCTGTAGTATTCAGACCCTAAAAAGTACTGGAAGGATTAAGATTTTTTTTTAATAGAAGTAATTTACAAATCTGTTTAGCTTTCTGGCACCAGTTGATTTAAAAAAAAAAAAAGTTTTCCACGGGAGTACCCCTTTAAAAAGTTGGACCTTCACAATGAGTTTGTTTTCCCATATGCTGTAGATAGAGGGTACCCTGTCTACAGCATAGGGGATAGCAATCTGATTGTTGGGAGAAATCCGTCCTCTTAGTGTTTAAAGGGGTACTTTTTTAATCAACTGGTGCCAGAAAGTTAAACAGATTTGTATGTGGTGGCCCAGTACAGTAGGTGTTACACCGTACCCTTGCTGTCCTGTCAGGTAGCCTCCCTACAGTGTCCCCTGGGCCCCCTTGTATCTGCCCCCCCCCCTTGTAAATATGTTTACAATGTATTATACCATGTAATGTGTTCTGAAACCGTTGTCACTTTAAGACTGTTTACCATGTGACTTGTCATGTGATTGTTATCCAGGAGGTACCAGTGACCAGGTGATCCCAGGGGTGACCTATGGGCTCCCTGCGAGTCTCCCCCATATAAGCCCTGGGTGGAGCTTCTCTCTTTCCTTACAAGTCTTTGCTGAGGTCAAGTCGAGTCCTAGAGAGTCCAAAGTCATTGGAGCCTCAATCCAGTCTGCAGCCACAAACAGCTACAAGTAACCACAGTCTCAGTATTGTCAGTCGTCAGTCAAGTCAGCCACAGTCATCATTTGTCAAGTCAACATGGCCTGCATTAATTTGACCATATCTACTACAAGTCCCAGCAAGGCCTTAAGGTCTCTGAGTCACTGGTCACCTCCTTGGCCCCTGGCTGAACTGTATAGACTTTATAGACCATCTGTCTACCCTCAGTAAAGCTACCGTTATCTGTAACTTGCCCCCGTGCCTAGCCCAGGATCCAGTGGTATACCTTCAGGTGGTATCGAGGATTGAATACAAGGGGTTAATGCCATCTGCCCCTAGAGTAATTCCATCTGCCCTTTGCATCACACCCTCTACCACGTGTAAATTACGTCTCTATAAAAAACGTAATCCTTCCAGTACTTAGCTGCTGTATGCTCCACAGGAAGTTGTGTTGTTCATTTCAGTCTGACCACAGTGTTCTCTGCTGACACCTCTGTCCATTTTTGGAACTGTCCAGAGTAGGAGCAAATCCTCATAGCAAACCTCTCCTGCTCTGGACAGTTCCTGACATGGACAGAGGTGTCAGCAGAGAGCACTGTGGTCAGACAGAAAGGAAATTCAAAAAGAAAAAGAAAATAACTTCCTCTAGAGCATACAGCAGCTGATAAGTACTGTAAGGATTAAGATTTTTTTTAATAGAAGTAATTTTCAAATCTGTTTACCTTTCTGGCACCGGTTGATAAAAAAAAAAAAAAAAAATAGTTTTCCACCGGAGAACCCCTTCAACAACGTTCAAAAGCCCCATACACAATCAACAGAGAGTTGACCAAGCACAAAAAGAGTGTCCTCCATTTACTTAGGAGGCAATTCTCCTTTGTTCTCATAATCAGCGGGGATCTAAGCAGTTGGATTCCTACCTATAAGCTTCTATCCTGTGAAGATAACTTTTGGAGTTAACTTCAATGTAAATGTCTGTCACAGTGATTCAACGAGCCTGGCGAGAAAGTGGCTGTAAGCGAGAATCCATGTGGCAGGTTGTGGCTCATCGAATGTAAATAAGTGAAGTGCAAAGAAGAATTCATAAAGCAAATGATACCTGTCTGTTAGTGGATAGCTGTTTTCTAAGATATAAAATCATGTTTTACTTCTAAGCTAAAGTGTTGTATGGGCAGTGCTCAGCTGCAGCATGCATGCCTCCTCCCTCCCCACCCTTTCTATTTGTTTTCAGCACTAAACCTTATACATCAGTCATGGCGGGAGGAGTGGAGTAGGTAAGAGCCATGCATGCTGCAGCTTAGCACTGCCTATACAACACTTCACCTTGGAAGGAAAACGTTTTATTTTATTTTTTTTACTCTTATACCAGCCATCGGCTAAGAGACAGGTATTATTTCCTTTATCTCTCTATAATTAAAGGGATACTCTGCTGCCCCAGCATTCAGAACATTTTGGAACGCATGGAGCGGGCGATGGGGTCGTGGCATAACGACCACGCCCCCTCAAGTCTATGGGAGGGGGCGTGGCGGCAGCGGGGAGAGGCGTGACATCACAAGGTGGCGTTGCCGTGATGGCACGATTCCAATGCCCGCTCCCAGCATTCTAAACGAATGCTCGGTGTTGCACAGAGATCGTGGGGGGTCCCAGCAACGGGACCCCTGCAATCAGACATCTTATCCCCTATCCTTTGGATTGGGGACAAGATGTCTAGGGGCGGAGTACCCCTTTAACTCTGAGCATGATATAGAGCAGACAGATTTCTTTTAAAGGGGTAAAAAAATACACATTTCCCCTAAAAGTCACAAACCTTTGGAGATAAATGTCCGTGTGTCAGGTATTCTAATATTCTGCTTTTCCTATTCTGGTCACATCTAAGAATAAAAACCACTACTGGATGCCACCCAGCTGTCTATAGACCCTGAGTGGCTCTAAGTTTGCCTTATTATGCACAGATAGACTTCATGCATTACAGACTGGGGATTTACTACATATAAGCTGTCCGATCAATCTGATATCTGACATTTAGCGTATTAGAGAATACCGAAACCTTTCAATGGGTTTATCTTATTACAGTCATTGTCCAGAGATGGACGCGGTAATTGTCAGACGGTGCTCAGTCAGCGCTCTGAAGTTTACATTTGCTAATCCATTGTGTCTAGACTGGTGCTGCTACATGAGCCCTACGGTATTTCGTATATTTCCATACACTACTACTGTGAGAATATAGAACGTTTGATTTTCTCCTTGTATTACAATGTAGGATTATTACTAAAAACAACTTAAGGTTATGTTCACACGTACGCAGATATGATGCGCAGGATTTTCTGCTGCAGATTTCAATGTAAACTAAATCAGTGTTTCCCAACCCAGTCCTCAAGGCCACCAACAGTCCAGGATTTTAATGTTTCCCTGTTCTATTCCAATGGAGTTACTGAAAAAACCCGGAATGTTGGTGCGCCTTGAGGACTGGGTTGGGAAACACTGAACTAAATGGCTGAGCACCGCTTCTATTCTGCAGTTATAAATCCTGCGCATCAAATCTGCGCATCAAATCTGCGCAGGATCCTGTACGTGTGAACGTACCCTAAAGTAGATTATAAAACCCTAAAGTCTATGGAAGCTTACAAACATACATGAAAACACCAGCATTACGGCATCCATTTTATGACATCATCAGTTGTAACTCCTTCCCGCGTCAGGCAAAACAGTGTCCCCGCCTCTTCCCTCAGACCAGTCTCCAGTCAGTCATCAGCCACAACTCCCTCATCCGAAACTCCGTCATCCCTCAGACGAAAAACTTCCTGCTGTATAGCAGAGCCGAATCAGTGCCGGCTCTCTACTATACGGGTTCTGCTGTACAGTGACCCCCCGACCTACGATGGCCCCGACATCAAAATTTCAGCATACGATCACTCTAAGAGTTCATCGCATGTTGAAGGCAGCATCAGCATACGATGCTTTTGTATGTCGGGGCCATCGCATAAACGGCTATCCGGCAGCGCAGACTGCTTCAGCTGCCACCGGATAGCTGTTTACGGTGCCCCGTGTGGTCCGCTGACGATCACTTACCTGTCCTCGGGGCTCCGGCGCGTCCTCTTCGGGATCCTCTGCATCGTCGGCGCTCTCCATCGTCGTCATCATGTCGCTGCGCACGCCGTCCTGTCATCCAATAGGAGCGGCGTATGTAGCGACGTGATGGCGACGATGGAGAGCGAGGATGCCGGGGAAGCAGAGGCCTTGCCGGAGCGTCGGGGACACCTCAGGGACGCGGCGACAGCGATGGAAGGCGACATCCAGGGCAGCGGTGACGGTCCGGAGCGGCGGGGACAGGTGAGTACAACTTCCTATACCAGTGGTCTTCAGCCTGCAGACCTCCCGATGTTGCAAAACTACAACTCCCAGCATGCCCGGACAGCCAACGGCTGTCCGGGCATGCTGAGTGTTGTAGTTTTGCAACATCTGGAGGTCCGCAGGTTGTAGACCACTGTCCTATACTTTACATTGCACGGATCCCTCAACATACGATGGTTTCAACAATTGATGGTCCATTTGGAACGGATTATCATCGTATGTTGAGGGACCACTGTACATGCTAGTCAGTGTCGACTCTGCTATACGGGGTCCTGCTGTACACGCTATTCAGTGTCAGCTCTGCTATACAGACTCTGTAGCACATGTAGTGTCTGAAGTACACAAGCAAGTATCACAGTTTTGACTCTGCTATATATGCAGCATCGGCTCTGCTATGTGGCAGGAAGTTTCGTCTGAGGGAGAATCATCTGAGGGATGACTGAGTTTTGGACAAGGGAGTTTCGGATGAGGGAGGATGGAGTTGCGGCTGATGACTGACGAACATTGGTCCGAGGAAGGAGGCGGGAGCCCCTTGGGCTCTGACATAACTATTCCTATTGAATGCTGCAGAACATGCGCACAGAGGGAGGTATAGGGAATGGTCAGGGCTCCTCACTCCACACCAGGGATTGCTGGGAATTTAAATTTTATGCAACTGTGTTACAGCAGATTTATTGATTTGACTATTCTGACTTTTGCAGTGTGGTACGGATTATAATTTATATAAAATATCTTGTACTTCTCTAGTACATTGTTCAAGCCTAGTTTTGGTCCTAGTCAGTCTAGTTAGTTCATAGGTCATTCGTATTTAGCCCTTGTTCCGGTGTCTTGTAGTTGCTTTTGTTTCCTTAGTTTTATTTTGTAGAATTCGCTCCTTAGCTTTGGTTTTTGTTTCAGAGTCCTAGAATACTCAAATTAGGGTTTTCATTAGGAACATGTTCAGGGACATTGGTGTGAGTGTTTACGGATAGATCTAGGGGAAGATTCAGGGAAATTCAGGGTCCGTTATAACAACTGACACTAACTTCCCCTGAATCTTTCCCTAGAACTGTCCCTTAAAGGGTACCTCTCATGAAATAAACTTTTGATATATATTAGATTAATGAATGTTGAATAACTTTCCAATAGCATGTGAATGAAAAATATGCTTCTTTCTATTGTATTTTTCCCGATCAGTCCTGTCAGCAAGCATTTCTGACTCATGCTGGAGTCCTAAACACTCAGAGCTGCCAGCCTGCTTTGTTCACAGCCAAACAGGCTATGAACAAAGCAGGCTGGCAGCTCTGAGTGTTCTCCTTTGTGAACAAAGCAGACTGGCAGCTCGTAGTGTTTAGGACTCCAGCATGAGTCTGAAATGCTTGCTGCCAGGACTGGTAGGGAGACCCCTAGTGGTCATTTCTTCAAAGTGGAAAATTAAATAGAAAGAAGCATATTTTTTAATAACATGCAATTGTAAAGTTATTCTGCATACATTAATCTATAATATATCAAAAGTTTTCTTGATGAGAGGTACTGAAATCCCTTTGCTTCTGACTGCCGTTTTCATCATTGTTTTGTGCAATCATTCACTCCTATTATAATCTACTGGTGGTTTCCGATTCTTGTTATTTGTCATCTGCTTCACAGTAACATAGTGAACAAAGAGAGACGCTACTCTTGTTGCATGGAGTGTTCCCCAAGCCTGGTCATTTTGTGAGAATGTAGGGGGCAATTCCACTGCTGTCCCCCGGATGAAAGCCATGACACCTCAACTCTAGGACCCTACCTTTTCCCATGTAACACTTTATCCCGGTATCGGCTCGGACCCTATGCATTAATGGGACTAGCTCACAACTGTTTCTTTTTTGTTTTCATCTATAGTCCGCCTCATTTATTCTATACTTTTTGGAGCCATTTTTGGGAAATTTCTGATGATTCGGGATAAAAAATTTTTTTTATTTCGATTGTATAATATGCAAGACTTTTAGACCAACAGCCTGGAAGAAGTGCTTTAAAAGTCACAAATGTGAGGGTCTCCTCCGAAAAGATGTCAGGCCTGAAATTCCATTAACATTTTTATAAATTACCGTATTTTTCGCCGTATAAGACGCACTTTTTCTTCCCCAAAACTGGGGGGGAAAAAGTCGGTGCGTCTTATATGGCGAATACACCCCTATTGCGGCGGTCCCTGCGGCCATCAACGGCCGGGACCCGCGGCTAATACAGAACATCACCGATCGCGGTGATCCCCTGTATTAACCCTTCAGATGCGGCGATCAAAGCTGACCGTCGCGTCTGAAGCTAAAGTGACACTAACCCGGCTGCTCAGTCGGGCTGTTCGGGACGCCGTGATTTCACCGCGGTGGTCCCGAACAGCCCGACTGAATAGCCGGGTTAGTGCTTACAGGACACCGGGAGGGACCTTACCTGCCTCCTCGGTGTCTTCTCCGTTCAGGGATCCTCTGTATGGCCGTCTCTCTCCTTCCTCGTCATCACGTCGTCGCGTACGTGCGTCGGCGTGCGTAACAACGTGATGACTGCGACGTAGAGTGAGGATACCCGGCCGGCAGCAGAGACGTTCCAGAGCGACGGGGACACGGCAACAGCGAGGGAGCGACATCCAGGGCAGCGGTGACGGGTCCGGAGCGGCGGGGACACGTGAGTATTACCTCCTATGCAGTGGTCTTCAACCTGCGGACCTCCAGATGTTGCAAAACTACAACTCTCAGCATGCCCGGACAGCCAACGGCTGTCCGGGCATGCTGGGAGTTGTAGTTTTGGAACATCTGGAGGTCCGCAGGTTGAAGACCACTATTGGGTTCAAAATCTTAATTTTTTTTAGATTTTGCACCTATAAATTGGGTGCGTCTTATACGCCGGTGCGTCCTATAGGGCGAAAAATACGGTAAGCATTATTATTATTATTCAATTGAGTTAAACCATCTGGAGAGTCAGCACTTCCCGGCAATAACTACAGATCAGCTACATATCTGCACCACCATCAGGCTTAAAGGGGTACTCCACTGGAAAACATTTTTTTTTTTTTTTTTAATCAACTGGTACCAGAAAGTTAAACAGCTTTGTATATTATTATTATTATTATTATTAATAAATAAACTTAATCCTTCCAGTACTAATCAGCTGCTTTATGATCCACAGGAAGTTCTTTTCTTTTTTAATTTCCTTTAATTTCCAACGGCTGTCTGGGCATGCTGGGAATTGTAGTTTTGCGACAGCTGGAGGCTCCCTGGTTGGGAAACACTGCCCTAGGGTATCAAATTGAAGCTAACAATTAACTTTTATTAAATTGAGGCCATCCGACTGTATGAGAATCTTGCCTTACTCCATCTATGTTGCCATCTGCTACTTGCTATTTGCTATAATTAACCAATAAATGTGAGTGTACCTGTAGTGTGCACTCAGAAACTATAAAACAGGACCTTTGTTTATTGTCAATATATGATGCAGTGCCTCCCAACATGTTTTTCCATGCGAAGTGGCATTCTCAGGCCAATCAACCATCATGCAGACCAAATTAGAGGTATATAACATCTCTAGATGACATCTTAAAGGGAAAACCTTTTATCTTTTAAATCAACTGGTGACAGAAAGTTAAACATATTTGTAATTTACTTCTATTAAAAAATCTTAATCCTTCCTGTACTTATTAGCTGCTGAATACTACAGAGGAAATTCTTTTCTTTTTGGAATGCTCTCTGATGACATCACGAGCACAGTTCTCTCTGCTGACGTTATTATAATAATAATAACACTTTATTCATTGTTGTCCTTAGTGGGATTTGAACCCAAGTCCCCAGCACTGCCCTTAGCCACCATGCTGCCCTTAACCAACATCTGCTATGCATGGTTGCTAAAATGGACAGAGATGTCAGCAGAGAGCACTGTGTTCGTGATGTCATCAGTGTTCCAAAAAGAAAGGAATTTCCTCTGTAGCATTCAGCAGCTAATAAGTACTGGAAGGATTAAGATTTTTTAATAGAAGTAATTTACAAATATGTTTAACTTTCCGCCACCAGTTGGTTTAAAAGAAAAAAGGTTTTCACCGGAGTACCCCTTTAATTCCTCTAGAACCTTCTCTACCAATGACTAGTGAGTAGATATCATTAGTCTAAAATGTATCAAAACCATCAGGGTTTGCTTGTTCTCTCCTTGTTTGTGTGGGTTTCCTCAGGGTACTCTGGTTTTCGCTGATAGGTTTAGATTGTGAGCCCCATTGGGGACAGGGACCAAGTGTACAGCGCTGCAGAATCTGTGTGCGCTATACAAATAAAGAATAATTCTAGAATTATTATTCAGTGTCCCAATGGGGCTCTGGCTCATGGGCTTCTAGAATTTGCAGGGGCTTGGGATGTGATCCTGACAACAATGGACTTTCCAGTCTGACCACAGTGCTCTCTGCTGACACCTCTGTCTGTGTCAGAAACTGTCCAGACCAGGATAGGTGTGCTATGGGGATTTGCTCCTGATCTGGACAGTTCCTGACATGAACAGCAGAGAGCACTGTGGCCAGACTGAAATTAAATTAAAAGAAAAGAACTTCCTGTGGAGCATACAGCAGCTGATAAGTACTGGAAGGATTAAGATTTTTTTTTTTTTATAGAAGTAATTTACAAATCTGTTTAAGAAAAAAAAAAAAAAAGAAAATAAGTTTTCCACTGGAGTACCCCTTTAAATAACCATGGTTGCTTTCTTTAGAAGTCAGCTACATGTAATATCGGATATAGCCACTACAACACTAATGGCGCTGTGCCTGGTAATGAAGAATGAGCCAAGCAGCACCGCCCCTTCAATCAGCTGATCAGTGGGGGTGTTGGGGCTTGGACCCCCACTGATCTGTTATTGATGGCCTATCCTAAAGATAGAACATCAATATTAAAGTCCTGGAAAGCCTCACACAAAATATGACAGGGACACTTGATGGGAAGTCATTTGTGAGCTCAGCAATGTGCAATTCCTAATGACAGGTTATTTGTTAAATGTGCACTTAACCGCCAAGTAAAGCACCACCGCTGGTGAGCCCGGCAGTGTGTGGGTGATATTATTTGCTTCCACGCTATTCTTACATTCTACATACCGTATATACTCGAGTATAAGCCGACCTGAATAGAAGCCGAGGCCCCTAATTTCACCACCAAAAAAACCAGGAAAAGTTATTGACTCGACTATAAGCCTAGGGTGGGGAAATACATCATCCCCCCATGTCATCATCCAGACCCCCGTCATCATCCCCCCCATCATCATCACCGCCTGTCAATCCCTTCATCAGTGGTCTTCAACCTGTGGACCTCCAGATGTTGCAAAACTACAACTCCCAGCATGCCCGGACAGGCATGTCCAGGCATGCTGGGAGTTGTAGTTTTGAAACCTCTGGAGGTCCGCAGGTGGAAGACCACTGTGGCCTTTGTCATCATCCCCCCCCCCCCCCTTCATCATCACCGCCTGTCAATCCCTTCATCAGTGGTCTTCAACCTGCGGACCTCCTGATGTTGCAAAACTACAACTCCCAGCATCGGGTCTGCCCGGACTAGTGACGTTACCTTGACGACGACGCACAGGGACGTTCATGCGCAACGTCCCTGTGCGTCGTCATCACGGCAACGTCACTAGTCCGTGGCCCGGCCCGGAGAAGAGGGCCCCCCGGTGAAAATGGACAGCCCGCAACGACTAACCATCCCCACCGGACGGTCCCTGCAGCATAGATGGCCCGGACCAGCTCACCCTAACTTCCCGCCGAGGGGAGGTGAGTACAAAACAAAAGGGGGAGGGGGGGGGGCTGGATGATGACAAAGGCCGCAGTGGTCTACAACCTGCAGACCTCCAGATGTTTAAAAACTACAACACCCAGCATGCCCGGACAGCCGATGGCTGTCCGGGCATGCTGGGAGTTGTAGTTTTGCAACATCTGGAGGTCCGCAGGTTGAAGACCACTGAGAAGGGATTGACAGGCGGAGAGTTCACTCGAGTATAAGCTGAGGGGGGCAGTTTTCAGCACGAAAAATCGTGCTGAAAAACTCGGCTTATACTCGAGTATATACGGTATGTTCTGATTTAATTACTTCTGCGCTATGTGCAAAATCAATACAAAAATAAGCTGAAAAATAAATCGACAAAATCCCAATGTTATACCGCGAACAGTCAACAAAATTAAGATTTTCATTTTGATTTCCCAGCATTTATACATAACATTTACTGCAAAATACTTTACGTGTATCGCTCTACAAGGCTTAGAGCCCCAGGAAGTGATAAAATGATAACTGCCTGAAGCCACCACTAGGGTGCGCTTACCAGACATGGATTCATTATTGAGTTCAAAACAAATCTGTCTTAACCCTTTCTTGCTGTGACAATTTTTGACGACAGCATTTACGTATTTTCCTCCACTAAAGCAATAACTTTCTTCTATCGATAGAGCCATATGAGGGCTTGTTTTCTTATGGCACAAACTATATGTTTGATGGCACCCTTCATGTTACCGTGTAATGTAGCCTGATACCATGAAAAATAATGATAATAATAATAGTTGTGGGGTGAAAATTTTTAAAAAATAAAAATCATTAAAAAAATGACATTACTTTATTCTAATTATTTCTCTACCTACAGAGATATGTGAGAGCCGATTTATTTCTGGAAAAGCCATAGTAAATAGTGTTTTTTTTTTTATTTTTTAATTTTATTATTATGGTATTTATTGGTATTTTTAGGTAGGGATGGCTACTTCGTTCATGTTTTTTTTTTGGGAGGGGAGTTGACCAAAAAAAAAAAAACATAAATTCTGCCATATTATTTTTTTCTATCAATGGCTTTTACTATGCAAAATAAACACTATTTTAAAATGTATTTCATCCCCTGAAGGACAAAGCCCATTTTGACCTTAATCATATAAGGGCTTGTTGTTTGCGTCACCAATTGTACTTTGTAATGACATCAATCGTTTAATAACAAAATCCCAATTTATGTAGGTTTTATTTTAACTTTTATTAACTTGTTAACTTCTTTTTTTTTTAAGCCCCCTTAGGGGGCTATACCATGCAATCTTCTGATTGAATATACTGTTCAATGCTATGCTATAGCATAACAATGATCAGTGTTATCGGTGCTCTGCGAGCATCAGAGGACCGATCGGATGGTGAGGAGGCAGGTAAGGGCCCTCCTGCCGTCCACTCAGCTGATCGGGACCCGTGATGTCCCGATCAAATCTACTGAGCTAACTGGCACCATAACCCGCATTTTGGACGCCCCAATCAACTTTGATTGCGGTGTCTAAAGGGTTAATGCCAGGCATCAGCTCAATCGGCGGTGCCCGGCATTAACCGTGGGTCCTGGCTGCTTATAGAAACCAGGACCCACTGGGGTTAAAGCGTTCTCCGGTTTAAACCCTGTTAACATGACCAGGGCAAACAGGTACGCCCCCGGTCCTTACAGAAGTATTCCAGGAATTTTATTTGACTATGCTACAGGGACTGTAAAGTTAGTGTAGTTCATAATATAGTGTCTGTACCTGTGTGTGACGATGGTCTCAGAATTCTTGTGTGTTTATCGCCCCAATATTTATTTTTTAAAAGCATACAAAGTTACTCATGTCTCGGGATTTCCCAGGTTGCAGTGCGTCAAGACCTGACATCACTAGTCAGGTGATCAGAGAGAGTCTGTCCTGCTTGAATTTTGCAACAGCTATAGGCCCTCTGATGGGTGGGGTGGCTGATGTGTGGGAGGAAGGAAAGTGACCTCAAAACTTTCAAGCGTGGAACTGTTGGATGTGTAGTTTAGAGAACAAAATCCAACAGGAAATACCCAGTTCTGGCAGGTAAGTACTAAAATCACCTTATGGTAGATAACCCCTTTAAGTACCAGGACACAAGGGCATACCTGTACACCCTTCATCCTGGACGGGTTAATAGTTTGTACGTGTGGTTTATTTTTTCAAGTTTATTTTTTTTCATATGTGAAAAGAGGGGTGTTTAATATTTATTCCTTAAAGGTTTAACATGTTTTCATAAGGATTTTTAATCCCCCAGGACTATACGGGATGGCAAACGGAGTACAGAGGGGACCACCACCAAGCATCTAACCATCCGAATGTCATGGTTGCTATTGACTATGGCATCTAGGCAGTGAAATGACTGGGATCTAGGTTATCTCTGATTTTGGCCAATGACTCTGGATGTCAAGTGCAGTTAACAGCCAGCACTCGCCATACTCACCTCCTGAAATGATGTTCAAATGTTAAGAGGGAGATGAGGCCGGGTTCACATCTGCGTCGAGCTCCATTTAGGGGACATCTTTTTGCTGAGTCAGTTCAAGAGACAGGAGTTAAGTGGAGAAAAAAATATATACTGCAGGTCCATGCTCCAGCAAAACACCAGACGGAAACCTGATTGACCAATTTAAAGGCAATGGGACTTTTCAGGACTCATTAGTGTCCGTTGTCTGTCATTGGAACAGACTCTGGGACCGAGCTCCTGAACAGAGATGTAAACCCGGACTACATTATGGGTTGTGTTTTTTTGTTTTTGCCAGACACAGTGCCACTCTCGTTTATAGGTTGAGTCTGGCATTGCATCTCAGCCCTATTTATGTGCATTTTATGCCTGTTATATCTAACCCTTCAGCTATATTTGTTTTGAGGATTGTATTTGTTTTTAGGTGATGACCAATATGGCAAATACATAGACCAGAGTCCATGGTGGCAAATACGTTGACCAGAGCCCATGGTGGTTCCCAGTTTTGGCTCAAAGTGGGGATTCCAAGTGAGGATTCCACATCCATGATGTCTATCCGTCTAATGTCGAGATATTTTAGACAAATAATAGAACCAACAACATAAGCCATTATCAGAAGATGTCTCGTTATATCTGTCACCTCCCCCCCTGCCATAGCAATGATTAAACAATAGTAACCCCCCCCCCCCCCCCACCAACCGTGGCCATCATCTGCTTAGTCAGTACGGAGCCGAGCGCTGGATGTTCCACTCTCATGGCTGTTGTTGGATAGTAAATGGTGCGTGAGACATAAAGAGCCAACACAACCTGATTCTCAGAGGTCAGGAAGCAGAGCAATTGAAGGATGAGAAGCGTTATGAGAATCAGCAGAAAATAAATCATTTCGGCATGAAGGTGTCATAAACAAACAGGCGGCCGAGCGTCACAGACAAATCTCACTAAATACTACAGCTTTACACCCCGAAGACAGCAGGGACCATTACATAAGCTGTCATAAATTCATATTTATCTTATCCTTTTTGAGTTTTTCCCATATTAAAATTGACATTCATTCTATTGCATAGGTGGGGCGTTATACTCTTAGGGTGAATTTACACAGGGTAGAAATGGCTACATTAAGCTGAATTGGTACCTGAGGAAGGGGCCAGAAAGGCCAATAAACTTGTACATTTTTTGATACATTTTCTATTATTCCATATTGGATCATTGCAGCGCCCATCGCCCATTATTTCCTGAAGGAGGAAATGCTTTTTTTTTATTTTTTTATTTATCTGAATTGGCCTATATTGGCAACAATGATTCACATAATGAATATTGCAGTACCCAATGTCAAATCAAAATTCACAGAAGGGGTATAACAATTTAAAACTTAGCGTTTAATGTGCAGTATAAAACCACAAGACCCCACTGACAATACAACAACAGATATTTGTCACATAAAACAATGACCCAGAGACCAAGAAAGCTGGTATAGCAGTCCGAGCCCGTGTCAAGAATTGGCCAGAGTAAAGTAGTCAGGGGATAGGGGTATAATAGAAACGTCCAGGGAGGGTAGGGATGGTAACCCTGAAAAACCCTGACGGGGAGATGTAGTGCTGCTATCCCTGCGCTCGCTCAGGGAACTGTCGGGGCACTCGTCCTTGAAAGGACGACCCCTGCCCCGGTCTACCCCTTTGTCAGCCCCTACACTTAAGAAAAAAGTAAACCTGCCCAACGCGTTTCCCCCAAGTAGATGGGTTCGTCAGGGGCTAGAAGGCCCAGTATAGTCAATCTTATACAACAGAAATCAAGGCAAATAAACCATATAAAATGATTAGAAGTCACGGCCAATAAAGTGCATCATAATCAATATCGTGCACAAAACATAATCAGTCCATCGCTATTACATCCACCGTTCATAGATAACCCATCATTACACAGTATATTGACTGGGAAAGCGATGTGCTAAGAACCCAGGGCAGAGCCCTGCTCCTGGGTATGGACTCACGGATACCACAATGGTGGTCGGCGAGAGGCTGGCATCTGCAGTGGCGGTATGCCCAGCTATGGCGTCTGTTATCCGTGGATATACTGGGCCTTCTAGCCCTGACGAACCCATCAACTTGGGGGAAACACGTTGGGCAGGTTTACTTTTTTTCTTAAGTGTAGGGGCTGACAAAGGGGTAGACTGGGGCAGGAGTCGTCCTTTCAAGGACGAGTGCCCCGACAGTTCCCTGAGCGAGCAGGGGTAGCGGCACTACATCTCCCCGTCAGGGTTTTTCAGGGTTACCATCCCTACCCTCCCTGGACGTTTCTATTATACCCCTATCCCCTGACTACTTTACTCTGGCCAATTCTTGACACGGGCTCGGACTGCTATACCAGCTTTCTTGGTCTCTGGGTGATTGTTTTATGTGACAAATATCTGTTGTTGTATTGTCAGCGGGGTCTTGTGGTTTTATACTGCACATTAAACGCTAAGTTTTAAATTGTTATACCCCTTCTGTGAATTTTTATATTGGCAACAAGCAAATGGATTTCTGCAGACAAATGTGCATCGACAGAGATTACAAAAAGGCCTTGTGACTGTGCACAAAAGGGGGAAAAAAAACCTTTTTATGCGCAGTCGCAAGGTCTTTTTTTTTTATCTCTGTTGATGCACATGTTATTTCACGCTTGGCTTTGTTTGGTCATATGTTTGCAGAGACAAACTGCTGCCAGGACATTTGAACCACCGATTGATATACTGCAGCGGCCTCATAAATGGTGGATGTCCAGCTGTTGCAAAACTACAACTCTCAGCATGCCCGGACAGCCAACGAGAGTCAAATCCACATTATTGTTTCCCAAGTCCATGTAGCTGAATAAAGTAAAGTGGTCCCTCAAGTTATAATATTGGTCGGTTCCAGGACGACCATTGTATGTTGAGACCAAAATGGAAACCTGGTAATTGGTTCTGAAGCCATCAAAATGTCCTCCAAAAATAGGAAGAAGTGAGGATTAAAGAAAAATAAGTAGATAACTAATACAGATAAAGCAAATCCTTACATATAAAAGTAATAAAGATCTGCTGGGAGCTGTAATCATTGTCTATGTAGAGGACAGGAGCTTCTTCAGGGTCCTGTACAGTACATACAATGTCCTAAAAAAGTAACATATAGCCGCCCTCACCTGGTGTCCAAAGGAGCAGCTAACCCTGGTACAGGTGAAGTGTACAGAACATGTAATACCTCCCTGTACTGTAGGGGGCGCTACCAGACACCAGTCAGTGCATGATCTTCAGTAATGCAGGGGTTTTACCAGTGAATGCCCATTCTGATTGGTCGGTTCTTCCAGCTATTGACACGTTTCACAGATCTGGACTGTCTGTAGCATTGTATGTTGAGTCTGGTTTAAAGTTGAAACCTGAGGCCATTGTAAGTTGAGGGATCAATGTAGATTATATATAATGTTTGTGTATATATATTTTTTGCACATTATGATGGGGACAGCCTGTGCTTCTGCTTTGATCCAAAACCAGCTTTTAGCTATGTACAGTGATCCCTCAACTTACAATGGCCTCAACATGCAATCATACAATAGTTTCAATGGTCTCAGGTTACAATGTTTCCAACATACAATGATCTTTTCTGGACCATTGTAACTTGAAACCAGACTCACCATACAATGTACAGACAGTGCAGATCTGTGAAACGTGTCAATGGCTGGAAGATCTGACCAATCAGAGTGGGCATTCACTGGTAAAACCCCTGTATTACTGAAGCGTTTACACTGAATTCATGTCTGGTAGCGCCCCCTACAGTACAGGGAGGTACTACAGGTTCTGTACTACTCTTTACCTGCCCCAGGGTTGGCTGCTCCTTTGGACACCAGGTGAGGGCGGCTCCATGTTACCTTTTTAGGACACAGGACCCTGAAGAAGCTCCTGTCCTCTACATAGACAGTGATTACAGCTCCCAGCAGATCTTTCTTACTTTTATATGTAAGGATTTGCTTTATCTCTATTAATTATCTACTTATTTTTTCTTTAATCCTCACTTTTTCCTATTTTTGGATGACATTTTGGTGGCTTAAGAACCAATTACCAGATTTCCAGAGAGTCATGGTCTCAACGGAGTGCCACACACTCCATCACTCCTTTGAGTGGACCCTTACAGTCTCGGATCCCCCTGTGGCAGGTTCCATAAATCCATGAGTGACCGACCGGTTCCTACCTACACTCTGTTTTCAGGGTGGAGTGGGGGGTGGATGCCCCGGGTGGGTCAGGATATATAGTGCCTGGTATGACTTGCTCTGATTGCTGGTGGGTTACGCACAGATCATACCTTTTATTCTAACATTATGTTACTTGCAGTTTATGGCGTAATTCTGCAATATATAATGCAGAACTCTACTAATGCCCTTTGGGTCATGAAGATGACCTGTTATCTCATTACCTTTGCCCTCCATATTATATTTTCATTAAGAGGACCCATTATTTTATCACCTGTGCCCTTTATACATATTTTTTCCTTTATTTTATTCTGATAATTGATTTTCATTGTTAATTTCTCCCATTTATTTTGATTTATATTTCTTTCCTTTTTTGCCATCTGTTCTTCTTCTTCCCTGACCTAGCATGAAGATGCACTTCTCTCTGAACAGAGATGCGCATGGGCATGTGTGGTGTCCTGGTACTGTATTTCATACTGTACCTTGTGTGCTGGGTCCCCAAAATCAGAGTTCCTTGGTACCATTGGGGTCCGCTTGCTGAGATAACCCCTAGTCACCTCATCGTTCTTTAATTTTATGTGTTACATTTATATAATTAGTGTGGTGTATTGATATATTTATAGTGTCTGCAGGACCTTAGGTCACATGACTAATGTTTCTACTGTGATGGTATGCTAAAGGACCTTCCAGGTCACGTGAGTGGTCACATGTTCTACCATAATCCTTTGTGTAAAGGACTGACAGTTGGGATGAACCAATCAGCTCAAGGCCAGCCCCTGCCCATATAAGGGAGCTGCCAGCCAATCCTCGCTCTCTTGGGTTCCTCCGGACTAGCAGAGAGAGGAGATCCGTGTGACTTACAAGACAAAACCAGGCCTGAAGTCTAACAATCCCGCAACTTACTAACCGTGAGTTACTAAATCAAATCCCCGCTAAAGCTTGCGTGACTGCTGGACCTAAAACCAATCCCCTAAATCCAGCGGAACAGCGTAAATCAATCTCCAGAGCTTATACTCACAAGGTCCCAACCAACTGTCAGGATCCTCATAGACTGTACAAAGACTGTTCCTGTTTTACCTCTGCATAAAATCTACAGTAAAGTTTCCTATAGTTTTCTGAATCTCCTGTTGTGGAAAATCCTTTATTCCTCCTTATTGTCCTTGGGACGGGTGGCGATAGGAAAAGTATATATTGAGGAGCCCTCACCCTGGCGTCACGACAGTTAAGGGTTAGACCAGCACCCTTTCACAAGGCACAGCTACACCCCATATTCCCTATACCCCCTCAAGCTTACCACACATGGTTTAGAGAGACCGGTGTTCCTTGTGATATCAAGCACGTCAGTCCGGTAATGTGACTACTGACCACATGATGGATGACGCTTTTACTCTGACCATGTATCACATGACTGCGCTTTTGGCTCACTGGATTTAACACGGAAGCGCCGACCATGGCGCCATGCGGATGATCTCCTGCACGCTGCTTTTGTTTACAAACACCGGCTGGTAAGAATAATATGCCACGACTCCTTCCCGCCCTACATATTAAATTTGGATGATTGTCAGCTGTTACAATTATATATACTATGGATGTTTTTAATGTTTATATCACTATTGTCACTCTGCACTTATGTTTCACTATTGTATCACGGTTGGATACCTGTACTGTATCCCTTATTCTATCCCTTACATTTGAGAATTTTATATTATCATGCGCTGGTCACTTTAATTGCGCATTATGTATGCTAATGATTTGTTTACATGACTATGTCTATTTAAACTGCTATGGATCACTTGCACTTTGACTTGAAAATGGTGATGTGAGACCACAGAAACGTTGTCCATTTTTTAGCTTGATTAAAATTTCCCTTTTGCAGCCGTTTCCATTTACATATACAGAGGGGATCAAAAGTTTGGGCACCCCAGGTAAAAATTTGTATTAATGTGCATAAAGAAGCAAAGGAAAGATGGAAAAATCTCCAAAAGGCATCAAATTACAGATTAGACATTCTTATAATATGTCAACAAAAGTTAGATTTTATTTCCATCATTTACACTTTCAAAATAACAGAAAAGAAAAAAATAGTTTTTTCAAAAGTTTGGGCACCCTGCAGAGTTAATATCTTGTACTGTCCCCTTTGGCAAGTATCACAGCTTGTAAATGCTTTTTGTAGCCAGCCAAGAGTCTTTCAATTCTTGTTTGAGGTATCTTTGCCCATTCTTCCTTACAAAAGTCTTCCAGTTCTTTGAGATTTCTGGGCTGTCACGGACTGCTCTTTTAAGGTCTATCCATAGATTTTCAATTATGTTGAGGTCAGGAGATTGTGAAGGCCATGGCAAAACCTTCAGTTTACGCCCCTTGATGTAATCCCCCTTGGATTTTGAGGTGTGTTTAGGATCATTATCCATTTGTAGAAGCCATCCTCTCTTTATCTTCAGCTTTTTCACAGATGGCATCAAGTTAGCATCCAAAATTTGCTTAAATTTTATTGAATCCATTTTTCCTTCTACTCGTGAGATGTTCCCTGTGCCACTGGCTGCAATACAACCCCAAAGCATGATTGATTCAACTCCATGCTTAACAGTTGGACAGAGGTTCTTTTAATTAAATTATGGTCCCCTTCAGGCTTGTCTATATGTTCATTTGCAAAGTTCAAACGCTGATTTTTGTGGTGATGATGTAGAAGAGGTTTTCTTCTGATGACTCTTCCATGAAGACCATATTTGTACAAGTATCTCTTTGTAGTGGAATAGTGTACCACAACTCCAGCGTCTGCCAGATCTTTCTGGAGGGATTGTGCAGTCAAACATGGGTTTTGAATTGTTTTTCTCACAATCCTGCGAGCTGTTCTGTCTGATATTTTTCTTGGTCTTCCAGATCTTGCTTTAACTTCCACTGTTCCTGATGACTGCCATTTCTTAATTACATACCGAACAGAGGATATTGACATCTGAAAACGTTTTGCTATCTTCTTATAGCCTTTTCCAGCTTTGTGAGCGTCAACTATTTTCAGTTTCAGATTTCTAGACAACTGCTTAGAAGAACCCATGGTGCTGATTGTTGGGGCAAGGTCAGATGAGTCTGGGCATTTAAAACCTTTGAGATTGACATCACCTGGTCTTCCCGGATGATGATTGAGAACAATCCATGACACTGGCAGGTCTCAGCTTTGCAAAGGGGACAGTACAAGATATTAACTCTGCAGGGTGCCCAAACTTTTGCAGATGCCATTTTTTTGTTTTCTGTTATTTTGAAAGTGTAAATGATGGAAATAAAATCTAACTTTTGTTGACATATTATAAGAATGTCTAATCTGTAATTTGATGCCTTTTGGATATTTTTCCATCTTTCCTTGGCTTCTTTATGCACATTAATACAAATTTTTACCTGGGGTGCCCAAACTTTTGATCCCCACTGTATATATATATATATATATATATATATATATATATATACGGTATATACACACACACACACAACAAAAACTCACAACACTACTTTTCACTATCCATGTATGGTGCCTGCGTCCCGGACCCGATTAAAGTCCACTCAGTATATACACACGATGACGCAACACTCTCCATTGGTGAAAAAAAGTCAAAAAATGTATTTGCTCACATTACAGCAACGTTTCTGTCCTCTAACAGGACCGTTTTCAAGCTTGAAAATGGTCCTGTGAGAGGAAAGAAACATTGCTGTATATAATGTTAGTCCATTAAAAAAGGTATTACAAGATACCGCAACATTTTTTGATTTGCAACTGCATCACTGGACTAATACGGCTACTCAAATTTACTAATATATATATATATATATATATATATATATATATATATACACACACACACACATAATATACAATATAAATATAATTGACTATATATATATATATATATATTATACACACAAAATATATAATGTAAATAATGTACAATATAAATATAATTGACATTTTTATATATATATATATATTATACACACACACAAAATATATAATATAAATAATGTACAATATAAATATAATTGGCAATATATATATATATATATAAAATTGACATTATATATATATATATATATATATATGTAAAAAAAAAAATATATATATACATATATATATATATTATACACACACACAAAATATATAATATAAGTAATGTACAATAGAAATATAATTGACACATTCCCTTGAAGGTTCTCTTGATCAGATTATTCATTGCCTATAGGAGTATTTCTGTCTATATGAGGCAGTAGATAGTAGTGATGCAGCTAAGATATTTTATGTAGTTTATTTGGATATAAAAATACAACAAGGAACGTACCATTGACAGCTCATACAAAATGAATAAGTTCAGCAGGGGGTGACAGGAGTAAAGAGAATATGACATTTTTTGTTGCTTTCCTCAGGGGTGATTGGGGACGGTAAAAATAAGGCAGAAAGTATTCAGAAAAAGAAACAAAGAATATAAAAAATAAATAAAAAAGATTTAAAAAAATTACTGGGACTATTCTCTTAAGCAGTGTTTCCCAACCAGGGTGCCTCTAGCTGTTGCAAAACTACAACTCCCAGCATGCCCGGACAGCCGCTGGCTGTCCGGGCATGCTGGGAGTTGTAGTTTTGAAACAGCTGGAGGCACCCTGGTTGGGAAACACTTCTCTACCACGATGGTAGTTGTGATATTTTTGCTAAAAAAAATAAATAAAAAATGTCTAACAAAATAACAAAATAAAAATTCCCATTCATTGTCCGTCATCCCCACATCCGGAAGTTTATTATTTATCGTCTGTCATATTTAATGTGACAGGAACAAGAACACCGGAGGAATACATTTCCAGCAGCCTCATGCGTGTTGTCTATATGAAAACCATAAACATCTACATCTGGGGGAAAATGTCGATCTTGCATCTCATGAATAGTAAATGACATCAACGCAGGATAACAAAAAATAAAAAAAACTCACCAGAAATATTCGTTCCAGTTGGTCCTGGATGTCTTTCATTCCCGGAAAGGCAGCGACTCCCTGCATCATTTCTATGAATATGCATCCTACTCCCCTGTCATTGGAAGAAAAATTGAGATTCATAAATGTGATCGCCAATTACGTTTTTTTTTGCAGAACAGCGCAATATCATCTTGCGGACCCCCTACTGAGTTTATATATATATATATATATATATATATATATATATATATATATATATACACACACACACACACACACACACACACACACACACACACCGTATATACTCGAGTATAAGCCGAGTTTTTCAGCACGATTTTTCGTGCTGAAAACGCCCCCCTCGGCTTATACTCGAGTGAACTCTCCGCCTGTCAATCCCTTCTCAGTGGTCTTCAACCTGCGGACCTCCAGGTGTTGCAAAACTACAACTCCCAGCAAGCCCGGACAGCCATCGGCTGTCCGGGCATGCTGGGTGTTGTAGTTTTGAAACCTCTGGAGGTCCGCAGGTAGAAGACCACTGTGGCCTTCGTCATCATCCAGCCCCCCCCCCTTTTGTTTTGTACTCACCTCCCCTCGGCGGGACGTTAAGGTGAGCTGGTCCGGGCCATCTATGCTGCAGGGACCGTCCAGTGGGGAGGGTTAGTCGTTGCGGGCTGTCCATTTTCACCGGGGGGGTGACCCCCTTCTCCGCGCTATAGCCCCGGCCCCGGAGTAGTGACGTTGCCTTGACGACGACGCACAGGGAAGTTCATGCGCAACGTCCCAGCTCACCCGAACGTCCCGCACCCGCAGAGGGGAGGGGAGTACAAAAGAAAAGGGGGGAGGGCTGGATGATGACGAAGGCCGCAGTGGTCTTCAACCTGCGGATCTCCAGAGGTTTCAAAACTACAACTCCCAGCATGCTGTCCGGGCATGCTGGGAGTTGGAGTTTTGCAACATCTGGAGGTCCGCAGGTTGAAGTCCACTGATGAAGGGATTGACAGGCGGTGATGATGAAGGGGGGTGATGACGGGGTCTGGATGATTACTGGGGGGGGGGGGGGATGATGTATTCACTCTGTTTAACATGGGGAAAGGGGGGGGCAAAAGGGTCTCAGGGCCCACCCATAGTCCTATTCTTTTTCAAAAAAGTATAAAGTGTCACGATGCCGGCTGGCAGGTAGTGGATCCTCTGTGCCAGAGAGGGATTGGCGTGGACCGTGCTAGAGGATCGGTTCTAAGTCACTACTGGTTTTCACCAGAGCCCGCCGCAAAGCGGGATGGTCTTGCTGCGGCGGTAGTGACCAGGTCGTATCCCCTAGCAACGGCTCAACCTCTCTGGCTGCTGAAGATAGGCGCGGTACAAGGGAGTAGACAGAAGCAAGGTCGGACGTAGCAGAAGGTCGGGGCAGGCAGCAAGGATCGTAGTCAGGGGCAACGGCAGAAGGTCTGGAATCACAGGCAAGGAACACACAAGGAACGCTTTCACTGGCACTAGGGCAACAAGATCCGGCGAGGGAGTGAAGGGGAAGTGAGGTGATATAGGGAAGTGCACAGGTGTAAACACTAATTGGAACCACTGCACCAATCAGCGGTGCAGTGGCCCTTTAAATCGCAAAGACCCGGCGCGCGCGCGCCCTAGGGAGCGGGGCCGCGCGCGCCGGGACAGAACTGACGGGGAGCGAGTAAGGTACGGGAGCCGGGGTGCGCATCGCGAGCGGGCGCTACCCGCATCGCGAATCGCATCCCGGCCGGAGGTGGTAACGCAGCGCCCCGGGTCCGTGGAACCGACCGGGGCGCTGCAGTGAGGGAAGTGTAGCGAGCGCTCCGGGGAGGAGCGGGGACCCGGAGCGCTCGGCGTAACAGTACCCCCCCCCTTGGGTCTCCCCCTCTTCTTGGGGCCTGAGAACCTGAGGATCAGACTTTTGTCCAGGATATTGTCCTCAGGTTCCCAGGACCTCTCTTCTGGACCACAACCCTCCCAATCCACTAAAAAAAAAGTTCTTCCCCTGACCTTTTTAGAGGCCAAAATCTCTTTAACAGAGAAGATGTCCGAGGAGCCGGAAACAGGAGTGGGAGGAACAGATTTAGGAGAAAAACGGTTGAGGATGAGAGGTTTAAGAAGAGAGACGTGAAAGGCATTAGGGATACGAAGAGAAGGAGGAAGAAGAAGTTTGTAAGAGACAGGATTAATTTGACACAAAACTTTAAAAGGACCAAGATAGCGTGGTCCCAACTTATAGCTCGGGACACGGAAACGGACATATTTAGCGGAGAGCCATACCTTGTCTCCAGGGGAAAAAATGGGAGGAGCTCTTCTTTTCTTATCTGCGAATCTCTTCATGCGAGAAGAAGCCTGTAAGAGAGAATTTTGGGTCTCTTTCCATATGGTGGAAAGATCACGAGAAATTTCATCCACAGCGGGCAGACCAGAGGGCAAGGGGGTAGGGAGGGGGGGAAGAGGGTGACGGCCGTACACCACGAAAAACGGAGATTTGGAGGAAGATTCAGAGATTCTGAAATTATACGAGAATTCGGCCCAAGGTAGAAGATCTGCCCAGTCATCCTGGCGGGAGGAAACAAAATGTCGTAAATAGTCACCCAAGATCTGGTTAATTCTCTCTACTTGTCCATTGGATTGAGGATGGTATGCAGAAGAAAAATTTAATTTAATCTTGAGTTGTTTACAGAGAGCCCTCCAGAATTTAGACACAAATTGGACGCCTCTATCCGAGACGATCTGTGTAGGCAACCCGTGAAGACGAAAAATGTGTACAAAAAATTGTTTAGCCAACTGAGGCGCTGAAGGAAGACCAGGAAGAGGGATGAAATGTGCCATTTTGGAGAATCGATCAACGACCACCCAAATAACAGTGTTGCCATGGGATGGGGGTAAGTCAGTAATAAAATCCATACCAATCAGAGACCAAGGTTGTTCGGGGACAGGTAGAGGATGAAGAAAACCAGCGGGCTTCTGGCGAGGAGTCTTATCCCGGGCACAGATAGTGCAGGCTCGCACAAAGTCCACCACATCAGTCTCTAGAGTCGGCCACCAATAGAAGCGAGAGATGAGTTGCACAGATTTCTTGATGCCCGCATGACCTGCGAGATGGGAGGAGTGACCCCATTTGAGGATCCCAAGGCGTTGGCGTGGAGAAACAAAGGTCTTTCCTGGAGGAGTTTGCCTGATGGAGGCTGGAGAAGTGGAAATCAGGCAGTCAGGAGGAATGATGTGTTGAGGAGAGAGTTCAATTTCAGAGGCATCTGAGGAACGAGAGAGAGCATCGGCCCTAATGTTTTTATCAGCAGGCCGAAAGTGAATTTCAAAATTAAATCGGGCAAAGAACAGAGACCACCTGGCCTGACGAGGATTCAGCCGTTGGGCAGACTGGAGGTAGGAGAGGTTCTTGTGATCGGTGTAAATAATAACTGGAAATCTTGATCCCTCCAGCAGATGCCTCCATTCCTCAAGTGCTAATTTAATGGCTAGAAGCTCTCGATCCCCGATGGAGTAGTTCCTCTCCGCCGGAGAGAAGGTCCTGGAAAAAAAACCACAAGTAACAGCATGCCCGGAAGAGTTTTTTTGTAGAAGGACAGCTCCAGCTCCCACTGAGGAGGCATCAACCTCCAATAGGAAGGGTTTAGATGGGTCAGGTCTGGAGAGCACGGGAGCCGAAGAAAAGGCAGACTTGAGTCGTTTAAAGGCGTCTTCCGCTTGAGGAGGCCAAGACTTGGGATCGGCATTTTTTTTTGTTAAAGCCACAATAGGAGCCACAATGGTAGAAAAATGTGGAATAAATTGCCTGTAATAATTGGCGAACCCCAAAAAACGTTGGATGGCACGGAGTCCGGAGGGGCGTGGCCAATCTAAGACGGCAGAGAGTTTATCTGGGTCCATTTGTAGTCCCTGGCCAGAGACCAAGTATCCTAGAAAAGGAAGAGATTGGCATTCAAACAGACATTTCTCTATTTTGGCATAGAGTTGATTATCACGAAGTCTCTGAAGAACCATACGGACATGCTGGCGGTGTTCTTCAAGATTGGCAGAAAAAATCAGGATATCGTCCAGATATACAACAACACAGGAGTATAGTAGATCACGAAAAATTTCATTAACAAAGTCTTGGAAGACGGCAGGGGCGTTGCATAGACCAAAGGGCATGACCAGATACTCAAAGTGTCCATCTCTGGTGTTAAATGCCGTTTTCCATTCATCCCCCTCTCTGATGCGGATGAGATTATAAGCACCTCTTAAGTCCAGTTTGGTAAAAATATGGGCACCTTGGAGACGATCAAAGAGTTCAGAGATGAGGGGTAGGGGGTAGCGGTTCTTAACCGTGATTTTATTAAGACCGCGGTAGTCAATGCAAGGACGTAGAGAGCCATCTTTTTTGGACACAAAGAAAAATCCGGCTCCGGCAGGAGAGGAGGATTTACGGATAAAGCCCTTTTTTAAATTTTCTTGGACGTATTCAGACATGGCAAGAGTCTCTGGGACGGACAGAGGATAGATTCTGCCCCGGGGTGGAGTAGTGCCCGGGAGGAGGTCAATGGGACAATCATAAGGCCTGTGAGGAGGTAGAGTCTCAGCTTGTTTTTTGCAAAAAACGTCCGCAAAGTCCATATAGGCCTTAGGGAGACCGGTTACATGAGGAAGCACAGGGACACGGCAAGGTTTACTGGGAACCGGTTTTAAGCAGTCCTTGGAACAAGAGGGCCCCCAACTCTTGATCTCCCCAGTGGACCAATCCAGGATTGGGGAATGGAGTTGAAGCCAGGGAAGTCCAAGAAGGATTTCAGAAGTGCAATTGGGGAGGACCAACAGTTCAATCCTCTCGTGATGAGATCCGATGCACATTAGAAGGGGCTCCGTGCGGAAACGTATAGTACAGTCCAATCTTTCATTGTTTACACAATTGATGTAGAGGGGTCTGGCGAGACTGGTCACCGGGATGTTGAACCTGTTGACGAGAGAGGCTAAGATGAAATTTCCTGCAGATCCAGAGTCCAAGAAGGCCACAGCAGAGAAGGAGAAGGCAGAGGCAGACATCCGCACAGGCACAGTAAGACGTGGAGAAGCAGAGTAGACATCAAGGACTGTCTCACCTTTGTGCGGAGTCAGCGGACGTCTTTCCAGGCGGGGAGGACGGATAGGACAATCCTTCAGGAAGTGTTCGGTACTAGCACAGTACAGGCAGAGATTCTCCATGCGGCGTCGTGTCCTCTCTTGGGGTGTCAGGCGAGACCGGTCGACCTGCATAGCCTCCACGGCGGGAGGCACAGGAACAGATTGCAGGGGACCAGAGGAGAGAGGAGCCGGGGAGAAGAAACGCCTCGTGCGAACAGAGTCCATATCCTGGCGGAGCTCCTGACGCCGTTCGGAAAAACGCATGTCAATGCGAGTGGCAAGATGGATGAGTTCATGTAGGTTAGCAGGGATTTCTCGTGCGGCCAGAACATCTTTAATGTTGCTGGATAGGCCTTTTTTAAAGGTCGCGCAGAGTGCCTCATTATTCCAGGATAATTCTGAAGCAAGGGTACGGAACTGTACGGCATACTCGCCAACGGAAGAATTACCCTGGACCAGGTTCAACAGGGCAGTCTCAGCAGAAGAGGCTCGGGCAGGTTCCTCAAAGACACTTCGAATTTCCGAGAAGAAGGAGTGTACAGAGGCAGTGACGGGGTCATTGCGGTCCCAGAGCGGTGTGGCCCAAGCCAGGGCTTTTCCAGACAGCAGGCTGACTACGAAAGCCACCTTAGACCTTTCAGTGGGGAACTGGTCCGACATCATCTCCAAGTGTAATGAACATTGGGAAAGAAAGCCACGGCAAAACTTAGAGTCCCCATCAAATTTATCCGGCAAGGATAGTCGTATTCCAGAAGCGGCCACTCGCTGCGGAGGAGGTACAGGAGCTGGCGGAGGAGATGATTGCTGGAGCTGTGGTAGTAACTGTTGTAGCATAACAGTCAGTTGAGACAGCTGTTGGCCTTGTTGCGCAATCTGTTGTGACTGCTGGGCGACCACCGTGGTGAGGTCAGCGACAACTGGCAGAGGAACTTCAGCGGGATCCATGGCCGGATCTACTGTCACGATGCCGGCTGGCAGGTAGTGGATCCTCTGTGCCAGAGAGGGATTGGCGTGGACCGTGCTAGAGGATCGGTTCTAAGTCACTACTGGTTTTCACCAGAGCCCGCCGCAAAGCGGGATGGTCTTGCTGCGGCGGTAGTGACCAGGTCGTATCCCCTAGCAACGGCTCAACCTCTCTGGCTGCTGAAGATAGGCGCGGTACAAGGGAGTAGACAGAAGCAAGGTCGGACGTAGCAGAAGGTCGGGGCAGGCAGCAAGGATCGTAGTCAGGGGCAACGGCAGAAGGTCTGGAATCACAGGCAAGGAACACACAAGGAACGCTTTCACTGGCACTAGGGCAACAAGATCCGGCGAGGGAGTGAAGGGGAAGTGAGGTGATATAGGGAAGTGCACAGGTGTAAACACTAATTGGAACCACTGCACCAATCAGCGGTGCAGTGGCCCTTTAAATCGCAAAGACCCGGCGCGCGCGCGCCCTAGGGAGCGGGGCCGCGCGCGCCGGGACAGAACTGACGGGGAGCGAGTAAGGTACGGGAGCCGGGGTGCGCATCGCGAGCGGGCGCTACCCGCATCGCGAATCGCATCCCGGCCGGAGGTGGTAACGCAGCGCCCCGGGTCCGTGGAACCGACCGGGGCGCTGCAGTGAGGGAAGTGTAGCGAGCGCTCCGGGGAGGAGCGGGGACCCGGAGCGCTCGGCGTAACATAAAGCAAAATAAAAATTAAGATTTATGATTGGTAAAGGCAGTAAAAACTGGAGCCAATTAGTATTTTTTCTGCATTGGAAATATAAAAAAAAATAAAAATAAAAATTTTTTAAAATTGTATAGTCATTAAAAAAATGAATATACAAATAAATATAGTAGTAATAAAAATAGTAATTGGAGCTAATCAGCTTTTCTTCTGCATTGGAGATGTTAAAAAATCAAAACACACACCTTTTTCCACCCCGCCCCCCTCCCCACAAAAAAATAAAAATACATATATATATATACACACACACACATATATATATTAAATGTATGTACCATGTTTAATAAATTGCTCATTCACAATTATTGGTATATGCAGTAATAACTAAATATAAAAGCAAACATACCGTAATAATAATAATAAACACTGACAACAATAATGATAATAACACTGACAATAACAATAATAATTATTATTATAAAATTAAATTAAATTAAAACTAGCAAATTTGCTTTTTTTTCTGCATTGGAATTTATTTTTAAACAACGCACACACTTTTTTTTACAATAAAGTATAAGTTCCAAGGGAAAAAAAAAAAAAAAATATATATATATATATATATATATATATATATATATATAGGCAACTTTATGTTCAATAAATTGATTATTTACAATTATTGATGTATGCAGTAAAAACTAAAATAAAAAAAAAATGATTATTATAATTATTATTATTAATAATAATAATAATAATAATAAATGTTAAAAATAAAAACTGAAAAAAACTTTCTGTTTTTCTACGTTGGAAATGCTGGGCTATACATATAGGTCTATATTTTTTTGCAGAATGCAGAATTTCCACGGTGCTCCGAGAACACAGAATTCCGCTGCAATTCAGCTGAAATGTTGCAGGAATTCCGCAATTCTGTTAAGTAACCTTTGCGGAACGGAATTTGTGTGGAATGGTGAAGATTCAGCAGTTTTAAAAATAGCGTAAGACACACACTTTTTTAAAAATTTTATTTCTTTACAATAAGTACAAGTTCCAGGGCGGAAAAAACTGAACAAAAAAAACATGTTCAATAAATTGATAATTGGCGATTATTGATGTATGTGGTAATAACTATATAAATATAATAACACTGGTCTATACAGTGGTCCCTCAAGTTACAATATTAATCGGTTCCAGGACGACCATTGTATGTTGAAACCATTGTATGTTGAGACCAGAACTCTATGGAAACCTGGTAATTGGTTCTGAAGCCACCAAAATGTCATCCAAAAAATAGGAAAAAGTGAGGATTAAAGAAAAATAAGTAGATAACTAATATAGATAATGCAAATCCTTACATATAAAAGTAATAAAGATCTGCTGGGAGCTGTAATCACTGTCTATGTCAGTGTTTCCCAACCAGGGTGCCTCCAGCTGTTGCAAAACTACAACTCCCAGCATGCCCGGACAGCCAACGGCTGTCCGGGCATGCTGGGAGTTGTAGTTTTGCAACAGCTGGAGGCTCCCTGGTTGGGAAACAATGGTTTATGTAGAGGACAGGAGCTTCTTCAGGGTCCTATACAGTACACACAGTGTCCCAAATGGAGCCGCCCTTACTTGGTGTCCAAAAGAGCAGCTAACCCTGGCACAGGTAAGGAGTAGTACAGAACTTGTAGTTCCTCCCTGTACTGTAGGGGGGCGCTACCTGACAGCCAGTCAGTGCATGCACTTCAGTAATACAGGTGATTTACCAGTAAAATGCCCATTCTGATTGGTCAGTTCCTCCAGTTGTGACACATTTCATAGATCTGGTCTGTCCATAACATTGTACGTTGAGTCTGGTTTCAAGTTACGATGGTCCAGAAAAAAAACATTGTATGTTGAAACTATTGTATGTTGAGGCCATTGTAAGTTGAGGGATCACTGTACAGACAACGGCTGTCCGGGACATGCTGGGAGTTGTAATTTTGCAGCAGCTGGAGGCACCCTGGTTGGGAAACACTGTGCTGAAATATATCTGCATATTTTTTAAAGATTTTATGATTGTTTTTTTCTTGTAATAACTTGAGCTCCTAAGTATATTTTGGAATGAACCATTAATTCATTTCTCTCCAAATATTTTGATAGATGGTTGGATAAAAGCCAAGGTTTACTAATCAATTGGTCCGACTAAAGTAAATTGGAATATTGGTGATTATATGTAATGTTGGGTGTCCCGGCTGATTACCGGAGGAGCCGCATTGATTAATCTGCCAGTCATCATTTTCCCACCTTAGAGATCTATTACTCAGAAAGAGCCACAATAAATCTTCGTCAATTCTTCTATAATCAAGAATGAAAACAAGTTCCCCGGAAAAAAAATGAACTTCTAGAACTTTCATTACCAGATGGAATTGTAATTTACCAGGGAGACTTGTGCAGTCACAGCCTAGAGATCTAAGGGTAGAAAAATGTTGTCACCGAGACTATAAATACCGGGAATACCAGGTCAGAATTAAAGGGACAGCGCAGTATATTGTCCTACAATCAGGACTTAGTAATTACAAGTGTCCACTCCTATCTCTTGTGTGACAGAAGGAATCCTGGAGACGGAGCAGCCGGATAGATCAGCTTTGTTACATTATTGTAAATCATACATTCATTTTGTATAGTTTAATCTGATACAATATAACATGGTATGAGAGATAGATATGAAATAGATAGATGAGATAGATAGATATGAGATAGATAGATATGAGATAGATAGATATGAGATAGATAGATAGATATGAGATAGATAGATAGATAGATATGAGATAGATAGATAGATAGATAGATAGATATGAAATAGATAGATGAGATAGATAGATATGAGATAGATAGATAGATATGAGATAGATAGATAGATATGAGATAGATAGATATGAGATAGATAGATAGATAGATATGAGATATAGATAAGAGATAGATAGATAGATATGAGATAGATAGTTATGAGATAGATATATAGATAGAAATGAGATAGATAGATATGAAATAGATATGAGATAGATAGATAGATAGATAGATAGATATGAGATAGATAGATATGAAATAGATAGATGAGATAGATATGATATAGATAGATAGATAGATATGAGATAGATAGATATTAGATAGATAGATAGATATGAGATAGATAGATAGATAGATATGAGATAGATATGAAATAGATATGAGATAGATAGATAGATATATAGATAGATATGAGATAGATAGATATGAGATAGATAGATATGAAATAGATATGAGATAGATAGATAGATAGATATGAGATAGATAGATGAGATAGATAGACGGATATGAGATAGATAGATAGATAGATAGATAGATATGAGATAGATAGATAGATATGAGATATAGATATGAGATAGATAGATAGATAGATATGAGATAGATATATAGATAGATATGAGATAGATAGATATGAAATAGATATGAGATAGATAGATAGATAGATATATAGATAGATATGAGATAGATAGATATGAAATAGATAGATGAGATAGATATGAGATAGATAGATAGATAGATATGAGATAGATAGATAGATTTTAGATAGATAGATAGATATGAGATAGATAGATAGATAGATATGAGATAGATATATAGATAGATAGATAGATATGAAATAGATATGAGATAGATAGACAGATATGAGATAGATAGATAGATATGAGATAGATAGATATGAGATATAGATATGAGATAGATAGATAGATAGATATGGGATAGATATATAGATAGATATGAGATAGATATGAAATAGATATGAGATAGATAGATAGATATATAGATAGATATGAGATAGATAGATATGAAATAGATAGATATGAGATAGATAGATAGATAGATATGAGATAGATAGATATGAGATAGATATGAGATAGATATGAGATAGACAGATAGATAGATAGATATGAGATAGATAGATAGATAGATAGATAGATATGAGATAGATATGAGATAGATAGATAGATATGAGATAGATAGATATGAGATAGATATGAGATAGATATGAGATAGATAGATAGATAGATATGAGATAGATAGATAGATATGAGATAGATATGAGATAGATATGAGATAGATATGAGATAGATATGAGATAGATAGATATGAGATAGATATGAGATAGATATGAGATAGATATGAGATAGATAGATAGATAGATAGATAGATAGATAGATATGAGATAGATAGATAGATAGATATGAGATAGATATGAGATAGATAGATATGAGATAGATATGAGATAGATATGAGATAGATAGATAGATAGATATGAGATAGATATGAGATAGATATGAGATAGATATGAGATAGATAGATAGATATGAGATAGATATGAGATAGATAGATATGAGATAGATATGAGATAGATATGAGATAGATAGATAGATATGAGATAGATAGATAGATAGATATGAGATAGATAGATAATGGGGGGAATTCATAAAGAGTGGTCTAGGTGAACGTCTTTTTACCCCATTAATTCATGTGGTGGAAACGGTGTACCTGCACTAGATCTTTCTTAGGGTGGGTTCACACTACGTTTTGTCCCATACGGGAGCGCATACGGCAGGAGGGAGCTAAAACCTCGCGCTCCCGTATGTAACCGTATGCGCTCCCGTATGCCATTCACTTCAATGAGCCGACCGGAGTGAAACGTTCGGTCCGGTCGGCTCATTTTTGCGCCGTATGCGCTTTTACAACCGGACCTAAAACCGTGGTCAACCACGGTTTTAGGTCCGGTTGTAAAAGCGCATACGGCGCAAAAATGAGCCGACCGGACCGAACGTTTCACTCCGGTCGGCTCATTGAAGTGAATGGCATACGGGAGCGCATACGGTGACATACGGGAGCGCGAGGTTTTAGCTCCCTCCTGCCGTATGCGCTCCCGTATGGGACAAAACGTAGTGTGAACCCACCCTTACATAGAAGAATTCAATACCGGCACCAGTAACCTATTTAAACAGCTCATATGTCAGAGTGGTATCAGAGGGGGGTGCTGAGGTGCGTTCCTGCGGCTGTTGGTGTTCGTGGTGCAAGCGTAAAAACAGAGAAGAGACAGTCCGTACTAGTATAGGAGAAATAATACGCTGCACTCACCAGACTTCCAACGAAAGTGTCTTCTTTATTGATATAAGATAAAACACGCCAGCAGGTACAGCGGGAGAGCGGGCACACAGGCAAGCGGGGGGAGTGGTCGCTCTCCCGCTGTACCTGCTGGCGTGTTTTATCTTATATGAATAAAGAAGACACTTTCGTTGGAAGTCTGGTGAGTGCAGCGTATTATTTCTCCTATACCTGCACTAGATCTATTACATGGTGCAGGGTAAGTGATAAATCTGGTGCTGATCACATTCCTTACTTCAGTACGGTCGTCACGCCCCCTCCCATAGACATGAATGGAGGGGGCGTGGCATGATCTGAATGCAGGTGCTGCAAGGAGATCGCGGGGGGTCTCAGCAGCGGGCCCCCAGCGATCAGGCATCTTATCCCCTATCCTTTGGATAAGGGATAAAATGTTTTTGCCCAGAATACCCCTTTAAGAACTTGTTAAACAAAGACTACTGATAAGTAAATGTATAAGTCAGTATTTTGGGAAGGAACCTCAGGCCAGTGTCATGTATAACGTATATGGAGAAATTAGAAAATTGCAAAAAAATAATTTGTCAGTAGCAAAGGATCGGGTGCATTATACCCCCGACTCCTAATCCATTATCTGTGTAGAGAAACTTTATTCCATTGTTCACCAAGTGACCTTCATTAATCTCCTTGATGTGCCCCGATCCTGGAGAATATGGTGAATGTGCTAAACTATCTGGTAAGGATAAGTGAACCTGCTAAACGTCTGTGGGAAACGCATGATAAGACTCCAAAACCCAACACACTACAGCTGGATGATTTGTGGGGACCGCACTAATGGCATCTTAAAGTGCATACACTAGGGGGCACCATAGATTTTGGATAAGGTGTTGCACGCGAAATTTTGGAGCTGGCTAACATCACAACATCATGTTCAGCAGAACCTGAAGTAAGGTGAGGTGCGTAAGTAAAGGAGTCTGATCTGGGGTCTGAACTTCATTATATGTCTGGTCCAGGGTTTTATTAAATATGGGGTCTGGGGTCCAAATTTGTTTAAGGGCGGAGCCTGGGGTTTGAATCCATTTAGGTGTCTTGTTTATTGTCTAGGGTGTGAATGTATTTAGGTGCCGGGTCTTGAGTCTGAATTTTGTTAGGTGTTTGGTCTGGATTGGCCCTTGGTGGTGTGATGCAGTAGAGCCAAACACAGAGTCTTAAAGGGGTACTCCCGAGGAAAACTTTTTTTTTTAATCAACTGGTGCCAGAAAGTTAAACAGATTTGTAAATCACTTCTATTAAAAAAAATCTTAATCCTTCCAGTACCTTTTAGGGGCTGTATACTAAAGAGAAATCCAAAAAAGAAATGCATTTCCTCTGATGTCATGACCACAGTGCTCTCTGCTGACCTCTGCTGTCCATTTCATGAACTATCAAGAGCAGGAAAAAATCCCCATAGCAAACATATGCTTCTCTGGGCAGTTCCTAAAATGGACAGCAGAGGTCAGCAGAGAGCACTGTAGTCATGACATCAGAGGAAATGCATTTCTTTTTTGGATTTCTCTTTAGTATACAGCCCCTAAAAAGTACTGGAAGGATTAAGATTTTTTTAATAGAAGTGATTTACAAATCTGTATAACTACAATAGTTTCAACATACGATGGTCTTTTCTGGACCATTGTAAGTTGAAACCAGACTCAACATACAATGTACAGACAGTCCAGATCTGTGAAACGTGTCAATGGCCAAAAGAACTGACCAATCAGAATGGGCAATTTACTGATAAAACACCCTGTATTACTGAAGCGTATGCACTGACTGATGTCTGGTAGCGCCCCCTACAGTACAGGGAGGTATTACATGTTCTGTACTCTTTACCTGTACCAGGGTTACCTGCTTCTTTGGACACCAGGTGAGGGCGGCTCAATGTTACTTTTTTAGGACATTTAGTTTACTGTACAGGACCTGGAATAAGCTCCTGTCCTCTACATAGACCATTGTTTCCCAAGCAGGGAGCCTCCAGCTGTTGCAAAACTACAACTCCCAGCATGCCCGGACAGCCTTTGGCTGTCCGGGCATGCTGGGACTTGTAGTTTTGCAACAGCTGGAGGCTCCCTGCTTGGGAAACACTGACATAGACAGTGATTTACAGCTCCCAGCAGATATTTCTTACTTTTATATGTAAGGATTTGGTTTATCTATATTGTTATCTCCTTATTTTTCTTTAATCATCACTTTTATCTATTTTTGGATGACATTTTGGTGCCTTTAGAACCAATTACCAGGTTTCCATCGAGTTCTGGTCTCAACATACGATGGTTTCAACATACAATGGTCGCCCCGGAACCAATTAATATTGTAACTTGAGGGACCACTGTACTTGTGAAAACTTTCCTCAACAAACTATATGACATCGGTACATTCTTCCTCTTGAAGGCCACAATTGGTGCTGGTCTCTTACTTATGGAGCTGCAAATATACTAATCCTTTATTGTAAAGAACACAATTAAAGGGGAACTCCGGTGGAAAACTTTTTTTTTTTAACCCCTTAAGGACCCAGCCAATTTTCGCTGTAGGACACGGCCATTTTTTTTGCACATCTGACCACTGTCATTTTAAACATTAATAACTCTGGGATGCTTTTACCTTTCATTCTGATTCAGAGATTGTTTTTTCGTGACATATTCTACTTTATGTTAGTGGTAAAATTTCGTCGACACTTGCATCATTTCTTGGTGAAAAATTCCAAAATTTGATGAAAAAATTGAAAATTTTGCATTTTTTTAACTTTGAAGCTTTCTGCTTATAAGGAAAATGAATATTCCAAATAAATTATATATTGATTCACATATACAATATGTCTACTTTATGTTTCCATCATAAAGTTGATATGTTTTTACTTTTGGAAGAGATCAGAGGGCTTTAAAGTATAGCAGCAATTTTCCAATTTTTCACAAAATTTTCAAAATCGAAAATTTTCAGGGACCAGTTCTGTTTTGAAGTGGATTTGAAGGGTCTTCTTATTAGAAATACCCCATGACCCCATTATAAAAAGTGCACCCCTCAAAGTATTCAAAATGACATTCAGTAAGTGTGTTAACCCTTTGGGTGTTTCACAGGAATAGCAGCAAATTGAAAGAGAAAATTCAAAATCTTCATTTTTTACACTCGCATGTTCTTGTAGACCCAGTTATTGAATTTTTACAAGGGGTAAAAGGAGAGAAATCTTCCTAAAATGTGTAACGTAATTTCTCTCGAGTAAGAAAATACCTCATATGTGTATGTCAAGTGTACGGCGGGCGCAGTAGAGGGCTCAGAAGGGAAGGAGCGACAGTGGGATTTTGGAGAGTGAGTTTTTCTGAATTGGTTTTTGGGGGCATGTCGCATTTAGGAAGCCCCTATGGTGCCAGAACAGCAAAAAAAAAAACCACATGGCATACTATTTTGGAAACGACACCCCTCAAGGCACGTAACAAGGAGTCCAGTGAGCCTTAACACCCCACAGGTGTTTGACGACTTTTCGTGAAAGTTGGATGTGTAAATGATTTTTTTTTCCACTAGAATGCTAGTTTTCCCTCAAATTTTTTTTTTTTACAAGGGGTAATAGTACAAAATGCCCCCCAAAATTTGAAACCCCATCTCTTCTGAGTATGGAAATACCCCATGTGTGGATGTCAAGTGCTCTGCTGGCGCACTACAATGCTCAGAAGAGAAGGAGCACCATTGAGCTTTTGGAAAAAAAATTGTTTGGAATGGAAGTCAGGGGCCATGTGCGTTTACAAACCCCCCCCGTGGTGCCAGAACAGTGGAACCCCCCACATATGACCCTATTTTGGAAACTACACCCCTCACAGAATTTAATAAGGGGTGCAGTGAGCATTTACACCCCACTGGCATTTGACAGATCTTTGGAACAGTGGGCTGTGCAAATGAAAAATTACATTTTTCATTTTCATGGACCACTGTTCCAATAATCTGTCAGACACCTGTGGGGCGTAAATGCTCACTGTACCCCTTATTACATTAAGTGAGGGGTGTAGTTTCCAAAATGGGGTCACATGTGGGTATTTATTTTTTGCGTATATGTCAGAACCGCTGTAAAATCAGCCACCCCTGTGCAAATCACCAATTTAGACCTCAAATGTACATGGTGCGCTCTCACTCCTGAGTCTTGTTGTGCAGAGAGCACTGTGTTCCAAAAATTTCCTCTGTAGCATTCAGCAGCTAATAATTTGTAAAATGGTGCTCAGTCAAGGTAGTGTCAAAATGACACCCTCTAAAATGGAAGATGGGGGTGACATGGCTTCCTTCATCACCATACAAGAGACTATTGGGTTATTGGCTGAACAAACACTTAAAGGGGGACTCCGTTTGGACTCAAACTGAACAAACTGTTCAGAACATTGGAGCCGGAAGCTCATGATGTTATAGCCCCGCCCCCTCATGACATAACACCCCGCCACCTCAATGCAAGTCTATGGGAGGGGGCGTGACGGCTGTCACGCCCCCTCCCATAGACTTGCATTGAGGGGGCAGGGTGTGACATCATGAGGGGGCGGGGCTATAACGTCACGAGCTTCCGGCTCCAACGTTCTGAACAGTTTGTTCCAAACGCTGAGCAGCGGAGTCCAAACTTGTCGACACATTGGATTTCCACTGATCGTTCCTTTTGTTCTTCAAGAGAAAAGCCACTGCCAGGGGAGTCTGGCCATGGCTTAGGCCTCCTCTCTCAACTGAGAACACATTAACTTTTGCCCACGCACAGGGCCGCCGTCAGGGGGGTACAGACAGTACACAAGTACCCGGGCCCGCTGCGTTGCCTATGTGGGGGCATTATAACCTAATTGGGGCATTGTTACCTAACTGAGGGCATTGCCTATGTGGGGGCATTATTACTTAACTGGGGGCATTATTACTCAACTGGGGACACTACCTACCCGGGGGCATGACCTACATGGGGGAACTATCTATAGGGGTCACTATATACTGGGGGCATTACCTACCTGAGGGCACAACTTACCAGGGACCACTACCTACTGGGGCCACTTATTACTGGGGGCACTACCTACTGGAGGCATTATAGGAGGGGGTCCTGGCCTAAAGCTGTGTAAGGGGCCAAATTTCTGATGGCAGCCCTGCCCACGCCCAACGTTCAAGTGTATGATGGGATCGGGAGAAATAGCTGTAGGGCAAATAAAGGTTCAGCTGATGGCTATTGAAGGTCTACGGCCACCTTTAGATAGAGAGAGCCTCCACATACATGGGAGGTGTACATGTACAGTGGTCCCTCAACATACGATGGTAATTCGTTCCAAACGACCCATCGTTTGTCGAATCCATCGTATGTTGAGGGATCCGTGCAATGTAAAGAATAGGAAGCTGTACTTACCTGTCCCCGCCGCTCCGCACCAGGTCCTCACCGCTCCCGCTGCTGTTCCAGGGGCTCCCGATGCTGTGCCGCTGCTCTGCTATCTTCTTCGCGATCCTCCGGTGTCTTGCGCATCTTCTGCAGGGTCCGGGCCTCGCTTTCTGGTGACGTTATTACGCTGCTTCGCCGGCGCAGCGTGCGTAGTGACGTAATAACGACGCCGGAAAGCGAGGCCCGGACCCTGGAGAAGATGCGCAAGACACCGGAGGATCGCGAAGTGGACCCGGAGCATCGGGAATAGGTAAGTGAACCTGCTGGGGCACATTACACTGCTATCCGACAGCAGCTTAAGCATTTTGCGCTGCCGGACAGCAGTTAATGCGATGGCCCCGACATATAAAAGCATCGTATGTCGATGCTGACATCAACATGCGATGGCCTCTGAGAGGCGATTGTATGTCGATTTTATCATATGTCGGGAACATCGTAGGTCGGGGGGTTACTGTAATGTAAGGCATTGCACACCAGGTTAAAGGGTTACTCCGCTGGAAAACATTTTTCTTTTTAAATCAACTGATGCCAGAAAGTTAAACAGATTTGTAAATCACTTCTATTTAAAAATCTTAATCCTTCCAGTACTTATCAGCTGCTGAATACTAGAGAGGAAATTGTTTTCTTTTTTAATTTCCTTTCTATCTGACCACAGTGCTCTCTGCTGACACCTCTGTCCATATCAGGAACTGTCCAGAGCAGGAGAGGTTTTCTATGGGGATTTGCTTCTACTCTGGACAGTTCCTAAAATGGAAAGAGGTGTCAGCAGAGAGCACTGTGATCAGATAGAAAGGAAAATCAAAAAGAAAATAACTTCCTGTGGAGCATACAGCTGCTAATTAGTCCTGGAAGGATTAAGATTTTTAAATAGAAGTAATTTACAAATCTGTTTAACTTCCTAGCACTAGTAAAGGGGTACTCCGCCCCTAGACATCTTATCCCCTATCCAAAGGATAAGATGTCAGATCCCCGGGGTCCCGCTGCTGGGGACCCCTGGGATCGCTGCTGCAGCACCCCGCTATCATTACTGCGCAGAGCGAGATCGCTCTGCACGTAATGACGGGCAATACAGGGGCCGGAGCATCGTTACATCACGGCCCCGCCCCTCGTGACGTCACGGCCCGCCCCCGTCAATACAAGTCTATGGGAGGGGCATGGCGGTCGTCACACCCCCTGCCACAGACTTGCATTAAGGGGACGGGCCGTGATGTCATGATGGGCGGAGCCATGACGTCACGCTGCTCCGACCCCTGTATCGCCCGTCATTACGCTCTGTGCAGTAATGATGGCGGTGTGCCGCAGCGGCGATCCCCGGGGTCCCCAGCAGCGGGACCGCGGCGATCTAACATCTTATCCCCTATCCTTTGGATAGGGGATAAGATGCCAGGGGCGGAGTACCCCTTTAAGGCACTGCTTTGTGTCCTATAGTTGTCATACAGTTGTATAGGAGACCTCCTTACATCATAGTTTGGGTGATCAATTCATTTTAAGAAACTGCACCATTTCTTTGTTCATTATCTTATAATTGTCAGTCTGCAGATGTCACATTTCGTAGACATATATTGAGCAAATTGATCAACGTATTGGAATTTAGCAGCGTATTTTCAATAAGACGTCCTTCTGATTTAACATGCATGGTCTCGCGTACACAAAAAAAATCGCGGTTTCGCCTTCTCTCTGGAAGTGACATTGATTAAAACCTGACTTGCATTCTTCATATGCTTTGTTCTACCCGCGCTGATAAACATCCTAATAATTTAGCTCAATCTCTCGGGGAGACAAATATAATTACGAGAGATGTCGGCCACTGATTGGTAAAATTACATGGCCAAACAAAGGCGGAAAAAAAAAAAGAAATATGAAAAAAATGAGAACATTCATAGGAGGATATATGAGATTTCATACACTTATATTGTTAACCTTTGCTTCTGGACATGCTATTGTGTTTGTGAATAAACTCGAGTGTTATTTATTAGTTTTGTTTAATTATATCTTTTGTAATTTTTTTTTAAATGAATTTTATTGTTGTAAAAGTATTTCAAGAAAATAATTTGTTGTCTGCTTCTGGATAGATAAAGAGTCTTGTCGAGAGATGTCCAATACACAGTATTAAAGTTTTATTGAATTATATGTTCATATATATATATTATGTACCGTATTTTCCGCCGTATAAGACGCACTTTTTCTTCCCCAAATCTGGGGGGGGGGGAAGTTGGTGCGCCTTATACGGTGAATACACACCTATCGCGGCAGTCCCTGCAGCCATCAACGGCCAGGACCCGCGGCTAATACAGGACATCACTGATCGCGGTGATGCCCTGTATTAACTCTTCAGACGCGGCGATCAAAGCTGACCGCCGCGTCAGAAGCGAAAATAACACTAACCCGGCTGCTCAGTCAGGCTGTTCGGGACCACCGCGGTGAAATAGTGACGTCCCGAACAGCTTACAGGACACCGGGAGGGACGTTACCTTCCTCCTCGGTGTCTGCTCCGTGCCGGGATCCCCTGCATGGCCGGCGCTCTCCTTCGTCGTCATCCAATAGGAGCAGTGTGCGGAGCGGCGTGCGGAGCGACGTGATGACGGCGACGGAGAGCGTGGATCCCGGGGAAGAAGACGTCCGGAGCGTCGGGGACACCACGGGGACGCGGCGACAGCGATGGAGCGACATCCAGGACAGCGGTGACGGTCCGGAGTGGCGGGGACACGTGAGTATTACCTCCTATACCAGTGGTCTTCAACCTGCGGACCTCCAGATGTTGCAAAACTACAACTCCCAGCATGCCCGGACAGCCGTTGGCTGTCCGGGCATGCTGGGAGTAGTAGTTTTGCAACATCTGGAGGTCCGCAGGTTGAAGATCACTGTTGGGTGCAGAATCTTTTTTTCTAGATTTTGCACCTTTAAAGGGGTACTCCGCTCCTAGACATCTTATCCCCTATCCAAAGGATAGGGGATAAGATGTTAGATCGCCGCGGTCCCGCTGCTGGGGACCCCGGGGATCGCCGCTGCGGCACCCCGCTATCATGACTGCGCAGAGCGAGTTCGCTCTGTGCGTAATGACGGGCGATACAGGGGCCGGAGCAGCGTGATGTCATGGCTCCGCCCCTCATGACATCACGTCCCGTCCCCTTAATGCAAGTCTATGGCAGGGGGCGTGGCACGCCCCCTTCCCATAGACTTGTATTGACGGGGCGGGCCGTGACGTCACGAGGGGCGGAGCCGTGACGTAACGATGCTCCGGCCCCTGTATTGCCCGTCATTATGTGCAGAGCGATCTCGCTCTGCGCAGTAAAGATAACGGGGTGCTGCAGCAGAGATCCCCGGGGTCCCCAGCAGCGGGACCGCGGCGATCTAACATCTTATCCCTTATCCTTTGGATAGAGGATAAGATATCTAGGGGCGGAGTACCCCTTTAAAATTGGGTGCGTCTTATATGCCGGTGTGTCATATATGGCGAAAAATATGGTATATATATATATATATATATATATATATATATATATATATATATATATATATATACACACATATATATGTTTTATCCATTCAATGGCTTAAAAAGCTCCAAAATTCATCCATTGTGCAACTTTGAGTACTCGTATGTAATCAAGACATGGGACAAGTCCATGCTTTGTTTATATATTGGTACTGTACCCCAAGGGCATGCTTACTATACCACAGGCTACAAAGCTGCAATGGGAACCCTGGTTAGAGAGAGAACCCATTTCAGGTTGGCATTGTCCCCATTTTATTGAGTGGTAAGATGGGATGTAGTCTCCAAAAGTGTTTCACTCCTCGCAAACATGGAAATGGAAACAAGTGGAAAATTGTACTTGAGTCATAAGATTGGGTTTCCACAGGTAAGGAACAGGTTCGGATCCAAAAAGAACCAGATTTTTATTGTTCCTTTAGGGTCTCCTTTACCCATTACACCACTGCCCAGAAGAAAACAGAATCCATCACGCACAAATTTGTGTAACAACCACCACCCTACAACCTTTCAGATCTAGAATTGGATGGGGGGAGCAGAACTAATATTCAATCCACTGAAATTTGTTATGTGATCTGTCTATATGGAATCTCTCCAATAAGCGCTTTTTATGGTCTTGGTTTGCGTCCAGCTAGAAATACAACTAAAAAAACAGATAGCGCTCAATTCCAATAGATAGATATAACCGAAGTAGAAAGGTAAGAGACAAACTCACCGGGTGTACATGAAAAGATAGTGTGTCACCTCATTTACTATTGTAAACCCTACATGTTTTGTCGGAATGTGCACCAGAAATTCTGTCTGCGCCAGATTATGCGGCAGAATTTGTGCCAGAATTGAAAAAAACCCAGACTTACGCTCCATTTTGCTAGGAAAACCCAAAAAAGGGGCGTGGTCGCCGGGAAAAGGGTGCGTGGTCTCCAAAAAGGGGCGTGTTCCTGACATTTTCACAAAAAACCAACAAATTTATTGAAGGGGTACTCCGCCCCTGGCATCTTATCCCCTATTCAAACGATAGGGGATAAGATGTCAGATCGCCGCGGTCCCGCTGCTGGGGAGCCCCGGGATCCCCACTGCGGCACCAAGCTCTCATTACAGCACAGAGCGAGTTCGCTCTGTGCGTAATGACGGGCGATACAGGGGCCGGAGCAGCGTGACATCATAGCTCCGCCCATCATGACATCACGGCCCGTCACCCTTAATGCAAGTCTATGGCAGGGGGCGTGACGACTGCCACGCTCCCTTCCCGTAGACTTGTATTGACGGGGGCGGGCCGTGACATCACGAGGGGCGGAGCCGTGACGTAACAATGCTCCGGCCCCTGTATTGCCCGTCATTACGTGCAGAGCGATCTCGCTCTGCGCAGTAATGATAGCGGGGTGCTGCAGCAGGGACCCCAGCGATCTGACATCTTATCCCCTATCCTTTGGATAGGGGATAAGATGTCTAGGGGCGGAGTACCCCTTTAAGCTTTCCACATAAAATGTGGTGGATTTGAGCTGAGGAAAACCCGACAGGTCAGAACATGTGTAAAAAAAGCAAAGTGTAGGGAAAGTGGAAAATGTAGGGAACCTTAGTAAATACAGTAGAAAATAAATTGTAGGGAATTAAAACCCACAAAGAAACCTACACAACACTCTTAGTAAATGAGGGCCAACCACCCCACCCACCCACCATGACACCTGGTAGTCCAGATCGGACATCAATCTCTCATGCTCCACTCTCAAACAGATAGCAACACCGGTCAATGGAGGGCGCTGATGCATTCCAGGATAGAATCCTCCTCAATCCGGATCAGTAAGAACAATTGCTTAGTGAAGAAAACGCAATCAGTAGTGATTAGAGGGTGAAATGGAAGGTGTTCGATAAAAACTATCATAATTCCTATCCACAGGATAGGGGATAAGTAGCTGATCACTGGGGATAGATAGACATTAGAGATGAGCGAACTTACAGTAAATTCGATTCGTCACGAACTTCTCGGCTCGGCAGTTGATGACTTTTCCTGCATAAATTAGTTCAACTTTCTGGTGCTCCGGTGGGCTGGAAAAGGTGGATACAGTTCTAGGAAAGAGTCTCCTAGGACTGTATCCACCTTTTCCAGCCCACGGGAACACCTGAAAGCTGATTTATGCAGGAAAAGTCATCAACTGCCGAGCCGAGAAGTTCGTGACGAATCGAATTTACTGTAAGTTCGCTCATCTCTAATAGACTTCCCTTCGAAGTAACAACTTTCCCAATCGGAGTGATGAACAGGAGAATATTAGCAGATAGGTTATTTTAAGGTGAAAGACACTGCGGTATAAGCGGACGTTTCTTCCCCGGATTGGAAATCATGCTTAAATAAATTGGTTTGACACATAACACTTGTAGCCCAGTGGACAATCTTAAAGGTCAAGCTTGGACGACTTTACAATTCTTGGTTTTGTAGTGTCGTTCAGCCCTACAGCATACAGGGTTCTCCTATACGGTTCAGATGTATATCCTGCTCTGTTAGGGCCCTGGAAAACCTATGGATTACAACAGCACTCGGAAGGTGTTGCTATGGAAACAGACCATCTTTACCTTAGGGATCTTTATATTAAAAAAAACAAAACATGTAGCATACGTTCCTCACGGGAGCGGCTGTCAATCAAAAACACTCCAAATGTGGTTTTTTCACCAGCTGAAAAGGCTAAAATGTTAACTAGATGATCAAAGAACCTGGATCAGATATGACATGTTCTCAAAAACATATCGGTCACAGGAAGTTTGCAATTTCCAATTTTGTTAGCATTTTCCAATTTTCAAAGATTCGGATATTCTCCAAAAGAAAAAAATAAAATAAAAAAAATCACAATTACAATTACATAATGGGGAAATTTCCAACATAGATTTTGAATGACGACTATAAAATAGAAAATGAGCTGTGTAGAAAATTGTGTTTTCCATTCACTGAATTATTAAAAAGTTATACATTATTCTATTTCTACACTGGATTCAAGGAAGTCTTGGTTAATTAAAAACTGAAAAAGTTTTTTTTGTACATTGTTGATGTTGATGGTATGCCTGATGAAGCCGTGCATGACCTGATGTGCCTGTTCCAAGTCAGCGCCGCAAAAGACCCACCGCACCTTTGATGTCCATTTGTCTCAAAAATGAATATAGACAGCCATCAAAAGGTACAAAAACAAAAACCAACCAACGTAATATGCACACTACACCAAAAAAAAAAAATAAGTGACTCGTACTTTCTAAAGCTTTAGGGAGCACAACGATCCTTGTTTCCCTCCCTCTCCATGTCCAATACGGACTTCCCTTTGTTAAATGTCACGATTCGGCTGGCTGGAGGTGGATCCTCTGTGCCAGAGAGGGATTGGCGTGGACCGTGTTGGTGGACCGGTTCTAAGTTGCTACTGGTATTCACCAGAGCCCGCGGCAAAGCGGGATGGTCTTGCAGCGGCGGTAGCAACCAGGTCGTATCCACCAGCAACGGCTCAACCTCTCTGACTGCTGAAGATAGGCGCGGTACAAGGGAGTAGACAAGAGCAAGGTCGGACGTAGCAGAAGGTCAGGGCAGGCAGCAAGGATTGTAGTCAGGGGCAACGGCAGGAGGTCTGGAACACAGGCTAGGAACACACAAGGAAACGCTTTCACTGGCACAATGGCAACAAGATCCGGCAAGGGAGTGCAGGGGAAGTGATGTGATATAGCCAGGGAGCAGGTGGAAGCCAATTAAGCTAATTGGGCCAGGCACCAATCATTGGTGCACTGGCCCTTTAAGTCTCAGAGAGCTGGCGCGCGTGCGCCCTAGAGAGCGGAGCCGCGCGCGCCAGCACATGACAGCAGGGGACCGGGACGGGTAAGTGACTTGGGATGCGATTCGCGAGCGGGCGCGTCCCGCTGTGCGAATCGCATCCCCGACGGCCATGTCAGTGCAGCGCTCCCGGTCAGCGGGACTGACCGGGGCGCTGCAGGGAGAGAGACGCCGTGAGCGCTCCGGGGAGGAGCGGGGACCCGGAGCGCTCGGCGTAACAGTACCCCCCCCCCTTAGGTCTCCCCCTTTCTTTGTCCGGCAACTGCTTCCCATGGGATGAGGACACCGGGAGTGATTGAAGGGTTTCCTCAAAGGCAGGCCGTACAGCAGGAGTGGGAATGGGGAGGGAGGGCAGGGGGTGAAGCATGGCACGGGACAGGGTGTCACCAGGACGGGGGCCATGAGGAGGCAAGGCACAGTCCAGATAAGCCTTGGGGGGACCAGGTGTACGAGGAGGCACTGAGGCTTGCCTGACGGGACTGGGAGGGGGGGAGAGGCATTTCTTATGGCAAGAAGAGTCCCAGTTCTTGATCTCCCCGGTGGTCCAGTCAAGGGTGGGAGAATGAAGCTGGAGCCATGGCAGACCAAAGAGGACCTCAGAGGTGCAGTTGGGAAGGACGAAGAATTCAATCATTTCGTGATGGGGTCCAATGCACATTAAGAGGGGTTTTGTGCGGTAACGCACGGTGCAATCCAATCTAACTCCGTTGACCGCGGAAATGTAGAGCGGCTTGACGAGACGGGTCACCGGGATGCAGAATTTATTCACCAAAGACTCCAAAAAAAAATTCCCAGAGGCACCAGAGTCCAAGCAGGCCACGGCTGAGAGGGAGGAGTTGGGTGAAGGAGAAATCCGCACGGGCACCGTGAGACGTGGAGAAGCAGACTTTGAACCAAGAGACGCCACACCCACGTGAGCTGGGTGCGTGCGTGCGTTTCCTAGACGTTGAGGACGAATAGGGCAATCCACCAAGAAATGCTCGGTACTGGCACAGTACAGACAAAGATTTTCTTCCCTACGGCGATTCCTCTCTTCCTGGGTCAGGCGAGACCGATCCACTTGCATGGCCTCCTCGGCGGGAGGCCCAGGCGTAGATTGCAAAGGATACTGTGGGAGAGGTGCCCAGAGATCTAAGTCTTTTTCCTGGCGGAGCTCCTGATGTCTCTCAGAAAAACGCATGTCAATGCGGGTGGCCAAATGGATAAGTTCTTGCAGGTTGGCAGGAATCTCTCGTGCGGCCAGCACATCCTTGATGTTACTGGATAGGCCTTTTTTAAAGGTCGCGCAGAGGGCCTCGTTATTCCAAGATAATTCGGAAGCAAGAGTACGAAATTGGATGGCGTACTCGCCTACTGAAGAATTACCCTGGACCAGGTTCAGCAGGGCAGTCTCGGCAGAAGAAGCTCGGGCTGGTTCCTCGAAGACACTACGGACTTCAGCGAAGAAGGACTGGACTGTTGCTGTGGCAGGATCATTGCGGTCCCAGAGCGGTGTGGCCCAAGACAAGGCCTTTCCTGAAAGAAGGCTTACTACGAACGCCACCTTAGACCGTTCAGTAGGAAACAAGTCCGACAACATCTCCATATGCAGGGAACATTGAGACAAAAATCCACGGCAGAGTCTAGAGTCCCCATCAAATTTGTCCGGCAGGGACAAGCGGAGGCTAGGGGCGGCCACTCGCTGCGGAGGAGGTGCAGGAGCTGGCGGAGGAGATGGTTGCTGCTGTAGCAGAGGCAGAAGTTGCTGTAACGTGGCGGTCAACTGCGACAGCTGCTGTCCTTGTTGGGCAATCTGCTGCGATTGCTGAGCGACCACCGTGGTAAGGTCAGCGAGACTTGGCAGCGGCACCTCAGCAGGATCCATGGCCAGATCTACTGTCACGATTCGGCTTACAGGTTGTGGATCCACTGTGTCAGCGAGGGATTGGCGTGGACCGTACTGGTGGACCGGTTCTAAGAGGCTACTGGTGTTCACCAGAGCCCGCCGCAAAGCAGGATGGTCTTGCTGCGGCAGTAGCAACCAGGTCGTATCCACTAGCAACGGCTCAACCTCGCTGACTGCTGAGAAGGCGTGGGACAGAAGGACTAGGCAGAGGCAAGGTCAGACGTAGCAGAAGGTCGGGGCAGGCGGCAAGGTTCGTAGTCAAGATGGATAGCAGGAGTTCAGGTAACACAGGCTTGGACAACACTAAACGCTTTCACTGGCACAAGGCAACAAGATTCGGCCAGGGAGTGCAGGGGAAGTGATGTGATATAGCCAGGGAGCAGGTGGAAGCCAATTAAGCTAATTGGGCCAGGCACCAATCATTGGTGCACTGGCCCTTTAAGTCTCAGAGAGCTGGCGCGCGTGCGCCCTAGAGAGCGGAGCCGCGCGCGCCAGCACATGACAGCAGGGGACCGGGACGGGTAAGTGACTTGGGATGCGATTCGCGAGCGGGCGCGTCCCGCTGTGCGAATCGCATCCCCGACGGCCATGTCAGTGCAGCGCTCCCGGTCAGCGGGACTGACCGGGGCGCTGCAGGGAGAGAGACGCCGTGAGCGCTCCGGGGAGGAGCGGGGAGCCGGAGCGCTTGGCGTAACATTAAATAACACATAACCATGTAATTGTAATACAAAAACAAAACATGAAAGAACAAAACCCATCAACTGTACTTCTCAGAAGTGCACCATAAAGTTATAAACCTTCCCTCTGTCAGCGTTCTACAAGCTGCCCAAAATTTCCTTAAATTGTTTCAATAAATACCAATAATTATTCACAAAAGACCCCCCAGCCGATACGCCCCCTCCCATAGACATGAATTGTGGGGGTGTGGCGTGGCATCACTAGGGGGCATGACCGTGACATCATGATCATGGCTTTCAGCACCAGCGTACCCCTTTAAAGGGGTACTCCGCTGCTCAGCGTTTGGAATAAACTGTTCGGAATGCTGGAGCCGGAACTGGGAGCTTGTGACATCATAACCCCGCCCCCTCATGATGTCACACCCACCCCTTCAATGCAAGTCTTTGGGAGGGGGCGTGATGCCTGTCACAGGTCACCTGTCATTTTGTCCTATTACCCCTTGTAAAAAAAAATTAAATTTGAGGGAAAACTAGCATTTTAGTGGAAAAAAAATCATTTACACATCCAACTTTCACAAAAAGTCGTCAAACACCTGTGGGGTGTTAAGGCTCACTTGACCCCTTGTTACATGCCTTGAGGGGTGTAGTTTCCAAAATAGTATGCCATGTGTTGTTTTTTTTTTTTTTTTGCTGTCCTGGCACCATAGGGGCTTCCTAAATGCGACATGCCCCCCAAAAACCATTTCAGCAAATTTTACTTTTCAAAAGCTAAATGTGACTCCTTCTCTTCTGAGTATTGTAGTGCGCCAGCAGAGCATTTTACTTCATAACATGGGGTATTTCTATACTCAGAAGAGATGGGGTTGCAAGTTTTGGGGGTCAATTTGTCCTATTATCCCTTGTAAAAAAAAAATTATTTGAGGGAAAACTAGCATTTTAGTGAAAAAAAAAAAATCATTTTCACATCCAACTTTAACGAAAAGTCGTCAAACACCTGTGGGGTGTTAAGGCTTACGGGACCCCTTGTTACGTGCCTTGAGGGAAGTCGTTTCCAAAATAGTATTCCATGTGGTTATTTTTTTTTTGCTGTTCTGGCACCATAGGGGCTTCCTAAATGTGAAATGCCCCCCAAAAACCATTTCAGAAAAACTCACTCTCCAAAATCCCACTGTCGCTCCTTCCCTTTTGAGCCCTCTACTGCGCCCGCCAAACACTTGACATACACATATGAGGTATTTTCTTACTCGAGAGAAATTGGGTTACACATTTTAGGAAGATTTCTCTCCTTTTACCCCTTGTGAAAATTCAATAACTGGGTCTACAAGAACATGCGAGTGTAAAAAATGAAGATTTTGAATTTTCTCCTTCAATTTGCTGCTATTCCTGTGAAACACCTAAAGGGTTAACAAACCTTTTGAATGTCATTTTGAATACTTTGAGGGGTGCAGTTTTTATAATGGGGTCATTTGTGGGGTATTTCTAATATGAAGGCCCTTCAAATCCACTTCAAAACAGAACTGGTCCCTGAAAAATGTAAATTTTGAAAATTGTGTGAAAAACTTGAAAATTGCTGCTGAACTTTGAAGCCCTCTGATGTCTTCCAAAAGTAAAGACATGTCAACTTTATGATGGAAACATAAAGTAGACATATTGTATATGTGAATCAATATATAATTTATTTGGAATATTCATTTTCCTTATAAGCAGAGAGCTTCAAAGTAAAAAAAAAATGCAAATTTTGGAATTTTTCACCAAGAAATGATGCAAGTATCGACAAAATTTTACCACTAACATAAAGTAGAATGTCACGAAAAAACAATCTCGGAATCAGAATGAAAGGTAAAAGCATCCCAGAGTTATTAATGCTTAAAGTGACAGTGGTCAGATGTGCAAAAAATGGCCGGGTCCTGCAGTGAATAAATAATAAATAAACAATAAATAATAAAGGTTCAAGGTGTCCATAGCCTTTAGTACTTTCTATGAAACTGTTACCAACCCAATAGATAAAAGATGATAACGGGGATTCCCTGGAATAAACTTATTGTCAGGGAACCCTTTCAACCACAGATGGCATCCCCTTTAAAGGAAAACTTTTTTTTTTTTAAATCAACTGGTGCCAGAAAGTTAAACAGATTTGTTAATTACTTCTATTAAAAAATCTTAATCCTTCTAGTACTTATTAGCTGCTGAATACTACAGAGAAAATTATTTTCTTTTTGGAACACAGAGCTCTTTGCTGACATCACGAGCACAGTGCTCTCTGCTGACACCTCTGTCCATTTTAAGAACTGGAGAAAATCCCCATAAAAAACATGTGCTGCTCTGGACAGTTCCTAAAATGGACAGAGATGTCAGCAGAGAGCTCTGTGTTCCAAAAAGAAAATTATTTCCTCTGTAGTATTCAGCAGCTTATAAATACTGGAAGGATTAAGATTTTTTTTTAATAGAAGTAATTTACAAATCTGTTTAACTTTCTGGCACATGTGGATTAAAAAAAAAATTCCACCGGAGTACCTCCTTAAAAACAGAAAAAGACAAGTGATTTTTATGTTACTTTTTTATGCTTTGCTGGTATCAAGCAAATATTAGCGTAATCTCAAGGTAGGATAACATGAGCAATTTAACAAAAGCGTGCACATGCGGCCGGTAATTTAGGATGTAGTCGCCCACAATGCTTAGGAGTAGCCGCCACCGTGAATAAAAAACCCAATGTGGGATCACGCCGGAGTCATTAGCTTCTAGTTACATCCCTAATGTTCTACAATAGCAAATGAAGTGTAAAAATAATCTGCAGACAGAAGCACCTGCTTCTCCAAGCAATCCCAAACGACAATATTTGTGCAGCCATTTAGGTGCAGCTGGTCCCCTCCATTGTAGGGCCGCTTCCTTCCTCTGCAGAATCCTCACTAAACCTCATTCATTACATTAGGCCATTTACTCCCATTGTCTGTTTTGTTGGGTGATACTTGTGGAGACCTTTTTTTTTTTATGTCTGGCAACCAATTCAAGATCCTTTCCAAGCAAACCAAAAAAATAATAATAATTCCCCGTAACAGATCGACCATGGCGTACAGTAGAATCGGTTCTATTTTATCCCATCAGTGCACATCAGCAAGGAGGGAGAAGAATACAACACAATCCTAATAGTGTCATTTGTCACTCGTTTTCACCTCAAGAGGAGTCAACATGTATTTGTGAAGCTTCAGTACCGGAGCCACGAAAGGTCCGGGGTGTAACATTCATCATATAGACATTGGTAATTGCCGTCTTAATTTTTCTAAGTGAAAAAAATGAAGACCTATTAGGAACAGGATGTGATCGGAATTCCTGACATAAGTCCCGAGGGACCAAGAAGCAGCCATGGCTAGCGGTTTAGCGGTGGTGGTGATAACAAAGGCTACTTTTATTTTAGTTTTTTACTAGGTAGAGATGCCGATTAAAGGGGTATTTCATCCCTAGACATCTTATCCCCTATCCAAAGGTGTCTGATCACGGGGTCACACAGCTGGGACCCCATCGATCTCTGTGCATCCCCACCGCGTTCATTCAGAATGCTGGGTGCGTCGTTACATCACGCCCCCTCAATGCAAGTCTATGGGGGGAGTGGCTGCAAAATGTTCCGAACGCTGGGACAGCAGAGTGCCCCTTTAAAGGGAGACTCCGCCCCTAGACATCTTATCCCCTTTCCAAAGGATAGGGGATAAGATGACTGATCGCGGGGGTCCCGCCGCTGGGGATCTTTCCTGCAGCACCCCGTTCTTCAGCTGCACGGACTGAGGATACAGGGGACGGAGTATCGCCTGCCACGCCCCCTCCCATAGGCTTGCATTGAGGGGGGCGGGGTGTTACATCATGATACTCCGCCCCCTGTATCACCAGTCATCAGCCAAGGAGCGATTCTCGCTACGTGCAGCTGAGGAAAAGGGGTGCTACAGGAGAGATCCTTTGGATAGGGAATAAGATGTCTATGGGCAGAGTACCCCTTTAAGCATAAAATAAAAAAAAACAACAATCAAATAGACAACAGCAGAATGTAGGAAACAATATAACAGTAATAACAGAAATGACTAATAATTAAACTTGATGATCAAAATTGATCTTTGAAGTTAGCAAAAAATGTTTAAAAATATTCATATTCATATACAAGGTGGCTTTTAGGGTACGTTCACACTGAGTAATTCAAGTAATTCAAGTAACATTTAATGTTTTTTTCCGTTGTCCTGTTCACACTGCGGAAATTCTGCTAGCAGAATTCTGACGCTGAATTCCTTTCCGCTGGAAGAAAGAACATGTTCATTCTACAAGCGGAATCCGCGAGCAGAATCCAAGAGAAGTCAATGGTAAAAAAAAAATTCTGCCCGACATTGTTTTCAAGAAGAATTCGAGGGAAATTTAAGCGGAATCCAGAAAAGTAGATTAAATAGCCTCCTCCTTCATTCCTCTTCATTTCTGCATGGAAATTCCGCTTGAATTCCGCTTGATGGAGAAGGCAACAATTTCCTGACCGAAATTATTCCTCGTGAATTCCTCTTGAAATACTCAGTGTGAACGCACCCTGAGGGGGAGATTTATCATATCTGTCCAGAGGAAAAGTTGCTGAGTTGCCCATAGCAACCAATCAGATCGCTTCTTTCACTTTTGAAATGGCCTCTGTAAACACCAAGTGTTCTAAATGAACGCCGGGTGCTGTACAGAGATCAGACATCTTAGATAAGATGTCTAGGGGTGAAGTACCCCTTTAAAGGGGTATTCTAATATTTGCTACATTCATATCTCGACCTACGGGACCAACTACCTATCATGAGAATTAGGCGGCTCCTGTACCAGTATAGCGCTGCATGCCTTTTCCAGCACAGAAGCTATCCCGGCCAACCAATATGCAATAAACTGCAGCCAGCCCCATTAGAATATTTTAATTTTTATTTATTTATTTTTAAACTATAAGTTATGTACATGATGGAGACATTTATCATTGGCTTTACACCACTTTAATGTTCTAAATATCCCTGCAAATTTTGCGCAATTGCATTTGTGTGCAATTTTTTTTTTTGCACCATTTTCGGTAGAACATCTTTCAAAGATGTCTATAGTTTGTTGCACTGTACACCACTTTTTGCTTTGCAGCTGTATTATTTGAACTTTTTTTTGTGTGTGTGTGTGTGTGTGCAAAGCCTACTTTTTCCCCCGCAAACCTACACCACCTAATAGGACAGGTACAAATGTGAGAGATGCCAGAGCACAAAGCTTAAAGAGTAACTATCATTAACTAAACTTTCCCTAATCCCCCTCCCCATCTGTCCCTGACACTAACTACATCTATCCCTGTATTAATTTTTATTTAAATCCCCATTAAAATACCTTTATAATAACACCTTCGCTAGCTCAGAGGTGAGCTCTCTCCAGAGGGCAGGAAGTGGGCGTGGCCAACCGTCACGGGGTCATCTGAAGCCTGGCCGGCCAGCTTCCGCCCGTCTTCCTGTACTGAGAAGAGGGAGATGCAGGGGGCGGGGATATTTAAATAACGAGAGTACCACTTTAAACCAATCTCTGCAGCTCTCTGGTTTCTATAATTGTGCAGAATTTATCAAGTCTGTGCGCAATTTTGATAAATTTCGAGAAACTGTGTAAAAAAATACACCAAGCAAACGGGTAAAATCTTTACTATTTCACACCAACGTTGATTAATGTCCCCCAATATGATTTTAATTAAATTTAATGAATTGCTTCTTAAAACTTACAGTGTCCGTTTTACGCTAAATTTTACAGACTCACATTACTTGCTAAAAAGAGCATCCGAATCGGTATGAATCCTTGATTCATTCATTCATTTTGATCAATTTCAAATTGGCTTTTCTACAATAAATGAATTTTTTAAGCGATGCTTACCACATGTCCAGACAGGTGGAGTATTCTGTGGAGCCCAATAAGACATCAGGAGGTCTATACCAGAGGGTTACTACTTCATTAGAGTATGTGTGGCTTGGGACCGATTTGGCTCGTGCAAGACCTGAAAGACAAAAATAATTTCTGTTACATAAATTATCTTAATATAATTACTAGAGATGAGCGAGTAAAAAAAAAAAATTTGATTCAGCCGATTTGCAAAAAATGTTAATATTTACAGCGAATCACTATTAAGAATGACTATTTCTGGCCTACAGAGAGCCTCAATAGGGGTGTAGAACACTTTTCCTTGCTGTAACACACATAGGGTGTGTGCTGGGTTAATGAAATAATACCGTTATTCAGGATGACATGCAGATCAGAGGTGTCGCTATTAGAAACATTGTCGCAGAGCGGCAAAATGACAGAGCCTGGAGGTGGCATCAGTATGAGGAAACCATATAGTGGCTGAATGACACAGCCTGGAGTTGGTGGCAGCATATGTTGACTCAGGGCCGTGGTGCCAACATTGGGACACTGGCCACGCTTCACCTTCTGCCTTCACATTTTGCACATGGTCAGGTTAACATCCTCCGGATGCTTAATGAAAAACTGCCACACCGCCGAGTAGCTGATTTTTCCACCAACAGTCCGCACTGATTGACTGCTACTGCCGCCGACTCCAGGAACCCCTGTTCCACTACCTCCCGGGAAGGTAGGCTGCCGCAAAGCAGGTGGTCGACCCCGGACACATTTGGCTCCTGACTTTCCACTTCTGCCACCATGCTGACTGCCAACCATGCTACCACCTTGCTGGCTCAGCTGCTGCCTTACGGGCAACCTTCATCCCTCTTCTCCTGATGATGATGAAGCCCCTTCTGCACCCGGCTCCCAAGTGCGATCGGCTTCATCATCATCGAGTTGTGTCTGCACATCACTGATGTCCTCCTCAGGTTCCTCAACAGTGTCTGCTTCAGGAGCCTGAACACTCGCAAGACCAACTCCCCCTCCACTCTCCTCATCACTACTTGCCCGCCTAGTGGAGGAAGCGGCGGATGTCTCCTCCACTTCTTGGCTGGGCAGTAGCTGCTGACTGTCCTCTATTAGATCGTCCTCACTAAATAGTGAAGCTGAACCAACAGCATAAGATACTTCTGTGGGGGAGGGAACAGCATAATTTGTAATTATTTCGGATTCATGAGATTCGATTCGCTCATCCCTAATAATTACGCTATGGTACTGCAAAGACATCTGGGGAAAAACATTAGGAATGGTGGCTTTATATTATTAAAAAAACATAACAGGATTATTAGACAAGAGCAAGTATGTGAATGTATGGCTCCGATTTGTAGACGATGTGTTCATGCTATGGTCTGGCACACGTCCCGAATTGGAGGAATACGTAAAATACTTAAATGGGTGTCATCATCTTAAAGAATTTACATGTGAAAGTAGCACACAAGAGATACATTACTTAGATGTTTGTGTCACCAAAAATGAGGATAAAATTGAAACCTCTCTTTTCTCTAAGGAGACAGATCGTAATAATTTGCTCCATAGAAATAGTGGACATGCACCACAAGTTTTTGGGGGGATCCCCAAGGGTCAGATAATAAGGGCTAAACAAATCTGTAGTACAGAAGAGGATTACGTAAAAAATAAAGAAAAGTTGATAAAGAAAACATTTAGAACGAGGATATGATAAGAAATCACCGGAGGAAGCGGGGAAAATAGTAGATGAAATACCTAGGGAAGAACTTAGGAAGAAGAATAAAAAGAAAAAAAAAGGAGAGGCGAAAATGTATTTTTTTTTCAGTGTATAATGGACATTCAAAAATGATCAAAAAGACTATTAAAAAATATTGGGGTATGTTGAGAGCGGAACCCTAAATATGGTATGTTGTTCAAAGAAAACCCAAAATTTGTGTATAGGAGAGGAAAATCAATTGGGGATATGTTGATAAGATCGGACATAAAAAAGAAACGGGTATCCAAGCAAACATTTTTAAGAACCAGAAAAAATGGAACATTCCCCTGTGGATCATGTCAAAACTGCAGTGGAATTATTAAAGGTGAAACAATATCCCATCCTATGAAGGGTACTGAGAATGCCATACATGGATGGTATACGTGTGACACAAAACAGGTTGTGTATCTTATTAAATGCCCATGTGGCAAGATTTATATAGGCCAAACATCCAGGTCAATTAAAATACGTATAAATGAGCATAAAAGTACTATTCGAAATATGATTAAAAAAGGAACACAAAAAAAACAAGAGAAAGAAAAAGGTAACACTAAACATTGGGAAACCAGTTTTGCAAAACACTTTGCAGAAAATCAGCATCAAGTATGTGATGTAAGATGGATGGTGCTAGAGGAGGTTGGTGGAACTCTGGATAGTGAAATTAAGAAGAGGTTACTGAAACGGGAGGTATTTTGGGTTACTAGGCTGAATGCTTTGTCCCCAAATGGGATTAATGAAAATTGTAATTTTAATGTATTTTTGTAGTATTCTTTATTTTGCAATATTTTCTATGCTGTTCCGATGTATAGATGTGAGTAACACCGTTGATTACTATGTGTAATTATTCTATATGATTTTAACCTGTAGATGTGAAATTTCACGGGACTTGTTGGTCCATAAATTGTGGTGGTGGGTGTAATCACATTAGGCTTGAGAAGGAGAGATCCTGAAATGTCGCCAATCAAGCTCACCTGCCGGTGAGCTACCAGACACTGTTCCAGAGTCAAGCAAGGTTGCATCCATAATGGACATTCCAAGATAAAGCTCTGGCTGGGGCATGGAAGGTTGAACCAACAGCTGCGTATTTGTATCAGCGACTGAAAGCACTGGGTGAATATTCATTGTGTTCATGTATACTGTATCCATGTACAAAATAGTTGTTCTTATGAAGACTGACATGTGAAGTAAAAAGTATTGAATTGGAACACAATTCGGTTGTTGGAGTGCAATTTTTACTGAAGCTGTTATACTGAGGTGTGGACACTCAGCTGCACTACCTAAGACCCGTGTGCTAACATACACCCACAGCCTTGTATAGAATCAATATGAGGGAACCATATAGTGGCTGAATGACACAGCCTGGAGTTGGTGGCAGCATATGTTGACGCAGGGCAGTAGTGCCAACATTGGGACCCTGGCCACGCTTCACCTTCTGCCTTCACATTTTGCACATGGTCAGGTTAACATCCTCCGGATGCTTAATGAAAAACTGCCACACCGCCGAGTAGCTGATATTTCCACCAACAGTCCACACTGATTGACTGCTACTGCCGCCGTCTCCAGGAACCCCTGTTCCACTACCTCCCAGGAAGGTAGGCTGCCGCAAAGCAGGTGGTCTCTCCCGGACACATTTGGCTCCTGACTTTCCACTTCTGCCACCATGCTGACTGCCAACCATGCTACCACTTTGCTGGCACAGCTGCTTTCTCACGGGCAACCTGCAACCCTCTTCTCCTGATGATGATGAAGCCCCTTCTGCACCCGGCTCCCAAGTGCGATCGGCTTCATCATCATCGAGTTGTGTCTGCACATCACTGATGACCTCCTCAGGTTCCTCAACAGTGTCTGCTTCAGGAGCCTGAACACTCGCAAGACCAACTCCCCCTCCACTCTCCTCATCACTACTTGCCCGCCTAGCAGAGGAAGCGGCGGATGTCTCCTCCACTTCTTGGCTGGGCAGTAGCTGCTGACTGTCCTCGAGATCATCCTCACTACATAGTGAAGCTGAACCCACAGCATAAGATACTTCTGTGGGGGAGGGAACAGCATAATTTGTAATTATTTCGGATTCATGAGATTCGATTCGCTCATCCCTAATAATTACGCTATGGTACTGCAAAGACATCTGGGGAAAAACATTAGGAATGGTGGCTTTATATTATTAAAAAAAACATAACAGGATTATTAGACAAGATAGAAAATGTTTGCCATTCCAGTGTAATATTTAAAGGCTGTGTATGGTGGCTGTGTGCAGAATTTTTGTAATGTTCATTTACTTTTTAAATGCAAATTTTAAACTATTTTATAAATGGTTGTAACTTTTTAAAATGTTCCAAGTCTGTGCAAATCCTTTACATAGTTGGCTATGCTGCTGCTGCTAAGTAAACTGCTACTCTCCCTGCCCTATCACTGCCTGCTCACACAATGGCAGCATCAGTGTAAAAATAAAGGTGAACACCCGCCGCTGAATCAACAGAGAGAAGGAGGGGAACTCACAAGCAGCATCGGTGAAGAAAGAGGAGAGAATTCAAAGCAAAGTCTTTTTTTTTTGGGGGGGGGGGGGGGGGGGGGGGGAGAGACAACATCAATGTGTGTTGGCATCGGGTACAGGAGATCACACATGAGCTGTGTTAGGGAAGGCAGTAGAGGAATGAAGTTGAACTAGTATATGAAACAACATATTACAGATTTAGAGACCTCACATGCAGACACATTACTTGGAGGGGCACGAACTCATGAGAAAAGTCTGGAACTACACATATCCGAAAAATGACCCTTTTTAGGATATATTGTTGGTCAGACCTCAAATGAAATAATAAACATAATCACCATAGGTGACCCAATTGTCTTGTCTCCCAGCAATACTAACTTAAACTTAATTTGTGTTAAACAAATACAAATGGCCACTGTCATTATGAAAAACTTTTTTCCAAACAACATGTCAAAAAACTGGATCGGCGTGGGACTAAATGTTCATATCTCTGCCGATCAGGAGAACAAGCTGGGTACCTAATAAAAAGGTACTCTTTGAACATGACAAAAAGGACAAAGTCCTTTTGTCCCGTTCAAGTTTTTGAACAAAAAGGGGAGTTGTTTTCATGAGACGCTTACCCTTCAATTAAAGGAAATGTCCAGTTTAGTAAAATGTATCCCTTATCCAAAGCATATGGAATTAAGTGTCAGATCACAAGGGGTCCAACTGCTGGGACACGCACAATCTCCTGCCCAGCGTCGGGGTTCTCCCCATTCATGGAGCTGAGTTGACCACCACATAAAGCAGTGGTAGACATGCCAACCCATTCATCTCTATGGGAGAGCCGGACATACACGAGTACAGAACTTCGTCTCTCTATTAGTACTGTTGTCCCTCCATGATTGGAGTGGGGTTTCCAGTGTGTTCCTTGTTCAGAGTCCAGTGTGAACAGTGCTCTTGATTTCCTGACCCGTTTAGTGTTCTGACATTCAATTAACCTGTTCATCCCCTGCATCTCCTGGTTTTGTCTGCTGTAAACTTATCATATCTAGTCTAGTTCATATTATCATATCTGCTTTTAATTTTAATCCTGGTTCTTGAACTGTTCGTTAGTATGCTATATCCTGGCGGTAGACCTATTTGTGGCTTTGTAATATTATTGTTATGTTCCTGACTTGTTTCTTGCTAGCTACAGTTTAGCTTGTTATGTTTGATTCTTACGCACATGCACTTTAGTGCAGGAAGGGACAGGCGTCCAAGTGTCATTCACCGCACGGGTGTCTAGGCAAGTAGGCAGGGAGCGTGGTCTTAGGGACAGCTAACGGCTCACTTCTCCCTTCCCCCATTCATAACTCCTACAAAAAGCAAGCCTTTAGTGTAGATCTGTAGAGAGAAAAAGAGTTATGGCCATTAGAAGGCGAGGTGTTGAAAATGTGCCAAAAATTGATGTTGAGGGAAGGGGATATATATTCAATACATAAGACAGCTACTCCCTCATAACTCGGCCCTATATCTGATCATTGGTAACCCAAAGTTCCCACCAGGTTTAAATGACCCAATATTTTGCCGGTGTATAGAAGAGGATAAATACAGGGTATGTCTGTTGAGAAGGGAATCAGACACAGGGGATTGGATGAACACGCTTGAGGAAAGTATCCCCGTCCCTTTAGGCTATTGGAGAGCTATGCCGTTGAGGCATTTTTTGCATACATTACCAAGCCCACATTTATTTACACCAAAAACAACAACATTTGAGGAACTGTGCATATATAAAAACCAAGTGAAAAACGCACTCTCAAAAATATACAAATTGAGGTCAAGGACCCCAAGCGACCCTGTGTTTACAGATAAATGGGAAAAAGATCTGAGGACCCAGCTGAACCACGAGCAGTGGACTAAGATTTTTAAACTTGTTCACTGCTCATCAGTTAGCGTGAATAATCAAGAGGTTAATTATAAGATACTGACAAGATGGTATCGAGTCCGCAGCCAAATACATAAAATGTATGCACGGGAAAGCAATAAATGCTGGCGCTGCGGGGACAACGAGGGGAATATACTTCCTATTTTTTGGTCCTGTCCAAAACTAACAAACTACTGGGCAAAAGTCCGAGATGTGATTATAACAACAACAAAGAAAGAAATTCCACTAGATCCAGCCTTTTACTTATTACAACACAACGATATACCATTAATAAACTCAAAAGCAAGTTCTTATATTTAGCTAATACAAACTGCCAGGAATTGCATTCCTGCATTGTGGCGACAGGAGAAGATTCCTGTCACGATGCCGGCTGGCAGGAGGTGGATCCTCTGTGCCAGAGAGGGATTGGCGTGGACCGTGCTAGTGGACCGGTTCTAAGTCACTACTGGTATTCACCAGAGCCCGCCGCAAAGCGGGATGGTCTTGCTGCGGCGGTAGTGACCAGGTCGTATCCACAAGCAACGGCTCAACCTCTCTGACTGCTGAAGATAGGCGCGGTACAAGGGAGTAGACAGAAGCAAGGTCGGACGTAGCAGAAGGTCGGGGCAGGCAGCAAGGATCGTAGTCAGGGGCAACGGCAGGAGGTCTGGAACACAGGCTAGGAACACACAAGGGAACGCTTTCACTGGCACAATGGCAACAAGATCCGGCGAGGGAGTGCAGGGGAAGTGAGGTATACATAGGGAGTGCACAGGTGAACACACTGATTAGAACCACTGCGCCAATCAGCGGCGCAGTGGCCCTTTAAATCGCAGAGACCCGGCGCGCGCGCGCCCTAGGGAGCGGGGCCGCGCGCGCCGGGACAGGACCGACGGAGAGCGAGTCAGGTACGGGAGCCGGGGTGCGCATCGCGAGCGGGCGCCACCCGCATCGCGAATCGCATCCCGGCTGGAGGCGGTATCGCAGCGCACCCGGTCAGTGGATCTGACCGGGGCGCTGCGGGAGCGAGAGTGTAGCGAGCGCTCCGGGGAGGAGCGGGAACCCGGAGCGCTCGGCGTAACAATTCCCTCTATGGTCCTATGGTTTAGCAAGATCAATGATTTGAGGCATTTAGAGAATTTAGGATCAGCTCGCCAAGATTCCTGCCTTGAATTCTTTATTACATGGTCCCCATGGGTTCAGTTTCAGGAGTCAAAGTTTTTGGAGGTATCCTTAGAAAGAGCTTAGAAAAACCGTTAACAGATTTATTTAACCAATCACTGGTAACAGGAGTCGCCCCGGGAGATTGGAAATTAGCAAATGTCGTGCTCATTCACAAGAAAGGTAGTAGGGAGGAATCAAGCAACTATAGGCCAGTAAGTCTGAGATCAATAATGGGGAAATTAATGGAAACCCTAATAAAGGATAGGATTGTGGAACGTCTAAAATCCCATGGAATGCAAGATGAAAAACAACAAGGGTTTACTTCAGGGAGATCATGAGATCATGTCAAACAAATCTTATTGATTTTTTTGACTGGGTGACTAAAATAATAGATGGCGGAGGGGCAGTAGACATCGCGTATCTATATTTTAGTAAGGCTTTTGACACTGTCCCACATAGAAGACTTATCAATAAACCACAGTCATTGAGCCTGGACTCCCATATTGTTGAGAGAATTAGGCAGTGGCTGAGTGACAGACAACAGAGGGTTGTAGTCAATGGAGAATATTCAGAGCAAGGTCATGTTACCAGTGGGGACCTCAGAGATCTGTACTGGGACCAATATTGTTTAATATCTTCATTAGTGATATTGCAAAAGGTCTCGATGGTTCGGTGTTGGTCTTTTTGCTGATGACACAAAGATATGTAACAGGGTTGATGTTCCTGGAGGGATCCGCCAAATGGAAAAGAATTTAGGAAAACTAGAAGAATGGTCAGAACTCTGGCAACTGAAATTTAATGTAGACAAGTGCAAGATAATGCACCTGGGGCGTAAAAACCCTCGGGCAAAATATAGAATATTTGGCACAGTCCTGACCTCAGTATCTGAGGAAAGGGATTTAGGAGAAATTATTTCAGAAGACTTAAAGGTAGGAAGACAATGTTATAGAGCAGCAGGAAACGCTAGCAGAATGCTTGGATGTATAGGGAGAGGTATAAGCAGTAGAAAGAGAGAAGTGCTCATGCCGCTGTACAGAACACTGGTGAGACCTCACTTGGAGTATTGTGCGCAGTACTGAAGGCCGTATCTCCAGAAGGATATAGATACTCTAGAGAGTTCAGAGAAGATACTAAACTAGTACATGGATTGCAGGATAAAACTTACCAGGAAAAGTTAAAGGACCTTAACATGTTTAGAAGAAAGAAGAGACAGAGGGGATATGATAGAGACTTTTATATACATAAAGGGAATCAATAAGGTAAAGGAGGAGAGGAGATTTAAAAGAAGAAAAACTACCACAAGAGGACATAGTTTTAAATTAGAGGGGAAAGGTTTCTGCAGTAATATCAGGAAGTATTACTTTACTGAGAGAGTAGTGGATACATGGAATAGCCTTCCTGCAGAAGTGGTAGCTGCAAATACAGTGAAGGAGTTTAAACATGTATGGGATAGGCATAAGGCTATCCTTCATATAAGATAGAGATAGGCATAAGGCTATCCTTCATATAAGATAGGGCCAGGGACTATTGATAGGATTCAGATTATTGGGCAGACTAGATGGGCCAAATGGTTCTTATCTGCCGACACATTCTATGTTTCTAGTTACATGTAATTTGTGTTTTGATGAGATCTAATCAAGAGATTATTTATTTATCAGCTTTTTCATTTTGGCAAGGGTGTTATGTGTTGGCATAACTGAAGGGAAGTATTGCTTAGCAATGAAGATTTGCTTGTTCCCTTCTTTTTCCCTTTATTTAGTAAGTTCAAGATCGAAGTTATGTAACTACTGTATTTTGTGTGTTAAAATTAAACATAACATTTTAATTAAAAAAAATTATTAAAAAATTTTATATATATATATATATATATATATATATATTTCAATACATATGATGAAGGTAGGACATGGGTGACATGGGGTCATCCTTGCATCCAAATCCTACATTTTCATAATGCATTTGGGCAAATATTTTGGGCAACACAGTGAAATTTGACCTTCTTTTTACACAACGTTTAATCCAGCGTGTTCCATATTATAATTATTCTGTGTTAGTTTAATGGAAGTAAATTAAGAAAAGGGTATAAAATGTGAACTTGATGGCGAACCACAGGACTAGAGTTTATTTCTTTATTGCGGAGCAGATGGAACAAAAATACACATTTCTTTTGAATGTAAAAAGTTCATTTTGCTTGAGACTTTCCGCTCCAGGCGGCAGGCAATATAATAGCGCGATTGTCACTCATCATACACATGCTAGACTTCTTCCATCTCCCCGGCCTGCCAACACTCTGATGCGAACAATGAGCTACCAGACCAATTATCCAATCTTTTTACACCTCTACAGCCTTTACATTACGGGAAGGAATTTTGCATGAAATGGTCTTGGAGATGATACACATTCTAGCCAATTACAGTGCACTGCAATAGAAACAATACACAAAACTGCAATTCCATCGGAAGACAATTCTGAGGAGGAGGACAGTAGTTAAATAAAATCCTTGAAATTCATTATTCATTCATTTAATTATTTGCCTCTCTGGTTTTTAGATTTATTTAAAGTGAAAAAGAACTGGAAAAAAAAAGGAAACTGTGGCGAACCTATAACCTTTAATATATAATCTAAATGATTATCTCTCTGCGAATGGAAAAATATTGTGTGAATATTGTTATTTCATTAGTTAACTTAAAGGGGTACTCCACTGGAAAACATTTTTTTTTTTTTTAAATCAACTGGTGCCAGAAAGTTAAACAGATTTGTAAATTACTTTAATTAAAAAATCTTAATCCTTTCAGTACTTATCAGCTGCTGTATGATCCACAGGAAGTTCTTTTCCTTTTGAATTTCCTTTCTGTCTGACCACAGTGCTCTCTGCTGGCACCACTGTCCATATCAGGAACTGTCCAGAGCAGGAGAGGTTTGCTATGGGGATTTGCTTCTACTCTGTACAGTTCCTAAAATGGACAGAGGTGTCAGCAGAGAGCACTGTGGTCAGACAGAAAGGAAATTCAAAAAGAAAAGAACTTCCTGTGGAGCATATAACAGCTGATAAGTACTGGAAGGATTGAGAATTTTTAAATAGAAGTAATTTACAAATCTGTTTAACTTTCTGGCACCAGTTGATTTAGAAAAAAATGTTTTCCAGTGGAGTACCCCTTTAAATAATTGTAATAATAATTAGTAAAATTGAAAAAAGTTAAAATAATTAGACATTTTGTAAAATAAAACAAAAAAATTATGTTGTAAAACTAAATGTACCGTATTTTTTTTTTTTTTTTTCTTCAAGTCAACATAATGCTGGCAAAAAAACAAAATTAGCTAAAAAAATTTTTTTACAAAAAAATATATAACCTAGTGCATCCTCTAGGCAACATAATACAATAAAGAAATAAATAAAAAAATATATAAATATACATATACACACACACATATAATAAGAATGGAATATTGTTACAATTTGTAAATTGAGTTTTAAAATCAAAAATTTTTTACATTTTGGGTAATAAAAAAAAAAAGAAAAAAAGTCAATATTACAATGTGAAGAATACAAAACAATAATACTAAACTTTGTAAATTGGACAAAATAGATATTTAAGTTCATATTTTATTGTGGAAACATATAAATTAGGCATAATACTGCCTTTAGCCTGACTATGACAGATCATCAACTACTTCTACATATGAACCAAAAGCAGAATATACATTGGGTATTAAAAAAAATACAAATTCCCTGTCATTCATTGTGACAGGCATATGTGACATGACCAGCAGATACCATGTGGAGTAGTCTTGAGGGAAGAGGGTCAATTAGGGAGGCGTTAAATAATAAATTTAACCTTTGTGTGATATTGAGAGGCCATCATTAGCGGAGCACTGCGGGTCCTCTGTGGCACCTCCGCGTATTTTACTGTCTGTCACCATTTGATATATGACCTCTTATTTAGGGAGACCACTGGGCATCTATCCTTGTCAGTATACATCCCTGTCATGTATAAGTGAGTAAGTTAGAATTTATTTTTAAGGACCTTTAAAAAAAAATTAAAAAAAATGGGTTTACATTTTTGAGAATAAAGAGGGAAAAAAAATGGAAAAAACAAACAAACAAACATTCACTAATGAACGGAACCTCCTTTAATTCAAACAATTTGATCATTTATAACTCCTTAATAATTCCAGGAGAGATCTTCACATAATTCGCTGGGCCTCCTTTACATATATATTTTTTGAGTTTGCAGCATGCATGAGTTGGCTCAGTTTCACGCAAAAAATGTGCACTAAGATTTGGCGCATTGAAAATTGGGCACCTTTGAAAATAAGATTAACATTTTTATTCTGGCTAACAAAAAAACTGGCTTGAACTGCACTATTATCATAGCCATGACGTCGTAGGACACACAAAATCAAGGACTATTGAATAGTCCTAATCAGGACCATTGGGGCAAATAAAAAGCTAGTGTATAAAGAAAGAACTATCTTGGCAAGGCCTGGAGGCCTTCACTAGGTCCCCAACAACTGTGACAACTCAACAACTCAAAGGGGTTCGATTGGGTGACTATTGTGGTCGCCCCAACTACTTAGATGTTGTCTTCGCTACTGACGCTACTAAATGGAAAGATATGAGTTATTTTATATCCCAGCAGCAGGTGTCAGCTGAATTACACCGCTGGCACAGACCATGTATATAGCGGCTCAACACTCCCTTAACACAGCTATGATGTAACAGTATATCATGTAACAGGATTAAAGGGGTTATCCACTATAAGGTGATTTTAGGACTTACCTGTCAGACATTAATGGACATGCTTAGGAAGGACCCATGCTCGTCTTGGGGCTAAATGGCCATGTTGTGATATTACGATAACACTGAGGCTATCTTTTGGTGAACTGGCTATTTCCTGTTGGAGTTCCCTTCTTCAACTACAAGTCCCATAATTCTTTGTAAGTGTGTGGTCACTTTTCTCCCTCCCACACATCAACCACTCAACCCACTGAAACACACCTGTGATCCCTTCAATGCAATAGACCAGTGTTTTCTAACCAGGGTGCCTCCAGCTGTTACAAAAATATAATTAGTTGCAGAATCTCCCTCCCACCCAGCGGTTGCTTCACCCATTGAAGCAAAGACATGCTCCCTCTGATCACCTGACTAGTGATATAATGTCCCGGGTTGCACTGCGACCTGGGAAAACCTGAGACACTCATTTTGTATGCTGTTAAAAATAAACTTTGGGGAAAAAATTACCTAAGAATTGTGAGACCGACATCATCACACACTGGTACAGACACTATATTATGAACTACACTTACTTGACAGCCCCTGTAGCACAGTCAAAAGAAAATCCTAGAATACCCCTTTTAAAATCACAGGGCTAGGGACCTGTGTCCTCAAATGGCCTAAGAGGCTTTCATAACCCTCAGGCTTCAGAACCAGGTGGCACCTCACCTCTTGTTACACTACAAAATGTGAAAACGAGGCCTGCACGCTCACAAATAAGCCCAAAATCATGTGACTGTTAAAAAAGTAAACAAATAAATACATTAAATGAAATCAATATATCGTTATTTATATAAAAAAAAAATATTCTTGCTTGCTTTAATGTCCATAAGAATAATGCTGGTCGATATATTAAACTTGAGTCTATCTGTACAAATGCATTAAAAGATCATTTCAGAGAATTTTGTTTCTCCATCCAGAACCAATTTTTCAATACAGCAGACATTGAGTAATGGTGTGATCAGCTCCTCGGGGAGTCCTGAGGGGTTCGGGGACAATAGCAGTGCCCTCATACAATACGCTCTGAAGAGTTTCCCCATCAGAGAGATTAGGCAGTTATGCATGTATGAAGAGTAATCATTGCATAAAGACTATTCCATGGTCCCACTAGAAACACTGTGCGTGACCTTTAAATATACACTGTCAATAAATGGCCATTAAGCCTGTCCCAGGCCATTACATCCGACACGGGCGTGCAATGTACATACACAGGGCCGCACAAAACCAATAAGAAGACAAAAATACCAGATGGGACTCGGGGGTTCACTATGAATATAGATTTGAAAATGTAAATGGATTTTAAATTGTTTTTGATATTTTTTTTATTTATATTGGGTGCAAAAGGAACAATTTTTGCCCAAACAGTTCAGATTTAAAACTAAATAACAAAACAATAACAATATAATTTACAGAATACATGTTCTGTAAATCCTATTTGTTCCTTTCTTAATTGGGCTGTGGGGCACTAGATAATTAACTAAAAAATACAAACGTAAGAGTTACTCACCTACCCGATCCCTCATCATTGCTGTTCTAACATAAGGGTTACTCACCTACCCAAGCCCTCATCACTGCTGTTTTAACAGTGTCTGGTCCCCACTAATCACAGCTTTCTACCCCATGTCTTGACACTGAGAAAATGCCCTTGTAGTCAGTGACTGAGGTGGGTCAATTCTGCAGGTAGAGATTGGTTAAGCAGCTACATCCTCTGTGTCAAGTAACGGAGAAGGAAGCTGTGATCAGCGGGGACCGGGCACCATCGGAACAGCAATGATGAGGGGTCTGGCAGGTGAGTAATCCTTATGTTTTTGTTTTTTAGCTAACCCAAGCCCTTTAAGAAAAAAAAAATTCTAATGAAAGACAACCCCAACTTCCATCAGGATAACCCATGTCCATATATCCAACCCAGGACCCCCCCCTCCCCTTAGCTGAGGAGAAAGTCCCTTTAAGTTAACCTTTGGTTAGCCGTGCGAGCATTGTATTGAACTTTTTGCGCAGGATCTGATGTCACCAGTGACATCAGGCAGAAACATGTAGGTTTGACTTGCAAAGAATGGGATGTCATTGCTATTTTGTTTCGTGTTTTGTTTGGCTAGCTGTACTCCCATGAATGTATGCTATCATGAAACCCACTGCTGGACAGAGATGGATGTGGGTGTGAATTGTGTGATCGTTCCATGGATGAGTACCCATGCCTGCATAAAAGAGATGCAATTCCTGCCAGATGGGAAGCATGCGGATGTGTAAAGTGACAATTGGGACGAGCCATCACTCATACAATGGTGTCTGCTAGTGTTAGTCCACATGGGGACCAAGATTGAGATTTGCACCAAGGAGGCTTTATAAAGGGCAAGGACGACACAGCTAGCAGCCGCAAGTGCCAAAATGGGGTAACCTGCCATCTCATCTATCAGCCATGATATGATAACCATCTGAGTGGGATCTGAGTAACTGGTCCAGATTGGACCTGTGGTATAATTCCCATGTGTATTTTCTGTACTTATCCAGTTACGGCTGTTATTGTTCTGTTATTTTGAGTCCCTGATGAACCCAAGCATCCGTTTTAGAGGGAAAACATGTTGGGTATCATTCCCATATGTATTTTCTGTACTTATCTGATCCAATTACGGCTGTTATTGTTCTGTTATTTTGAGTCCCCTGATAAATCCAAACATCAGTTTTAGAGGGGAAACATGCTGGAACATATGTATGTTTGGCTAAGAGGAACAGTGGGGGCCACAAAATTGTATAACTGAGATTGACTTATCGTGTAATAAAATTTATGTATCTTAACTGGCGGTATCTTCATGTACAATGTGATACCTTTTCTTGCTTTTTTTCTGGGTCATTTGGATTTTGAGATATGCCAACTTGTGCTTTAGCACAAGTTTCTCATGTTTCTCATGTACCTTTTAGAGTATATCTAAGATATGTTACGTTTTAGGTTTCTGAAGCTATTTCTTTTGTGATAAGTTGCTCTGGTTTGACCTATCGCTATATCCCTATACCACTGTAAATTGATCGATATTGGGACTTGGCCAACAGAGAGTTACAAAGATCTGAGTCTGACCTATGAGAACGCTGACTGGGCCATGAAGAGTGTACCATGAGAAGGCAGAAAGGACAGTCCAACCAAGGCAACCATAGTGACCAACAACTATATCGGAGGGCAGCTGGAGAGACAGCTAGGCCAAAAGACGACTGGGGCAGGACCAAAAGTAGCACCAGGTAGAAAAAAAAAATGAGGATACTGAGCACTTACCGGTGATGCACAATGAAGATTTATTATGCCATAGTGTGGTACAAGGATCTGTTTTGGCGTGGAACCCTTCCTCAGCTATCTGCCTGAGGCATCACTGGTGAGTGCTTGGTATCATCTTTTTTCTACCTGTAGCTTCACCCTACCTTGTGCACCACCGAAGATTCCACAGAAGTACCGACATATCCCCCTACATGAAAAGCAGCACCAGAGACAACCACATAAGTTGCGTTGGTTGAGCACTTGACTGCAGAATATTGCACCCTGAAGTGGGACCTGCAAGTATGAAATTGCAATGATGAATGTGATCAATTTACCAGAACTGCTGGTGTATTAGGGACAGCGCCTCCTATTGATAGAACCAATCTGGTTGGTTGTTAGCACAGCCCCATTGGCTCTATTGAGTCTATCAAATAGCAGTTCCATAAAACCACTTTAAAAGTTGATAATTTAATCGCTTTTTATTTTAATCTTTAGACAGAATTTGCATTTTTTTATTTCTTTGCTCCTCATTGGTGCGGATTTATGATTTCCACTAACTGTTTTTGCAGATCACACAACAATCAGCATCATGCAGACTGCAGCCTCCTTAGGCCCAATTTAATCTTTCTTACCAAAGCGAGCAGAAAGAAATGTTTCATTGGGCGCTTTAATTACAGGGAAACAGCAAATTCATTATGATTTGCTAATGAGCGCTTTATGACTTCGCCGATTTAGCAAAGCAGCACGTCTTTCCAGATTTTCTAAGATTATTTAAAAAAAAATAAAAACAACATTTTAAAGCTACATTGCGGATTTTTTAAAATTTTATATCCAGCATATATAAAAGGATTAAAGGGAGCCTGTCTGCAGTATTAAACTATGGTATCTGGAGGTTGGGAAGGGAAGTGGAATGCTACTTGGTGTCAGGCATGTTATTAAAAGCGGTACTCCGCCCCTAGACATCTTATTCCCTATCCAAAGCCGGATGCTCGTGATGTCACAGCCACGCCCCGCTCCTGACGCTACAGCCAGGCCCCCTTAGTACAAGTCTATGGAAGGGGGCATCACATCCGTAACGCCCCATTCCATAGACTTGCATTGAGGGGGCGTGGCCATGATATTACAAGCGAGGCGTGGCCGTGACGTCACAAGCCTCCACCCCGCATCGCCAGTCATCCGGCACAGAGCAGAGTTCTCTCCAAGCCGAGATCCTTTGGATAGGGGATAAGATGTCTAGCTTCTAACTGCTAACATGGCAAGTGCCCAGGAGGCGGGCTCTCGTTGCATTCCCTGAATTTTCTGTATTGCGAGTTACCTATACTCCTCCTCATAGCTATGACTGACATCTCTAATCTAATGATATTTAGGGGAAGGACTGATAAAGCTCTCAATAAAAGGAGCTCTATATCCCTAACCAGCAGAGCCCGCCTCCTGGACACATTCAAGCTGCATGATGGATACATCAGGTAGAGTTACCGCAATCCTCTCTGTCCTCTGTGTCAATGACGTGGATGAAATAGCCAGAAAACTAAACTACATAAATTTGGTGTAACATGACTGCAAATTAGATAAATATTAAATAAAGGAGAGATAGGTAGATAGACAGTTAAGACATATTACATGGATTTCAAAATGTTCTACAAAAAACAAATGTACCCCCTTTACTGTGAATCCCCTAACAAAGATCTGGTGCCGCAAATTGCCTTAACAAGTCACATAAATAGTAAGCAGGGTCCACCTGTCTGCAATTTGGTCTCAGTACAAATACACCTGTTCTGTGAAGGCCTCAGAGTTTGCTAGAGAGCATTACTGCACGAACAGTAGCAAGAAGACCAAGGAGCTCACCGAACAGGTCAGGGATAAAGTTATGGAAGTTATGGAGAAGTACAAAACAGGGTTAGGTTATAAAAAAATATTCCAAGCTTCAAACATCTCACAGAGCATCAGAAAATCCATCATCAGAAAATGGAAAAAATTTGGCGCTACCGCAAACCTGCCAGGACAACGTCGTTCACTCAAACTGACAAGTTGGGCAGGAAGAAAATTAATCGGAGAAGCAACCAAGAGGCCCATGATACCTGGAGGAGCTGCGAAGATCAACAGCTGAGGTGGAAGAATCTGTCCACAACTATTAGTCCTGAACTCCACAAATTTCATCTATATGGAAGAGTGGCAAGAAGAAAGCCGCTGTCAACAGTGAGCCACAAGAAATCCCTTTAGAGTCTCCCATGAATAATGAGGGGGACACCCCAAACATGTGGAAGATGGGCAGATGAGACCACAATTTTACTTTTTGGCCTTAGTGCAAAATGCATTGTGTGGCGGAAAAACCCTTCATTGCCCATCACCCTGGGCATATTGTGAAACATGGTGGTGGTGGCATCTTGGTGTGGGGAGGCTTCACTTCAGCAGGTACAATAAAAACTGGTCAAAACTGATGGAAATAGGAATGGTAGAAAATACAGAGCAATGCTTAAAGAAAATGTAATGCAGTCTGCAAAGACTTGAGATCAGAACAGACTCCATTGGAAAAGTTTAGATCAAAGCCTGTTATGTCCTAAAATAACCCAGTCAAAGCCCAGGTCTGAATCCAACTGAGAATCTATGGTATGACATTTTTGTTCTTATTATTATTTGTGTCACAATAAAATATTTTTTTGTACTTTCAAAGTACTATACATCTTGTTCTGTTCAAATTGTAAAAGTCTATTTCAATTCCAATTTGTAACAATAGCAAAATGGGCAAAAGGTCCAAGTGGGGATGAATACTTATGCAAAGACCTGTACATATGAGATTGAAAAATAGATGGATAGAATGACTAATAGATGAAAGATAGATAGATAGATTCAGTAGAATCTCCCAATAGGGGGCACTCATGGGGAATAAAAAAAGTGTCCCCGATTGAGAGATGTCCCTTATTGGTAAAAAAAAAAAAAAAATCTCAAAAATCTTCCTAAATAAGGGAATACTGTCCTGTACTCACCCCAGCCTGTAATTACCTATAAAATGATAAAAAAACAATATTACAGTACAATCTACCAGTGCTGTTTAACCTCCCCTTATCCCCCCATATGATTTCATCCCCCCTTTTATACCCTGTGCCATCTTATTCCCCCCTTGCATTGTGCCAGGGTAACCCCCCTTACCCCATGTGTCACGTCATTTACCCTTGATCCCCCTGTGCCATTTCATTCACCCTTTATTACCCTCTGTGTAAATTCATCAACACCCCCCCCCCCCTTTATGAAGTGGCACAGGGGGATAAAGGGGGAATAAAATGGCACAGGGGGTGGTAAAGAGGGGGTGATGAATTTACACTGAGGGCAATAAAGGGGGAATAAAATAGCACAGGGGAGGATCAAGAGGAAATGATGTGGCTCAGAGGGTCATAAGGGGGGGGGGATGATTTGACACAAGGGAAATAAAGTACCACTGGGGGATCAGGGAAGGAGGGCGGTGAATGGTGACCGGTGACAGTACAGAAGAGACCACTGCTTAAAAATCAGTCTTCTGCTACTATAGGGGGGTGCAGCGGAGGCCTGGGCCCCTTACTGGGCTATTGGCTGTTCCCCCTGACGACGGGGCCCTGTGTACAATGTAGGGCCGGCACATAAGCCTGGTTGTCCCCTATTGGGAGTGTTTTGTCCCCCATTGGGAGTGTCCGTGTCCGCTATTGGGAATGTTCCCAATTTGAAGGGTATAAATACATTAAGTCTTATAGAACCCTGCCGGGGAATTAAAAACTGTCCGCTATTGGGAGGTGTCCACTAAGGGAGATTTTACTGTAAATAGATATGAGATAGATAGATAGAAATATCTATAAAAATAGATTATAACAATGTTGGTGTTAAACAACCCGATTTAATAAAAAAACAGAACATTTCTCAAAAAGGGGTCTGTATTTTTTTTTCCTATATAGACAATACCTTTTCATTTTCAGATAACCATTCGCAAAAAAAAAGAAGAAAAAAACCCACATTATCTGAAGAACATCCAAAAATCAATAGAGCCCTCCAGCTTCCTGATCTGTAAAGAAAAGGAGGTAATAATCATCTTCTTACCGAAGTCGGCCAGCTTCAGCTCCCCCGTATCACCTATGAGAAGGTTCTGTGGTTTCAGGTCTCTGTGCAATATATGGCCTTGGTGAATGTAGGAAAGTCCTCGCAGCAACTGGAATAAAAATAACTGCAAAAAAGAGTAAAGAATAAAAAGTTAGAAATCTAATGGTCTTACAAAAACAAACGTTTGTGGAATTTTATTCATTTTAAATAACCTTTTAACTGCAATGTGAATTAACTAATGCCAATTACATTAATGTATAGTATCTATATAAGCTTCACTATATTGTTACAGAGCTTTAAATCTCCTACATAGAGGTAAATGTTAGAATTCTTTCTATGTGATAACAGAGGAGGCTTAGGAGCTTAATGCATACAGATTTATTATTGTATTCAGTGTAAAACCTGTATGCAGTAAACTCCCCCTAGTGGTAGCTGCAGATAGACAGAATTGTACCATTCAATTCTAATCTATGTAGGGGATTTAAAGTGAACCTGCCATTTCTATCTTAGAACAGGCTGAGCGCTGTGATATATAGGTTTATATGGTTCTGAGCAGGATTCATGAGTAAAAAGCAGAGGTAATCCTGACAGGACTCCTAAAAAAGACAGTGAGAGTCCTGCTTACCCCGCCCGCATACAATGATTGACAGCATTTCCTGTATCAGTCTGTGTACATAGAAGGCTGCCAATCACTGTGTGTGGGCAGTGTCAGCAGGACCCTTGCCGTCTCTCCTAGGAGTCCTGTCAAGATGTACTCCATTTTACTCATGAATCCTGTCCCAAATCATATGAACCTATATACTGTAATAGCAGAATTCCTATGTCAAAGTTATAAACTGTCCCTGGATGGATAGCATGTCTTTTTTTGTGATGCCCCTTATCGATCTGTACCCCTAAAACTATTTCTTACTTTCACATTGTCTGAAATAATAAATAAAACAGAATTATTGGTAAAAATTATTGGTAAAAAAAACAAAAAAAAAACACAGGTGTTCAAGAGGATTTCGGGGAGGTTTTCTTCATCAAATCTGCTAACATTTCACATTTAAAGGGGTATTCCAGGAAAAATCTTTTTTTTATATATCAACTGGCTCCAGAAAGTTAAACAGATTTGTAAATTACTTCTATTAAAAAATCTTAATCCTTTCAGTACTTATGAGCTTCTGAAGTTAAGGTTGTTCTTTTCTGTCTTCGTGCTCTCTGATGACACCTGTCTCGGAAACCATCCAGTTTAGAAGAGGTTTGCTATGGGGATTTGCTGGGCAGTTCCCGAGACAGGTGTCATCAGAGAGCACTTAAACAGAAAAGAACAACCTTAACTTCAGAAGCTCATAAGTACTGAAAGGATTAAGATTTTTTAATAGAAGTAATTTACAAATCTGTTTAACTTTCTGGAGCCAGTTGAGATATATATATATATATATATATATATATATATATATATATAAAGTTTTTTCCTGGATAATCCCTTTAATGTACGTCACATGCCCATGACACATGTTGTCCGTGCTATGGAAAAAATCATCCATAAAATGAATGAGCACATTCACTACAGAAAAAACCTGTGTGTGTGAACCTACCCTTACAAACCCAGGAAACAATTGTATCCAGTCTAGACAATGCTCTGCAAGCGAAACAGCAATGGCTGCAGAGGTTTTTAGTTTACTAAAAAAATGTATTATTCTGGAGTCAAAGAGCATTGTCTAGACTGATTTTACTTCTCAGATGAAAACAGGACTAGCTAAGTACAATGTATCAGTCTGGAGTCCAGGCTGTTTAGCTCACAGAGCATTGTCTAGACTGGATACAATTGTCTCCAATTCTCATAGGAAAGCAGGACTAGCTTTGTACATGTTTGCAGCCTATGAAAGTAAAACAAGTGTTCTCATTCACTGACTGCAAACATATGATAAGGAACTAAAACACATTGTGTGTATATATATATATATATATATATATATATATACACATACAGTGATCCCTCAACTTACAATGGTCTCAACATACAGTAGTTTCAACATACAATGGTCTTTTCTGGACCATCGTAAGTTGAAACCAGACTCAACATACAATGTACAGACAGTCCAGATCTGTGAAACCTGTCAATGGCCGGAAGAACCGACCAATCACAATGGGCATTCACTGGTAAAACCCCTGTATTACTGAAGCGTATGCACTGACTGGTGTCTGGTAGCGCCCCCTACAGTACAGGGAGGTATTACATGTTCTGTACTCTTTACCTGTACCAGGGTTAGCTGCTCCTTTGGACACCAAGTGGGGGCGACTCCATTACTTTTTAGGACACTGTGTGTTCTGTACAGGACCCTGAAGAAGCTCCTGTCCTCTACATAGACCAGTGTTTCCCAAGCAGGGTGGCCCCAGCTGTTGCAAAACTACAACTCCCAGCATGCCCGGACAGCCGTAGGCTGTCCGGGCATGCTGGGAGCTGTATTTTTGCAACAGCTGGAGGCTCCCTGCTTGGGAAACACTGACATAGACAGTGATTTACAGCTCCCAGCAGATCTGTATTACTTTTATATGGAAGGATTTGCTTTATCTATACTAGTTATCTACTTATTTTTCTTTAATCCTTACATTTTCCTATTTTTGGATGACATTTTGGTGCCTTTAGAACCAATTCCCAGGTTTCCATAGAGTTCTGGTCTCAACATACAATGGTTTCAACATACAATGGTCGTCCCGGAACCAATTAAAATTGTAACTTGATGCACCACTGTATATATATATATATATATATATATATATATATATATATATATATATTTATGTATATATATGAAAAAGTTGTAGAAATATTTATTTCTACAATAATGCAGCTTCATCTACTCAAGTGGAAATCCTTTTTATTAAAAAACATTAACAAATAACCACAACTTCTGCTAACGTGAAACCCGTCCGAATATGCAAACAAAACAAAAACAAAAAACTTCATACATTGTATTTTTCCTGTTGTTGAGTAGTCAGAGATTTGATACATAAAAATATCATTTATAATGATATACAAAGGCGCACAAATCCTGAAAGACCTTACGAAGTGTCGACCTCACCCCCCCCCCCTCCCTTGGCTTCATTCTGTTTTATGTAGGAACATTTTGTCGCAGTAATATTGGCTTCGTATGGCTATGAAAATAACAGGAAATATTCCGTATTTCATTCAATTCCTTTTGCATTGTAATAAGCGTTCGATTCCCAGCCGCTTAAATTACAGGAAATGCTTTTTTTCTTCTTGAAGAGGAAAATTTATATAACAAATTCACACCCACCCAAAAGGAATATACATCCGAGAAACAGATTAAAGGGGTACTCCGGTGGAAAACCTTTTTTTTTTTTTTTTTTCTAAATCAACTGGTGCCAGAAAGTTAAACAGATTTGTAAATTACTTCTATTCAAAAAACCGTAATCCTTCCAGTACTTATTAGCTGCTGAATACTACAGAGGAAATTCTTTTATTTTTGGAACACAGAGCTCTCTGCTGAATCACGAACACAGTGCTCTCTGCTGACATCTCTGTCCATTTTAGGAACTGTCCAGAGCATATGTTTGCTATGGGGATTTTCTCCTACTCAGGACAGTTGTTAAAATGGACAGAGATGTCAGCAGAGAGCACTGTGCTCGTGATGTCAGCAGAGAGCTCTGTGTTCCAAAAAGAATATAATTCCTCTGTAGTATTCAGCAGCTAATAAGTACTGGAAGGATTAAGATTTTTTTAATAGAAGTCATTTACAAATCTGTTTAACTTTCTGGCACCAGTTGATAAAAAAAAAAAAAAAGTTTTCCACCGGAGTACCCCTTTAACATCCACATGAACATGGGAATTCTTATTATAACTACAGGGTTTGCCTGAATTAGGAAAACATGGCATAGTTTTTTTCCCCCCAAAAACAGCACCAAAACTGGTCATGTGTAGTACTGCAACAAATGTCACTTTACTGGATCGAAGCTCAACCCATGGACAGGTGTGGCATTGTTTTTGGAATGTACTGTACCAAATTTTATTTATTTATTTATTTGAAAAATTGGAAAGGGGAGGGGTGATTGGAATTCTTATTATTTTGCTTTTATTTATTTTTTTACTTTTTTTTATTTATTTATTTTTTATTTTTTTTGTACACGTACGTGTAAGCCCAGGCTGCTTTGTATTTAACGCACCAGAACATTCAGACTTATTAAAACTTTTTTTTTTTTTTTTTTTACGTATGCATGTAGTAAGTAAAAAAAAAATAAGTTTTAATAAATCTGAATAAGCTCGTCTCCAATTTAAAAAAAAAAATGAAGTCACCCTATTTTCCAGTTTAAAAAAAAAAATAAATAAATAAAAACATTTGGTATCGCTGAGTGCGGAAATGTTCAAACTATTAAAACATAATGTAAGTTATCCTGTACACTGAATGGCGTAAACGTAAAAAAACTACGAAATCCGAAATAAAATATGGAGTAAAAAGTGATCAAAAAGGCAAAAGTGCAAAAGTGAGAAACTTATAGGTGGTCAGAATAGGGCAATTTAAACTCACTTATTTTGCAAAAAAAATAAATAAAAAAAAATAAAAAAAAGTTGACTTTTTGTCAAGTACAAAAAGCACAATATATAGTTATAGTTTTAATTGTATTGACCCATAGAATAAGGAGAACATGTCAATTTTACTGTAAAGCGCACTGTGTATAAACAAAACAAAAAAAACTCCAAAGTTGCAAAACTGTGGTTTTGTTTTCAATTTTCCACCACAAATAGTAATTTATTTATTTTTTGTTGCACTGTACATTTTATTGTGGTGTCCCAGCACCAAAAGGCTGTGCTGTGGGCTTCGGACTTCCTCGGGCAGACCTTCAGCACAGATGTTGGGCCCACTTAACCCCTTAAGGACTAAGCCCATTTTCACCTTAAAGGGGTACTCCGGCCCTAATACATCTTATCTCCTAGCCAAAGGATAAGGGATAAGATGTCTGACTGCGGGGGTCCCACTGCTGGGGACCCCCGCAATCTGTCATTCAGCACCTTTGCGAGCCCTCCGGAGTGCTGGAGGCTCCGAGTGTGCAGTGTGACGACCACAAGTCCGAAGAATCGTGACTTCGGGACTCTGCCCCTGTGTGACGTCACACCCCGCCCCCTCAATGCAAGTCTATGAGAGGGGGACTTTCTTTTTAGATGCCGCGATCCACTTCGATCGCGGCGTCTAAAGGGTTAATGCTAGGCATCGGCCAGATCCACAGTGCCTGGCATTAGCCATAGGTCCCGGCTGCCCGTAGCAACCGGGACCCTCAGGGTTTAACCCGTTCTCTGCTGGTGAGATCGGTTTAAACCCCGTTAACGGGACCAGGATGTACATGTACGTCCTCAGTCCTTAAGTACATGTACGCCCTGTGTCCTTGACAGGTTAAGGACTGGTTATTATTGTTAGTATGTTCAAACACTTTATCAAATGGTTAATCTATTTTTCAGAAGCATTATGTTATATGTGTTCTACCTTTAAGAATGTGGAGCAGTGCAAGCCCATGTGACCCTGGATGCCCGATGGGAACCCCTAAATTCCTTTGTATATAGAATAGTGGGGGGAAGAGTTGTCCCAGTTCAGTGCTAGTCACTGTTGAGAGCAGAGCACAAGTGTGGTGAACGTGTGAGCTGTATGTGGAGGAGCTTTGAGGGAAGTCCAGAACAAATCTAATCTCAAGTCTTATCCATTCAGCCTGCAAGGAATCCCCTGCATAGAGGAAATCTAAGCCTGGTGGAGAAAGTCTCAGGACCTTGTCAGAACCCTAGTCGGCCTGGAAGAGTCTTCAGTCTCATGTCAAGTCAGATTTAAAGGGGCACTCCACTGGAAAACGTTATTATTAATATTTTTTTTAAATCAACTGGTGCCAGAAAGTTAAAAAGCTTTGTAAATTACTTCTATTAACAAATCTTAATCCTTCCAGTACTTATCAGCTGCTGTAAGATCCAAAGGAAGTTCTTTTCTTTTTGAATTTCCTTTCTACCTGACCACAGTGCTCTCTGCTGACACTTCTGTCCATTTTAGGAACTGTCCAGAGCAGGATAGGTTTTCTATGGGGATTTGTTCCTGCTCTGGACAGTTCCTAAAATGGACAGAGGTGTCAGCAGAGAGCACTGTGATCAGACAGAAGGGAAATTCAAAAAGAAAAGAACTTCCTGTGGATCACACAACAGCTGATAACTTCCTGTGGATCATACAAGTATTGGAAGTATTAAGATTTTTTAATAAAAGTAATTTGCAAATCTGTTTAACTTTCTGGCACCAGTTAATAAAAAAAAAAAAAAAAAAGTTTTCCAGTGGAGTACCCCTTTAATTCAGTGGGTGAAAAGCACCATAAGTCCCAGCAAGGAAACAGGGCTCCCAAGGGGTTACACTGCATGCTCTCCACTCTGCACCAGACTGTTGGCGTGTAATACCATCTGCACCCTTCTCAATAAAGACAGTTATCCGTAACCTGACGTCGGTGTGTTTCTTTACTTCCTGTGTCTGGCCCAGGAGAAGCTGTCTCCAACCTCGGACTGTGTATAGGCTAATGGTGCCTTGGCCTCACGAAGTGTTCAGGAGCACTGTGGTCAGACAGAAAGGAAATTCAAAAAGAAAAGAACTTCCTGTGGATCATACAACAGTTGATAGGTACTGGAAGGATTAAGATTTTCTAATAAAAGTAATTTGCAAATCTGTTTAACTTTCTGGCACCAGTTAATTAAAAAAAAATGTTTTAATAATTTCCATTCATACCGGCATAGGCAGTAAAGCTGGGGGCGTTAGATTTAAGACTTCTGTGCAGTCACTTACTCCGGCCATGGCGCTATAAATATTTAAAGGGATTGTGCGCTGCCCTGACTTTCGGAGCTCCGCTCACAGTGTCCGGAAGTTCATTACGCCGAACGCTGTGTGCGGGCTTCCGTCTTCGCGGCCGCCGGACGAGATGTCATGCCCGGCCCCTCGTGACGTCTCGCCCGCCCCTTCGTGACGTCTCGCCGACCCCCTCAACCGCTGTCACGCCCCCTTCCCATAGACTTTGGTAGAGGGGGCGGGCGTGATATCACGAGGGGGAGGGCGAGACGTCACGAGGGGCCGGGACATCTCGCCCGGCGGCCGCGAACACGGAAGCCTGCACACAGCGTTCGGAGTAATGAACTTCCGGACACTGTGAGCGGAGCTCCGAAAGTAAGGGCAGCGCACAACCCCTTTAAGCGAAACAATAAGTGAACATAAACCATTTATCTCATGGAACGCTACAATGTAGAACAACAACTTTACATCCTAACTTTTTACATAGTCAAAGTAGAGGAAAAAACTGTATTAACTGATATAACCTCCACTATGCCTTTGTTACATCGATGATTTGCTAATAATATGAAAAGGCTCTAAAGATGAGATAATGATTTAAAAAAACTTATTTAAACCAAGTTTTTATGTTAAAAATATATTTTTTAAGAGTTTTGATAAGGTTTTGTCTCATTTTCTATTTTCCAATATATATTATAAAATAATTCTGAAATCTTACCGTTCCCATTCTGGCCACTAGGCCTAAAACTAAGTCCTGTTCTGTAAAGATCATTTCCCAGCAGTCTCCTCCTTATCATTACAGACAGGATTACAATAAAAGATGACACCAGTGTATAGATGACAGAGGTACACACAATAGCTGTTGCTCACAGCTCAGACTCTTCCTCTTTTTAGAATGACCTCTGCAAAGGTCACAGAGCATGCCAAGAAATCTTTCCTATTCATGTGAATAGGAGACAGTTCCTGTCTATGGTTCACTATGTCCATGGAGTTTGCTGTGAAGTGTCTCTCTAAAGGCTATAAAAAAATAAAAAAACAGCTCAAGCTGTTGGCTGCACTAAATGTACAAAAAAATTAAATAAAAACAAATTACAGTCAGAAAATATACTGTTCAATCACTCACTACTGACCTCTACCAGTGACTGCCTGAGTAAGGACTTCTTGTGTTGTAAGGGGATCGGACAGAGGTGAGCAGCACAGACTAGACACCATCAGTACGGCAGCACAGACTAGACACCATCAGTACGGCAGCACAGACTAGACACCATCAGTACGGCAGCACAGACTAGACACCATCAGTACGGCTGCACAGACTAGACACCATCAGTACGGCAGCACAGGGGAGCAAGTGAGTAGAGTTTTTTTATTTAATTATTATTATTATAATTTTTTTATTATTATTTATTTGGTCCAGCCTAAGCACTTTTTGAAGAAAGAACATTAATCTGACAACCCCTTTAACTACCGATCTCAGATACATTTCCTGGACACGATAATATACAACGAAAACAATATAATTCAAATTATCAGTCAATTATAAACCTCCAGACTATCCAGTATAGGTAAAATGGAGCCGCTCTCCTTCAAGTGACATAAAAGAAGTCCATCATCTACAGACAGTCTCTGTGACAGTTAAAGGGGTACTCTGCCCAAGACATCCTATCCCCTATCCTTTGATGTCTGTTCATGGGGGTCCAGCCTCTGGGATCCCCAACGATCTCCGTGCAGCACCCAGCATTCTGAACATTATTTTCAGAGTGTTTGGTGCGGGCGACCGTGGTCGTGACGCCACCCCACGGCCCCTCCATTCATGTCTATGGGAGGGGGTGTGACGTCACACCCCCTCCCATAGACATGAATGGAGGCGGCGGGGCATGACATCACCAGGGGGTGTGGGGTGACATCACGACCACGGCAGCCGCACTAAGCGTTCTGAACATAATGTTCAGAACACGGGTGCTGCACGGAGATCGCGGGGGGTCCCAGAGACTGGACCCCCATGAACGGACATCTTATCCATCTAGGGGAAGAGTACCCCTTTAAGATAGAAAACCGCACCCGCCATTACATCCTGATCAAGAATACCATCCACAGGCCATGGGTAATCAGATCCACATGGTCTCCAAGGAGCGGCCACTCAGAATACTAACAGAAGAGGGATAGCCATTGGCAACTATTCACCGTGCTCCGAGAATCTCAGGTGAAGACAGATGCAGACACAAAGCTTAGTATTCATGGTACGGCGGAGCTATCCTCAGTGGACCTCCGCATACAGATAGGCACTGAGGCCATCACACAGCTGCTTCTATTAATACATCTTTTCTATTACACATCATTGTGTATAGAAAAAAAATATATACAGTATATATACACGCATCTATAGCAACCAATATCTCCATTTGTAATGCACGGCAGAACTTCTGCTATATCATCTTCATGTGCTTTATCATTCATGCTCTTCCTGGTTTTAGTTTTTGCTGGTGTAACGGGTCCATGCCAGGTTTTTGTTGTTTTCTTTGAGATGATTCTTCTGTCTTTATAATGGAACCATCTTCAGGTAGTAATTCGAATGGGTAATAATTGTCTTCTAGGTCAGTGTCTCATCTAGGTCAGTGTTTCCCAACCAGTGTGCCTCCAGCTGTTGAAAAACTACAACTCCCAGCATGCCCGGACAGCCAATGGCTGTCCGGGCATGCTGGGAGTTGTAGTTTTTCAACATTTGGGCCACAGTCTGGAGACCACAACAGAATAAGAATAACTATTTTTCCTTCCTCTGACAATTCCTTTTATATAGAAACCATACCGTTTTTTTTATTTATTTTAATTAAATTTTATTTTATTTTATTTTTTTTGCAGTTTTATTACTTTTTCCCTAAGGGGAAAAAAAAAATGATCTTCTATAGAGCTAAAATATATATATTTTTGGATTAATTATGCTGCAACAGAAAAAAGCCCATAAGCTCTGGTCCGGGCAGCGTACGTTATTGATCCTGCGCCATAGATCCTTATCAGGTAACTCATTAAGATGGTTGATATGAAGCGTCGTTATATCCAGCTGTTCTCCTCAGAGAGGATATATTAACAATATGTTATGAAGTATAGGAGCCTGGCCCAATAATACAAGAACAGAGGAGGGAGCTGTGAATCGGTTCTTGCTCGCGGCAATCCAGACTGATCGTATTTACTTGTGCGCTCAAAGATCCTTAGAGACAAGAACCCTAATATTCCATTTTCTCTCTATAGTCCATATTTTCTAACTATAAAATGAAGATTTCCCAGGAAATCAGCCAGTCTATAGGTCTTCTAGTGGTTACAGTATGGTTTCTACACTGCTTCCATGTTTCGATACAAAGATCCTTTGCAATATCTAAAAGGTGACTGTACACCTTAAAGGGGTACTCCGGTGGAATTTTTTTTTTCTTTAAATGAACTGGTACAAGAAAGTTAAACAGATTTGTAAATTACTTTTATTAAAAAATCTTAACCCTTCCAGTACTTATTAGCTGCTGTATACTACAGAGGAAATTCTATTATTTTTGAATTTCTTTTTTGTCTTGTGCTTTGTCACAGTGCTCTCTGCTGACACCTTTGTCCGTGTCAGGAACTGTCCAGAGCAGCATAGGTTTGCTATGGGGATTTTCTCCTGCTCTGGACAGTTCCTGACATGGACAGAGGTGTCAACATAGAGCTCTGTGGATAGACAGAAAAGAAATCCAAAAAGAAAAGAATTTTCTCTGTAGTATACAGCTGCTAATAAGTATTGGAAGGAATAAGATTTTTTTAATAGAAGGAATTTACAAATCTGTTTAACTTTCTGGCACCAGTTGACTTAAAAAGACCTAAAAAAAACATGTATTCCACTGGAGTACCCCTTTAAAGGTAGGGTCACACATTGCGTATAGGCTGTGTATTCTCCTATGAGTAGACACACAGGGTTTCCCTGCACCAGTCCACACTGCACACACAGGGCTGCTGCGGTGAAGCCCTGTGCGTCTGCTCACCAGAGAATACTCAACGACTACACAATGTGTGACCCTACCCTTAAAGAGTACCTCTCATGATCTTGTTATAATTTTATAATTCCTGATTTATATATTCCTGATTTAGGACTTCTGCCAGGCCAGCAGGAGTCCAAAGTCTGTGCAAGAGATGGGGGGAAATGTGCTCTGGACAAGGAGGGAGACACCTAGTGGTAGCTTTTTTAAACACAAATAAAACCTATAAAACTTTTTTTTTTTTTTTAACTCCATAAGGAGTGCAAAAGAAAAAAATGTATTTCAATGACAGTGCCCATTTAAAGGAGCTCCAAATATCCTGTGTGCAGATGGGAGAAACCACCAGAAGGTCAATCATCAATGCAGCCTCCACCAATCTGGGCTTAATGGCAAAAAGAGGCCCTGCTCCTCACCTGCCCAACTCCATCTCTACAATGAAGCAAGAAGCTATCTCTATGAAATAAGGATATATAGTAGTTATACGCCTCCTCTCCAGCTCTATCTGTATACTGCTGCTGCTATCTCTATAGAATCAGGATGTATAGTAGTTAAACAATTCCCCTCTCAGCTCTATTTGTATACTGCTGCTATCTCTATGGGATCAGGATATATAGTAATTACACACCTCCCCTCCAGCTCTATTTGTATACTGCTGCTGCTATCCTTATGAAATCAGGATATATAGTAGTTAAACACCTCTCCTCCAGCTCTATCACTCTATGGGATCAGGATATATAGTAGTTAAACACCTCCCCTTCAGCTCTTTCTGTATAATGCTGCTAAGAGATCGGGATATATAGTTATTATACACCTCCCCTTCAGCCTCCCCTCCAGCTCTGTCTGTATACTGCTGTTGCTATCCCTAAGAAATCAGGATAGTTATACACCTCTCCTCCAGCTCTCTCTATGGGATCAGGATATATAGTAGTTATACACCTCCCCTTCAGCTCTTTCTGTATAATGCTGCTAAGAGATCAGGATATATAGTTATTATACACTGCCCCTGTATTAACACATTGAATTTTTGCTGCATTTTTAGGGCACGGCCACATGGGGGAGCATCTGCAGTGTATTTGACATTGCGGATGCACTCACAGAGGGACTGCAGAGCAAACTCGGAGGCCAGGTAGCTCTGTGTTTCCGCTCGTAACAGTGTATACCTACGAACTACGATGCGGATGTGCCCCTGTGTGACCTTGTCTTTAATGTTTTTGCTGTGATTTTCACAAAACTGTGGCAAAAAGGTGCTATTTTACCATTATTATAAAAATCATGGGAAAAATTTATCATTTTAACCAAGGTTTTTAAAAATTGCAACTGCCCAAATGAGTAAAAACGCACACACAAAAAATGCAGTAACAAATTCATAAAAACACCTCAATTGTGATTATAGGTCAGACCACTCTTTCCCCAAGGCAATATTATTCTAAAACATGCACTCTGAATAAGAAAATGCATCAAAACAGCATGTAGTGTGAATGGATCCAACCCTACTTATGACCTCCAGCACTAGCAGCCTACTTAGATGACCAGCTGGAGTGATTACATACCTGACCCCCAGCCAGAGAATTAATGGGAAATAAAGGCAGCATTACAGAACCCACAGCATCATGCATTTGTAAAACCAAAAATGGAGCCTATCCCATGCCTGCCACATCATCAAAAAGAGGTAAGCACAAGGCATACACAAGAACCTTTACATTATTTTCTAATAGCAGCCTATGCTGCACTATATCATTCACAGAATGCCTCTTTGATTCCTATACATGACAAACGATTTGGTACAGTCCCAAATCATTCCAGGTCTTTCCCGTCAACCGTGGATGGGCAGTGTACAATGATGCAATGTTCCAGTATATAAGTGGGGGTCTGCTACGTGAGGAACCTTTCACAAATCCTTGAATTGGCTCTTTTGTGGGGCCCGGGGCTCCCAGCAGCAGGAGGCAGGGGGCACATCTTAGGTGCTGTATTGAGTCTGGAGTCTATTCACAGCGCCGAGGGCTTACGCCTTGTGTAATGCGGTGAAGTGCTCTTGGATACAGGAAGAATTCGTAAAAGAATCCGATCGAAATAGAAAACATTTGAGTGTTCGGCATCAAAGTAACATTGTGGGGATCTACATGTACTTTAGATCAGTGGTTTCAAACTGTGGCCCTCCAGATGTTGCAAAACTTCAACTCCCAGCATGCCCGGACAGCCGTTGGCTGTCCGGGCATGCTGGGAGTTGAAGTTTTGCAACATCTGGAGGGCCACAGTTTGAGACCACTGCGTTACATCATCCTCCTTCTGAATTGGAAGAAAAGTAAATGGCAGTTTATGGTTTTATCTGTACACCTTTAAGCTTCTTTTATGTGTTATTTTCATTTCTTTCATTGATTATAAAAACACTGTATGTAGCAGAGGTAGGACGGTTTCTTTTTTGCACCATGATAACTAAGGTGGAACTGTGTGATGTCATCATGTCCATATGGAGGAACTGTGTGATGTCATCATGTCCATATAGAGGAAGTGTGTGATGTCATCATGTCCATATAGAGGAACTGTGTGATGTCATCATGTCCATATGGAGGAACTGTGTGATGTCATCATGTCCATATAGAGGAAGTGTGTGATGTCATCATGTCCATATAGAGGAAGTGTGTGATGTCATCATGTCCATATAGAGGAAGTGTGTGATGTCATCATGTCCATATGGAGGGACTGTGTGATGTCATCATGTCCATATAGAGGGACTGCGTGATGTCATCATGTCCATATGGAGGGACTGTGTGATGTCATCATGTCCATATGGAGGAACTGTGTGATGTCATCATGTCCATATGGAGGAACTGTGTGATGTCATCATGTCTATATGGAGGAACTGTGTGATGTCATCATGTCCATATGGAGAAACTGTGTGATGTCATCATGTCCATATGGAGGAACTGTGTGATGTCATCATGTCCATATGGAGGAACTGTGTGATGTCATCATGTCCATATGGAGGAACTGTGTGATGTCATCATGTCCATATGGAGGAACTGTGTGATGTCATCATGTCCATATGGAGGAACTGTATGATGCCAGTAGTCTCCATTGAGGAAGAATATATATCACGCTCCATCACTTCTAGGGGAGAATACAGAACCTCACAGAGACGCAATACAGGGGTGCACAGGGTGTCTACAATCTGTATATTTATATATATATATATATATATATATATATATATATATATATATAGACCCTAACAGAGGCATTGGTACCGCTACTGTGTCGATGTGATCTGGACCAGAACAGTTGCTGTAACACCGTTTTGTCTCTTTTTTCTTAAGCATTTATCCATAACACAGACAGAGAATAATGAATCAAAGGGGTATGAATAAGCCGCCCTACCCCATAGCCAGAGAAAGCGCATTTGGTTTACCAGTGTTCTAGTTGGGTCAGTGCAGAACACATAACACTCAATACTTAATATGACACTTACATTAAGGGCTAAAAATTCAATTTCAGCCGGCAGCTGCACGCCACTCACCCGAGTGTGATCATACACACCATTAGGGCTCTGCAGAGAGCGCATACACGGCGGTGTAATACGGGACAATACCAAATGAACAAATGTCAACCTGGATAATTGATTCTCTATGGCGGCTGTGACAGGCGGCGATAATTTGGTGTAATATTACTTGGACTTGTGCACACCTGCCTGCTCCATGGACTGTGAACGACTAAATATTACCTTCTCGGCTCCGGCAACTACAGCCTCCTGATTTACACATTTATCAAGCTTAATAACATCACATTTATTCCACAATCTCAAATTTATATATATATATATTCATTCAAAATAAAGAAATTCATCCATCCATCTACCTACCTACCTATCTTATTTATCTATCTATCTCATATCTATCTCATATCTCTCATATCTATCTATCTCATATCTATCTATCTATCTATCTATCTATCTCATATCTATCTATCTATCTCATATCTATCTCTCTCTCATATGTATCTATCTATCTCATATCTATGTATCTATCTATCTATCTATCTCATATCTATCTATTCATATCTATCTAACTCATATCTATCTATCTCTCATATCTATCTAACTCATATCTATCTATCTTATTTCTATCTATCTATCTCATATCTATCTATCTATCTATCTCATATCTATCTATCTATCTCATATCTATCTATCTCATATCTATCTATCTATCTAAATAAAAAGATTATATGCACCAATAAGAGGTTAAAGGCATATTCTAGGCCCTGCTGCTGCTCCCATCCCCTGCCGCTGACGTTCTGACCGCATCCTGTCCTCTGCTGCTCCCTGCTGCCTCTGACATGTCAACCCAGCAGGAAATGCCCATTCAGCCATGATGTATGCTGAAGAGGCAGGAAGTGATGAGCAGAAAGGACCAGGACTTGTCCAGACAGCAGCAGCAGGGACCTGAGCTAGTGAGTACGGGCACCTTTGGAACTAAAACATGTGCGGCATCAATGTATGTACACATATACACACATTATATGTATGTATATATATATATATATATATATATATATATATATATACCCACACACACACACATACATAAATACACTTTCCTATTTTCATTTGATTCTGAACGGTAAATGAATGACAATTTTAAGACAATTGACCATACCGCTTCTCATAAAAAAGACAGGTGGTTCCTAGAATTGGCACAAATTGTTATAATTATTATTATTACTGAAAATTATAGAAACATTTTCCTCACATCCTATTCTTTATTTTTTATTTTTTTATTAATTCTACTACATAGCGGTAACATGGATCATAATCAGACAATAGCAATTACACCGCCATATACAAAGCCCTTCCAAAGTCACAAAGATAATCTGTATATTATTGATTACTGCTCATTAAGGAAAAAAAATCCATTATATCCCGCTGTTATATTGTGTAAAATGTTTCTATAATTTTTGTATAAAGTGGGAGAATTATCTTTCGGTCAATGGAACATATTTATTATAGATCTAAGGATGCACTGTGAATTACACATTTTTTAACATGCTTTTACTGTTTTGTAAAATACCATGTAATACTTCATTTCTCCTGCGGAGGTGCTGCAGGGTGAATCTGTCAGCTGCATTTACTTCTATGACTACAGGCACTGTTGGATAGCTGCTATGCTGGGTTCCCCCCATGGAATTTTGGAGCCGAATTCAGTTTTAAAATTCTGCCCAGAAATTCCGATGCAGCAGAATCCCATTGCTGTCAATGGGATTTCACTGCACAGTCCACACTACAGAATTTCAGCAGCAGATATTCCGCCTCTGCAATTTTGCTGCTAAAAGAATGACCTTGATCATTCTTTAGATGAAATCTGCACGGCAATGTCCACGTGGTCCTAGCATCGCCATTACTCTCTGATGGAATTTTTCCGTCCGGAGATTCCATAGTGTGAACCTAGCCAAAAAAAAAAAAAAAAACTAAAAGAATATACTAGAATTAAAAGTTATAAAGGAAAACTGTACCTTTCCTGGAACTGATAGTAATTGCCAAACATAAAATTGACTTTATTTTTCAGCCAAGTGTCAAGGAGGCGGAGCAGAGCTGCTCAAGTGTCACATCCTGTAACACCTCCTCAATTACCTTCACATCCCAGCATTTCCTTCACTGATGTACAGAACTCTGTATGCCAGTTAAGGAGGGGCTGAGAGGTGAAGGTAAGCAAGGAGGCATGCCAGGCTGGGCATTTGAGTAGCTCGGCTCCGCCTTTTTGACACTTGCAGCAAACATAGCTGACAGATTCCCTTTAAATACTGGCTTAGGAATGTTTTTTTCATGTCAAAAATCCAAAAGCCTTGTCTGCAGCTATTCTTTCCTTCAAAAATACCGGAACCATACAAAAATTTGATGGGCCCCCATTATAGGTCATAGGTGATTTGTTGCAATTTGATTGAAATAGGATCAGTTGTTGGTGTCATGACTCCATGATAGTGTGAACAGAACCTAATAAAGAGGGTTTGCCTGCCCTTCGCCTGGGAAGCCCTGCAGAGGTACAGACATCCTATAGACGAGGGATCTATAGGATTCAGGGGGTTGTCCAGATTACAAAATCCATTTTTATTTATACCCTACTAGAGAGTTAAAAGAGGAGAAGATTCTCTTTTCAGGATCCTCATCTCTAGGCCAGAGTGTTGAGCAGTTACAAAGTGCGTCTCTTCCTTTGGAGGACCTACCCTATCCCTATAAACATTGATTTCAATGAACATTGTGTAATACCTTATTTCTCCTGTGGTGGCGCTGCAGGGAAATTGAACAGCTAGGTTTTCCCATAGCTTACAGTGGATCACTGGCGATTCCAGCAAAGGTATACTTTGTGATCAGCCTCATCAAACCAATAGGGATTGTGCATAGTAGAGCGCCCCTTTAACTGATTTATCTGTAGTCACACTACCACTGCCTCAAGTATATAGACTAGTGAAACATTTGTCCATTGCAATCAATCAGGTGACTTTATTTTCTTTTTCTTCTTTTAAAAGACTAAGTCAGAACCATAGTCCGTGTAGACCCCTGTACTCAAAATTATTTGCAATTTATCCGGAAACAACAACAACGATAGTTTAAAGCAAGTGAAACCGATTCAAATAAATAACCAGTCGACATATCATCTAATTTAAATAGATGGTTAGAAAAGAGAGAGCGCTGGACTGGATTGAATCCTATGTGACACCCGTTATTGAGGCCGACAGCTTTATTACAGGGCTCGCTGTATTCACCTATTCAGTCTGCAACAGAGATGTTGTGCGCCCGCATCATTAATACAGCCCCCCCCCCCCCCCCCAGGCGTCTGGACTCATGCCAGCATTGTCTCTGCCATCTTAATATCAAAAAGATTCGTCACATTTATCATCCGCTGCCACCGCGGGAAAACCCAGTACAAAACTGCTAATTTTAGTAAGAAAGTATGGAAAAAAAAGCTCTGAAATTAGCACCATCCTGGAATATGAAAACAAAAAGAAAACGAAAGGCTCTGAAATAGATTGATAAAGCATATGATTAAATATTTTTATATATTATTATTACTACTTCGTTTTTACCAGTACTACATTATTATTATTATTATTATTAACTACTACCTTAAAATGATAAATATTATATAAAATACATGTGATGTCCCAGTATAGGACATGGTCCTGTACTACCCTTAGGCCCTGTCAGGTTGAGCTCCTCAGTGACCTTGGGGCTCCCCTGCAGGGTCTCCCCCTGTTGTTCCATAATGTTGTGTATATCACTTTAATGTCTAGACAGTCTCCTAATGTATAGATAGAGCAGAGGACCTTTGGGAGGTCTCAAGGACCTGTGAGTCTGTCACATGTTATGTTATGTAGTCACATGATTTGTTGTCACATGTTCTCCCAGAGACCACCAGCTTAACCTATGACCAGCAGCTTGACCAATGGACTTTAGTCCAGCCCCCACTATATAAAGGGGCAGCCATTACAATTCACTCTCTTCTCTTCCTTTACTGAGAACCAGTAAGTACAGATCTCAGTGCAAGTGATCAGCATCTGGAAGACCCCAAAAGCTACAGTCATTCCAGTAAGTCTCAAGTCTATGTCTGCTGTCACTGAAACTAGTCAAGTCCTGCACATAGTCCAGTCAAGTCTAATCTCGAGTCAAGTTTATTACAAGCATTGGTCCAGCAAGCTGTGAGGTCCTCTGGGTCCTGGCCACCTCTCTGGGAAATTTGGCCTTAGCTGTGAAGATAATTCCATCTGTCTTATACTCAGTAAAGCCTCCGTTTGACCATAACTGGTTATGGACTCTCATTTCCCTACTAGAAACTGGGATAGCGGAGGAACCAGGAGTGAGGTGTTCCGGAACCCTAAAACCACACTGGCGTCATGAACACTAGGGGTTAACAACATCTTGCCCCCGGGGTTAATACCATCTGATCCCACCACTCACACTGCTACACCCGTGGTCCTGTCATACACCCGTGGGTCACCACATACATTTCGATTTTTCCTCTTATTATTATTATTATTATTGATGCACCAGGTCATAAGTAAATGCGTCAGATTCACAGTTTTAATTAACCCCCTGAATGCCTTTTAACAATATGAGAATTCTCAGGATGTCCATACAATTGGATACTATGATAGAGCATGGAGCCACTCACTCCCTGCTCCCCCATACACTCTCAAAGGCTGATGGCACATTAAAGGGGTACTCCGGTACGTAACATCTTATCCCCTGACCACAGGATAGGCGATAACTGTTGGACCCCCATGATCTCCTTCCCGTCACCCTGGCTCTCTTCATGCCGGAGGATAGCAGGTGCTCTGACAACAAATGTTAAGAACATTGGGGCACCATGCAGAAGATGGAGGGGGGGGGGGATCTCAGTGGCCAGAACCCCCACGATCAGACACGTATCCCCTATCCTGCAGTTAAGTACTGGAGTTCTTCCCCTTTAAGCCTATGGCCTGGGAGTCCAACATTTTTGATTCTGTGCCCCAGATCTCTCAGCGACCACCAATTTCAACAGTATCTGCGTCTTCCAGACATAGATGTAGCTAATGGTGGTCACTTCAGGCCTGCAGGATATAAGCTGCCAAAGCAGGATTCCTGCACAGAGCAGCGTAATGCCTGGAGAACTCCGCTTATAGACTACAATCCTGAAGAGAGTAAGAAGATCTGTTTGTTGGGGGCAATAAGTGGGCATCATTGCTAAAAGACTCATTATTATGAAGAGGGGCATTAATACTCAGTGGGGCATCAGTGCTAAGACAGCATCATTACTCAAGGAGGCTACTAGGGGTCGATATTACTAAGGAGGCACTAAGGGGTCCCCATTAGAAAATGGGGGCAGTATAGATGTCACAACAAAGCCCAAATCCTATTACTGCTGAATGTGGCTCAGTGCAGGCGGCACTATGCAGAACACACTGCCCGGACACCAATATCCTCGGCTGCTCTCGACCCCCTCACAGCTCTCTGCTCTGTCATAGTTTTGAACTGTGTCTGCATCTCAGGAAAACAAAGCAGTTTTTATACACTGCTCAAAACAATAAAGGGAACACTTAAACAACACAATGTAACTCCAAGTCAATGACACTTCTGTGACATCACACTGTCCACTCAGGAAGAACACTGATTGACAATCAATTTCACATGCTGTTGTGCAAATGGAACAGACAACAGGTGGAAATTATAGGCAATTAGCAAGACACCCCCAATAAAGTAGTGGCTCTGCAGGTGGTAACCACAGACCACTTCTCAGTTCCTATGCTTCCTGGCTGATGTTTTGGTCACTTTTGAATGCTGGCGGTGCTTTCATTCTAGTGGTAGCATCAGACGGAGTCTATAACCCACACAAGTGGCTCAGGTAGTGCAGCTCATCCAGGATGGCACATCAATGTGAGCTGTGGAGAGGTTTGCTGTATCTGTCAGTGTAGTGGCCAGAGCATGTAGGCGCTACCAGGGGACAGGCCAGTACATCAGGAGACGTGGAGGAGGCCGTAGGAGGGCAACAACCCAGCAGCAGGACCGCTACCTCCACCTTTGTGCAAGGAGGGGCAGGAGGAGCACTGTCAGAGCCCTGCAAAATGACCTCCAGCAGGCCACAAATGTGCATGTGTCCACTCAGTCAGGAACAGACTCCATGAGGGTGGTATGAGGGCCCGATGTCCACAAGTAGGGGTTGTGCTTACAGCCCAACACCGTGCAGGATGTTTGGCATTTGCCAGAGAACACCAAGATTGGCAAATTCACCACTGGCACCCAGTGCTGTTCACAGATGAATGTAGGTTCCCACTGAGCACATTTAACAGAGTCTGGAGACGCTGTGGAGAACTTTCTGCTGCCTGCAACATCCTCCAGCATGACCAGTTTGGCTGTGAGTCAGTAATGATGTGGGGTGGCATTTCTTTGGGAGGCCCTGGGTTCCTCCTAATGCAAAACAATGCTAGACCTCATGTGACTGGAGTGTGTCAGCAGTTCCTGCAAGAGGAAGGCATTGATGCTATGGACTGGCCGCCCGTTCCCCAGACCTGAATCCGACTGAGCACATCTGGGACATCATGTCTCGCTCCATCCACCAATGCCAAGTTGCACCACAGACTGTCCAGGAGTTGGCGGATGCTTTAGTCCAGGTCTGGGAGGACATCCCCCAGGAGTCCATCCACCACCTCATCACGCGCATGCCCAGGCGTTGTAGGGAGGTCATACGGGCACGTGGAGGCCACACACACTATTGAGCCTCATTGTGACTTGTTTTAAGGACATTACATAAAGTTGGATCAGCCTGTAGTGGGGTTTTCCACTGTGATTTTGAGTGTGACTCCATATCAAGACCTCCATGTGTTGATACATTTGATTTCCATTGATAATTTTTGTGTGATTTTGTTGTCAGCGCATTCAACTTTGTAAAGACGAAAAGTATTTCATATGATTAGTTCATTCATTCAGATCTAGGATGTGTTATCTTAGTGTTCCCTTTATTGTTTTAAGCATTGACCCAAATGTATTTTTTCAGGGACAAGCTGCCTTTTTTTGACAAGAAAAACTACTACAATTGACCACTGTGGGGCAGTACACATTACTCATGAAATTTACTATATTGGGCATTACAGTTACGGTATGTTCACATGGAACAATTTTCATATTTATATGCATATTCCACACTAAAATGGTGCAATTCAACCCCATCAGGAATGTAAAGTTAAAACAGAAGAAAAAGAAAAGTTTTTTTGCATTTGTTACTGATAATTTCCATTTGGAAATAATAAAATAATGCATTGGAATACTTCATGCATTACTGTGTGTTAAACTAAGCCCTGTCTAACAACACAAACTAACCATTGCCGAACCCTATGCATCAGTTTGGGTCATTAGATGTGCGGTCAAGCCAGGGATTAAAGGTATATTCCAGGATTTTTTTTATTTGACTATACCAGTGTTTCCCAACCAGGGTGCCTCCAGATGTTGCAAAACTACAACTCCCAGTGTGCCTGGACAGCCTTTGGCTGTCCAGGCATTCTGGGAGTTGTAGTTTTGCAACAGCTGGAGGCACCCTGGTTGGGAAACACTGGACTATGCTACAGGTGCTGTATAGTTAGTGTAGTTCATAATATAGTGTCTGTACCTGTGTGTCGGTGGTCTCACAATTCTTCTGTGATTTTCGCCCCAATATTTATTTTTAACAGCATACAAAATTACTCAGGTCTTGGGATTTCCCAGGTTACAGTGCGGCCCAAGACCTGACATCACTAGTCAGTTGTGCAAAAGGAGCCTGTCCTGCTTCAATGGGTGGAGCGACTGCTGGGTGGGAGAGAGATAATTTTGCAACAGCTGTAGGCACCCTGGTGGTTAGAAAACACTGGTCTTTTTAAGCTTATTTGTGCTGCAGTGGGTGGGAGGGAGGAATGTAACTTTACCCTTACAAGCATGGAACTATGGGATGTGTAGTTTAGGAGATCAAACTCCAACAGGAAATACCCAGTTCACAAAAAGATAGCCTGGCAGGTATGTACTAAAATCACCTTATATTGGATAACCCCTCTAAGGACAAAATAAGAGCAAAAATGCACCTGCAACCACCCCAAGGCCAGGTTTACACACAGGTTTTTTTCTGGTGTTTTTTTTTGGACAACTGACGCTGCAGTTTTTCAGTCAAAGTTAGATGTGGATCCAGCTGGAAAGAGAAGTATAAATCCTTCCTTTGCATTTCCCATTCCAACTGAATAAACTTCTGGCTTTGGCTCAAAAACTGCAGTTGTAGTTCTCCAAAAAAAAGCCAGGAAAAAACCTGTGTGGAAACCCGGCCTAAGGGTATGTTCACACAAGAGCGTATCCGCAGCGTATTTGACGCTGTGGATGCGCTGTCGGCACACACAGAGTTAAGGCAGAGGGAGTTATCTGCTGCTGCCGTAGCTCTGTGTGTCCGCTTGTATCTGCAGATCTGCCTTAACTCTGTGTGTGCTGGCAGCACCATGGCAACAAATATGCTGCGGATGCGCTCCCGTGTGTACATATCCTAAAAGTAAGGATAATGCCCAAAGAAAAGAACATTCTACAAAGTAAATACAACTTCATTTAGTGAACTCCTAACACAAATAAAACTCATATTTCTATTTGGATAAAAACACAAATAGAATTACTGCTCTCTCTTTCTTGAGTCCAAAGGTCCTATTTAAAGCTGACTTGTAGCCAGTCACTTGCTGCTAAGGACAATTCCTATTGGGTCATTCACAAAAAGCCTAAATGTCCTAGGTGCTGTGTTTCCCAACCAATGCACCTTCAGCTGTTGCAAAACTACTATTCCCAGCATGCCCGGACAGCCCAAACAGAAGGTTTTTTATACAATTGATGGGCTAGGTCTATTAGAGATGTCGTCTATATACCTTATATAATAATAATTAACGTTTTCATAAAGGAGTTGCCTGGGGTATGAAAACATGTCTTCTGTTAGGCCTCTAATTTCTGAAGCTCCATAAGCAGTGGAGTCACATGTACAATATATATATGGTAATGTGTGAGGTCTCTGGGTGAGTACTTCAAAAGTGACTTTCTGCCATAACTTTATCGGTCCCTGCTGATGCAGTCCCCCCAGCCCCCCCCCCCCCCCCGCCCATGCGGACGCGCATTAAGGCCGCTAATAATCTCGTCTGAGTTCCGTGTATGAACAGACTCTTTACCTTCACATTGTCAGGATGCAGACCCCCGGGGTATTTGTCCATGTACTGACACAGATCTGTATGCTGAAACACAGAAACAGAAACAAAAATTACCTTCTGTGGAAAATCACATGGGAAAAGCATTTCACCGATTCACTGAGCAAACAAACAAACAGGACGCTTCACATGAGCAAACAAACAAACAGGACGCTTCACACGCAGAATAAGACTAAACATGAATGTGCTGTATATGATGTAGCAGAATCCAGATTGTCTGACTTAGCAGAGATGTTATCTGTGGATTTACAGAGGACTGCAGATGGTGAGAGACCTCAAAGGGTTATTCCAGTGTTCCCAAAACCTTAATATAAATGCTTGGGTTATAGAGACCAGAATAAAACACTTACTGTATCTACCCCCAGTCATTAACAACTCTTGTTTGGCTCCTTCTGCCCCCCCCCCCCCCCCCCCCCCATTTTTGCCAGTTGCATGAGAGATGTGTGGTGCCTTGGGGGAGGGGGGGGTGTATGGCAGTTGGGGTGTTGCTGTGAGGTATATCACGGTTATAATTAACTCTTGTCAGTCGTGACGCCATAGTGAGGGTTAAATGCTGTATGGCTTGGCCTATCACCACCCTTCCCAAGAGCGATAGGTAGATGCAGAATAAAGTATTGTCCACAACCAGAGCTTTGCTGAAAACTTGCGTAAACTTTACTGAAGATTTTCTGTAACATGCGAATACAGGAACAGTCTTTATAACAGAGTCTATATACAGCTTAGCTGAGACTGACGTATGGTTGGGACTTTTGAAAGTTCTTTAGCTTAGTAGGATTTAGTATGCGCAGATCCGCTGGATTTAGGGTTATGTTTAGGTCCAGGGTCCAGGGCTAGCATAAGCGGGGAAGTTTGTAAGAACTCACTATTTAGCTTCTGGCCAAGGCTGGCAGGCTGTGGCCTAGTATTTGTCATTGTAAGTTGCGAAGGTCCTACCTCATGAAGTGTCAGCAACCCAAGAGAGCGTCTATTTGCTGCAGCTCCCTTATATGGGCAGGGGCTGGCTGTTTTAGGATTGGTCCACACATCTGTCAATCAGCTTTACAAGGCATTGTGGGTATTACATCACCCAGAACCTCCAAAGGTCCTTTTACCTACCATAGAGTTCCAACCCGAGTCACATGACCCGCATGTCCTGCGACGCCATGCAGGTAAGTATACACTTTCTATATAGTATTTACATTTATTTTAGAAATATATTAACTATTTGAGGGGTGACTAGGGGATGACTAAAGAAGCGGAATCCCACAGTTACTAGGAACTCTGACTTTGGGGACCCTAACAAAAGGTATGGTATGCAATATGGTACCGGGACACCACAAATGTATAGTTTGATACCAGGACCCACCTGTCGTTCGGGCCTCCATTGGATTGGTATGTACTAGCATCCCTTTTTTTTTTTTTTTTTACTGCAGTGTTTCCCAACAAGGGTGACTCCAGCTGTTTCAAAACTACATCTCTCAGCATGCTCGGACAGCCAGAGCTGTCGGGCATGCTGAGCGTTGTAGTTTTGCAACAGCTGAAGGTACCCAGGTTGGGAAACACTATTCTCCTGTATAGGACAGAAGAGAAGGTTTCCTATACAATTGATGGTCTGGGTATACCGGAGATGTCATCTATATACCCGAAATACAAATAATAAATCTTTAGGGAAGGAGTTGTCTGTGGTTAAAGAAACATGACTTCTTTCCCCCACAAATAGCATCACCCCTGCCTATGTGTTGGATCTGGTATTGCAATAATAACTATTTAGAGAATAAACAACACAGGATCTTTGTTTTCGAGGGAGGTTTTGTAGCTTTTTTTTTAATTTTTTTTACATTTTTTTACATCTACAAAATTGTTTGGTAAAAAACAAACTCTGCAATTTTTGCATTGATACTAGTAAATTCACTACAGGTTCCCAAAACCGTCATATAATTCTCTGGCTGTAGAGATAAGAATAAAAAAGCTGCACCTACTGTCCCAACCAGGGTGACTACAGCTGTTGCAAAACTACAACTCCATAGGCTGTCCAGGCATGCTGGGAGTTGTAGTTTTGCAACAGCTGAAGGCAACCAGGTTGGGAAAAACAATTTTTCTGTATAGGACAGAACAGAATGTTTCCTATACAATTGATAGGCTGGGTCTACCAGAGACGTCGTCTATATACCTTATGTACCAATAATAAAAGTTATCATAGAGGAGTTGCCTAGGGTATGAAAAACATTTTTTTTCTTCTATAAACAGCACCACCTCTGACTGTGTGTTGGGTTTGGTATTGCAGTTCAGCTCTATTGATGCGAACGAGGCTTAGCTGCAATACTATATACAACCTGTGACGGACAGGCGTGGTGTATTTAGAGAACAACACATGATCTTTATTTCTTTTTGAGGGAGGTTTTGTAGGTTTGTTTTTGTTTTGTTTTTACATTTTTATTTTACACATCTGAAAATAGTTTGGGAAAAACCAGGCTCTGCAATTTTTGCATTGATACTAGTAAATTCACTACAGGACCTCTCCATCACCGCTAAATGGATACCTCCCCCAAGGAGTAATTTTACAGAAATTCACGGCACGGTTTTTATCAGAACCTCGCTCAGATCCTTATCTGTAGTGCTCTACGCAAAATATATTTACACAGTTCTCATGGGGTTGTAATTCCAGAAAAATGTGCAGGAACTTAAAGATGATAATATAAAAAGTAACTGTAGACCTTTAGAAGGACAAACCAGACTGCACTACATAAAGTAGCAACATCCCACTCACTACAGTCACATGAATTTGTTCATGCAGGATAATGAGAGTATAATCTGCTGTAATGATGACTGTACAAATAACTTAGTCATTGTTTGGGATTAGAAAAGCATGGCTGCTTTCTTCCTGGAACAGCGCCACACATGTCCATGGGTTTTGTCTGGTATTGCAGCTGAACTCCATTGAACTGTATGGAGCTACATTGCCATAGGACATGCAACCTGTGGACAGATGGACATTACCTTGTAATACAACTTTCCCCTTATCTTCCAAAAATAGTGCCATAGTCCATCGACTTCAATGGAACTAAGCTGCAATACCACACACAACCTGAGGATAGGAGTGACACTGTTTCTGGAAGAAAGCTGCTATGTTTTTTCTAATCCTGGATAACTGTTCTTACAAAAAATGGAAAAAAACACACATACCTATGTGTATATTATGATAGGCGCTGTATACTAGTAATAGGAGAGGTGTTCTAGTGACAGGATCCATATACTATGGATAGGAACTGTACTGAATCCTAGGCACACAGACCTGTATATTAGTGATGAGAATTGTATGCTAGCAATGGAAATGACACTAACAATAGGAGGTGTATATAAGTGATAGAAACTGTATCCTAGTGAAAGGATATATAAATATATATATATATATATATACATATATATATATATATATATATATAGTAGTGATAAGAGTACAGAAGCATTGAAGACTGTACATTATATTAGTGATAAGAGCCATATATAATGACAGGAGTCTAATATAAAAGGTAGGTGTAGTATACTAGTTATTTGAGTTATACAGTGTTAGGAGCCGTTCACTAGTGACAGAAGCCTCATACCAGTGAAAGAAGGAGTATACTCAGGACTCAAGTCCTGCAGGAACGCATGGGAAATGAGTTCCTGCACTTTTTTGAAAGCAGGAACACTGTTTCCAAATGTGAAAGAGCTCCCATATTTTTTTTTCCCAGGACTTGACCCCTGAGTATACTGTACTAGTGATAGAAGCCTCATACTGTACTAGTGATAGGAGTTGTATACTGTTAGTAGACATGTACTAGTGATAGAAGCCTTATACTGTACTAGTGATAGGAGTTGTATACTGTTAGTAGACATGTACTAGTGATAGAAGCCTTATACTGTACTAGTGATAGGAGTTGTATACTGTTAGTAGACATGTACTAGTGATAGAAGCCTTATACTGTACTAGTGATAGGAGTTGTATACTGTTAGTAGACATGTACTAGTGATAGAAGCCTTATACTGTACTAGTGATAGAAGCCTTATACTGTACTAGTGATAGGAGTTGTATACTGTTAGTAGACATGTACTAGTGATAGAAGCCTTATACTTATGATAGGAGCAGTATACTGTACTAGTGATAGGAGTTGTATACTGTTAGTAGACATGTACTAGTGATAGAAGCCTTATACTGTACTAGTGATAGGAGTTGTATACTGTTAGTAGACATGTACTAGTGATAGAAGCCTTATACTGTACTAGTGATAGGAGTTGTATACGGTTAGTAGACATGTACTAGTGATAGAAGCCTTATACTGTACTAGTGATAGGAGTTGTATACTGTTAGTAGACATGTACTAGTGATAGAAGCCTTATACTGTACTAGTGATAGGAGTTGTATACTGTTAGTAGACATGTACTAGTGATAGAAGCCTTATACTGTACTAGTGATAGGAGTTGTATACTGTTAGTAGACATGTACTAGTGATAGAAGCCTTATATTGTACTAGTGATAGGAGTTGTATACTGTTAGTAGACATGTACTAGTGATAGAAGCCTTATACTGTACTAGTGATAGGAGTTGTATACTGTTAGTAGACATGTACTAGTGATAGAAGCCTTATACTGTACTAGTGATAGGAGTTGTATACTGTTAGTAGACATGTACTAGTGACAGAAGCCTTATACTTATGATAGTGGGGTGTCCTGGTACAGGACCTTGTCCTGTCCCTGTCTAAAGTCCACTCAACTAGAGTCCCTCCATTTCCACAGGGCTCTCCTGCAGGGCTTACCCCTTGTTCGCCTCACATAAATATGCTACTGTATATTATTTAATGTATATAGATGTTATCTAAATGTAAAGGACCTTCCTAGGTCATGTGATATGTTATAATGGTTGTACAGATATTTAGGACCTTCCTGGGTCATGTGGTAATGTCATGTGATGTACCCAGAGTTCTCTGGGTTCAGGACTTACAGGCTTTGCAGCCAATGGGATTAGTCCAGCCCCTCTTGTATATAAGGGGCTGCAGTCACTAAATTCACACTCTTAGTTCCGGACTATGAAGCAAGCACAATCAGCATATCTTCATTCATCTCAACTAGACCAAAGCCTAAAGGACCAGCAGCCACTAAAACCGTGAGTTATAAAGCTCAACCTACAAAGCCTGTGTGACAACTATTCCACTCAAATCTTATAATTAGTAGCACAGTGGCCTGCTTAAAGCTAAAAGCTACAAGTGCAAAGCCTGTGAGGAACCTGCATCCCGGTTACCTCAAGAGAAACTGTGTGGCCTGCTTAAAGCTAAAAGCTACAAATCCCAGCAAAGCCTTTGAGGAACCTGCATCCCGGTTACCTCAAGAGAAACTGTACAATTGTAAAGACTGTTGCATAAAAGTTCAAGTAAAAGTTTCCAGTTATCTCATAAAAATCTGCTGTGGACATTCCGTTTATTATCCCTGCCGTTTGTGGTCCGGTTGGTGGCAGGACCTCCAATATTAAGCAAACTGCACCCTGGTGTCACGACAATTAAGGGTTAATACCACCAGACCCTGTAATATCATTGCAACACCCCAGACACTACAATAGAAGCAGTATACTGTACTAGTGATAGCAGCAGTATACTAGTGATAGAAGCCTTATACTGTACTAGTGATAGGAGCGGTATACTGTACTAGTGATAGAAGCCTTATACTGTACTAGTGAAAGGAGTTGTATAGTGTTAGTAGACATATACTAGTGACAGAAGCCTTATACTTATAATAGAAGCAGTATACTGTACTAGTGATAGAAGCCTTATACTGTACTAGTGATAGGAGCAGTATACTGTACTAGTGATAGAAGCCTTATACTGTACTAGTGATAGGAGCAGTATACTGTACTAGTGATAGGAGCGGTATACTGTACTAGTGATAGGAGCAGTATACTGTAGTAGTGATAGGAGCGGTATACTGTACTAGTGATAGGAGCAGTATACTGTACTAGTGATAGAAGCCTTATACTGTACTAGTGATAGGACCGGTATACTGTACTAGTGATAGGAGCAGTATACTGTACTAGTGATAGAAGCCTTATACTGTACTAGTGATAGGAGCAGTATACTGTACTAGTGATAGGAGCGGTATACTGTACTAGTGATAGGAGCAGTATACTGTAGTAGTGATAGGAGCGGTATACTGTACTAGTGATAGAAGCCTTATACTGTACTAGTGATAGGACCGGTATACTGTACTAGTGATAGGAGCAGTATACTGTACTAGTGATAGAAGCCTTATACTGTACTAGTGATAGGAGCAGTATACTGTACTAGTGATAGAAGCCTTATACTGTACTAGTGATAGGAGCGGTATACTGTACTAGTGATAGAAGCCTTATACTGTACTAGTGATAGGACCGGTATACTGTACTAGTGATAGAAGCCTTATACTGTACTAGTGATAGGACCGGTATACTGTACTAGTGATAGAAGCCTTATACTGTACTAGTGATAGGAGCGGTATACTGTACTAGTGATAGAAGCCTCATACTGTACTAGTGATAGGAGCAGTATACTAGTGACAGAAGCCTTATACTGTACTAGTGATAGGAGCAGTATACTGTACTAGTGATAGGAGCCTTATACTGTACTAGTGATAGGAGCAGTATACTGTACTAGTGATAGGAGCAGTATACTGTACTAGTGATAGGAGCAGTATACTGTACTAGTGATAGGAGCAGTATACTGTACTAGTGATAGGAGCGGTATACTGTACTAGTGATAGGAGCAGTATACTGTACTAGTGATAGGAGCGGTATACTGTACTAGTGATAGGAGTAGTATACTGTACTAGTGATAGGAGCGGTATACTGTACTAGTGATAGGAGCCTTATACTGTACTAGTGATAGGAGCGGTATACTGTACTAGTGATAGAAGCCTCATACTGTACTAGTGATAGGAGCAGTATACTAGTGATAGAAGCCTTATACTGTACTAGTGATAGGAGCCTTATACTGTACTAGTGATAGGAGCAGTATACTGTACTAGTGATAGGAGCAGTATACTGTACTAGTGATAGGAGCAGTATACTGTACTAGTGATAGGAGCAGTATACTGTACTAGTGATAGGAGCAGTATACTGTACTAGTGATAGGAGCGGTATACTGTACTAGTGATAGGAGCAGTATACTGTACTAGTGATAGGAGCGGTATACTGTACTAGTGATAGAAGCCTTATACTGTACTAGTGATAGGAGCGGTATACTGTACTAGTGATAGGAGCAGTATACTAGTGATAGAAGCCTTATACTGTACTAGTGATAGGAGCCTTATACTGCACTAGTGATAAAAGCCTTATACTGTACTAGTGATAGAAGCCTTATACTGTACTAGTGATAGGAGCAGTATACTGTACTAGTGATAGAAGCCTCATACTGTACTAGTGATAGGAGCAGTATACTGTACTAGTGATAGAAGCCTTATACTGTACTAGTGATAGGAGCAGTATACTGTACTAGTTATAGGAGCAGTATACTGTACTAGTGATAGGAGCAGTATACTGTACTAGTGATAGGAGTAGTATATTAGTGATAGAAGCCTTATACTGTACTAGTGATAGGAGCAGTATACTGTACTAGTGATAGGAGCACTATACTGTACTAGTGATAGGAGCAGTATACTGTACTAGTGATAGGAGCAGTATACTGTACTAGTGATAGGAGTGGTATACTGTACTAGTGATAGGAGCGGTATACTGTACTAGTGATAGGAGCAGTATACTGTACTAGTGATAGGAGCCTTATACTGTACTAGTGATAGGAGCAGTATACTGTACTAGTGATAGGAACCTTATACTGTACTAGTGATAGGAGAAGTATACTGTACTAGTGATAGAAGCCTTATACTGTACTAGTGATAGGAGCAGTATACTGTACTAGTGATAGGAGCAGTATACTGTACTAGTGATAGGAGCAGTATACTGAACTAGTGATAGGAGCAGTATACTGTACTAGTGATAGGAGCAGTATACTGTACTAGTGATAGGAGCAGTATATTGTACTAGTGATAGGAGCCTTATACTGTACTAGTGATAGGAGCAGTATACTGTACTAGTGATAGGAGCGGTATACTGTACTAGTGATAGGAGCCTTATACTGTACTAGTGATAGGAGCAGTATAATGTACTAGTGATAGAAGCCTTATACTGTACTAGTGAATTGAGCTTATACTGTACCAGTGATAGGAGCCTTATACTGTACTAGTGATAGGAGTTGTATAGTGTTAGTAGACATATACTAGTGACAGAAGCCTTATACTTATGATAGGAGCAGTATACTGTACTAATGATAAAACCCCTATACTGTACTAGTGATAGAAGCCTAATACTGTACTAGTGATAAAAGCCTTATACTGTACTAGCGATAGGAGCCTTATACTGTACTAGTGATAGGAGTAGTATATTAGTGATAGAAGCCTTATACTGTACTAGTGATAGGAGCAGTATATTAGTTATAGAAGCCTTATACTGTACTAGTGATAGGAGTAGTATATTAGTGATAGAAACCTTATACTGTACTAGTGATAGGAGTAGTATATTAGTTATAGAAGCCTTATACTGTACTAGTGATAAAAGCCTTATACTGTACTAGCGATAGGAGCCTTATACTGTACTAGTGATAGGAGTAGTATATTAGTGATAGAAGCCTTATACTGTACTAGTGATAGGAGCAGTATACTGTACTAGTGATAGGAGTGGTATACTGTACTAGTGATAGGAGCGGTATACTGTACTAGTGATAGGAGCAGTATACTGTACTAGTGATAGAAGCATTATACTGTACTAGTGATAGGAGCAGTATACTGTACTAGTGATAGAAGCCTTATACTGTACTAGTGATAGGCGCAGTATACTGTACTAGATATAGGAGCAGTATACTGTACTAGTGATAGGAGCCTTATACTGTACTAGTGATAGGAGCAGTATACTGTACTAGTGATAGGAACCTTATACTGTACTAGTGATAGGAGAAGTATACTGTACTAGTGATAGAATCCTTATACTGTACTAGTGATAGGAGCAGTATACTGTACTAGTGATAGGAGCAGTATACTGTACTAGTGATAGGAGCAGTATACTGTACTAGTGATATGAGCAGTATACTGAACTAGTGATAGGAGCAGTATACTGTACTAGTGATAGGAGCAGTATACTGTACTAGTGATAGGAGCAGTATATTGTACTAGTGATAGAAGCCTTATACTGTACTAGTGATAGGAACAGTATACTGTACTAGTGATAGGAGCGGTATACTGTACTAGTGATAGGAGCAGTATACTGTACTAGTGATAGGAGCAGTATACTGTACTAGTGATAGGAGCAGTATACTGTACTAGTGATAGGAGCAGTATACTGTACTAGTGATAGGAGCAGTATACTGTACTAGTGATAGGAGCAGTATACTGTACTATTGATAGGAGCAGTATATTGTACTAGTGATAGAAGCCTTATACTGTACTAGTGATAGGAGCAGTATACTGTACTAGTGATAGGAGCAGTATACTGTACTAGTGATAGGAGCAGTATATTGTACTAGTGATAGAAGCCTTATACTGTACTAGTGATAGGAGCAGTATACTGTACTAGTGATAGGAGCAGTATACTGTACTAGTGATAGGAGCAGTATATTGTACTAGTGATAGGAGCCTTATACTGTACTAGTGATAGGAGCAGTATACTGTACTAGTGATAGGAGCGGTATACTGTACTAGTGATAGGAGCCTTATACTGTACTAGTGATAGGAGCAGTATACTGTACTAGTGATAGAAGCCTTATACTGTACTAGTGATAGGAGCAGTATACTGTACTAGTGATAGGAGTGGTATACTGTACTAGTGATAGGAGCGGTATACTGTACTAGTGATAGGAGCAGTATACTGTACTAGTGATAGAAGCATTATACTGTACTAGTGATAGGAGCAGTATACTGTACTAGTGATAGAAGCCTTATACTGTACTAGTGATAGGCGCAGTATACTGTACTAGATATAGGAGCAGTATACTGTACTAGTGATAGGAGCAGTATACTGTACTAGTGATAGGAGCAGTATACTGTACTATTGATAGGAGCAGTATATTGTACTAGTGATAGAAGCCTTATACTGTACTAGTGATAGGAGCAGTATACTGTACTAGTGATAGGAGCAGTATATTGTACTAGTGATAGAAGCCTTATACTGTACTAGTGATAGGAGCAGTATACTGTACTAGTGATAGGAGCAGTATACTGTACTAGTGATAGGAGCAGTATATTGTACTAGTGATAGGAGCCTTATACTGTACTAGTGATAGGAGCAGTATACTGTACTAGTGATAGGAGCGGTATACTGTACTAGTGATAGGAGCCTTATACTGTACTAGTGATAGGAGCAGTATACTGTACTAGTGATAGAAGCCTTATACTGTACTAGTGATAGGAGCAGTATACTGTACTAGTGATAGGAGTGGTATACTGTACTAGTGATAGGAGCGGTATACTGTACTAGTGATAGGAGCAGTATACTGTACTAGTGATAGAAGCATTATACTGTACTAGTGATAGGAGCAGTATACTGTACTAGTGATAGAAGCCTTATACTGTACTAGTGATAGGCGCAGTATACTGTACTAGATATAGGAGCAGTATACTGTACTAGTGATAGGAGCCTTATACTGTACTAGTGATAGGAGCAGTATACTGTACTAGTGATAGGAACCTTATACTGTACTAGTGATAGGAGAAGTATACTGTACTAGTGATAGAAGCCTTATACTGTACTAGTGATAGGAGCAGTATACTGTACTAGTGATAGGAGCAGTATACTGTACTAGTGATAGGAGCAGTATACTGTACTAGTGATATGAGCAGTATACTGAACTAGTGATAGGAGCAGTATACTGTACTAGTGATAGGAGCAGTATACTGTACTAGTGATAGGAGCAGTATATTGTACTAGTGATAGAAGCCTTATACTGTACTAGTGATAGGAACAGTATACTGTACTAGTGATAGGAGCGGTATACTGTACTAGTGATAGGAGCAGTATATTGTACTAGTGATAGGAGCAGTATACTGTACTAGTGATAGGAGCAGTATACTGTACTAGTGATAGGAGCAGTATACTGTACTAGTGATAGGAGCAGTATACTGTACTAGTGATAGGAGCAGTATACTGTACTAGTGATAGGAGCAGTATATTGTACTAGTGATAGAAGCCTTATACTGTACTAGTGATAGGAGCAGTATACTGTACTAGTGATAGGAGCAGTATACTGTACTAGTGATAGGAGCAGTATATTGTACTAGTGATAGAAGCCTTATACTGTACTAGTGATAGGAGCAGTATACTGTACTAGTGATAGGAGCAGTATACTGTACTAGTGATAGGAGCAGTATATTGTACTAGTGATAGGAGCCTTATACTGTACTAGTGATAGGAGCAGTATACTGTACTAGTGATAGGAGCGGTATACTGTACTAGTGATAGGAGCCTTATACTGTACTAGTGATAGGAGCAGTATACTGTACTAGTGATAGAAGCCTTATACTGTACTAGTGAATTGAGCTTATACTGTACCAGTGATAGGAGCCTTATACTGTACTAGTGATAGGAGTTGTATAGTGTTAGTAGACATATACTAGTGACAGAAGCCTTATACTTATGATAGGAGCAGTATACTGTACTAGTGATAAAACCCCTATACTGTACTAGTGATAGAAGCCTTATACTGTACTAGTGATAAAAGCCTTATACTGTACTAGCGATAGGAGCCTTATACTGTACTAGTGATAGGAGTAGTATATTAGTGATAGAAGCCTTATACTGTACTAGTGATAGGAGCAGTATATTAGTTATAGAAGCCTTATACTGTACTAGTGATAGGAGTAGTATATTAGTGATAGAAACCTTATACTGTACTAGTGATAGGAGTAGTATATTAGTTATAGAAGCCTTATACTGTACTAGTGATAAAAGCCTTATACTGTACTAGCGATAGGAGCCTTATACTGTACTAGTGATAGGAGTAGTATATTAGTGATAGAAGCCTTATACTGTACTAGTGATAGGAGCAGTATACTGTACTAGTGATAGGAGTAGTATATTAGTTATATAAGCCTTATACTGTACTAGTGATAGGAGTAGTATATTAGTTATATAAGCCTTATACTGAACTAGTGGTAGGAGTAGTATATTAGTGATAGAAGCCTTATACTGTACTAGTGATAGGAGTAGTATATTAGTGATAGAAGCCTTATACTGTACTAGTGATAGGAGTAGTATATTAGTTATAGAAGCCTTATACTGTACTAGTGATAGGAGTAGTATATTAGTGATAGAAACCTTATACTGTACTAGTGATAGGAGTAGTATATTAGTTATATAAGCCTTACACTGAACTAGTGGTAGGAGTAGTATATTAGTGATAGAAGCCTTATACTGTACTAGTGATAGGAGTAGTATATTAGTGATAGAAGCCTTATACTGTACTAGTGATAGGAGTAGTATATTAGTGATAGAAGCCTTATACTGTACTAGTGATAGTAGTATATTAGTGATAGAAGCCTTATACTGTACTAGTGATAGGAGTAGTATATTAGTGATAGGAGCAGTATACTGTACTAGTGATAGGAGTAGTATACTGTACTAGTGATAGGAGCATTATACTGTACTAGTGATAGAAGTAGTATACTGTACTAGTGATAGGAGTAGTATATTAGTGATAGAAGCCTTATACTGTACTAGTGATAGGAGTAGTATACTGTACTAGTGATAGGAGCAGTATACTGTACTAGTGATAGGAGCAGTATACTGTACTAGTGATAGGAGCATTATACTGTACTAGTGATAGAAGTAGTACATAAGTGATAGAAGCCTTATACTGTACTAGTGATAGGAGTAGTATATTAATGATAGAAGCCTTATACTGTACTAGTGATAGGAGTAGTATACTGTACTAGTGATAGAAGCCTTATACTGTACTAGTGATAGAATCCGTATACTGTACTAGTGATAGGAGCAGTATACTGTACTAGTGATAGGAGCAGTATACTGTACTAGTGATAGGAGCATTATACTGTACTAGTGATAGGAGCAGTATACTGTACTAGTGATAGAAACCTTATACTGTACTAGTGATAGGAGCAGTATACTGTACTGATAGGAGCAGTATACTGTACTAGTGAATTGAGCTTATACTGTACTAGTGATAGGAGCCTTATACTGTACTAGTGATAGGAGCAGTATACTGTACTAGTGATAGGAGTAGTATACTGTACTAGTGATAGAAGCCTTATACTGTACTAGTGATAGGAGCAGTATACTGTACTGATAAGAGCAGTATACTGTACTAGTGAATTGAGCTTATACTGTACCAGTGATAGGAGCAGTATACTGTACTAGTGATAGGAGCAGTATAATGTACTAGTGATAGGAGCAGTATACTGTACTAGTGATAGGAGCAGTATACTGTACTAGTGATAGAAGCCTTATACTGTACTAGTGAATTGAGCTTATACTGTACCAGTGATAGGAGCAGTATACTGTACTAGTGATAGGAGTTGTATAGTGTTAGTAGACATATACTAGTGACAGAAGCCTTATACTTATGATAGGAGCAGTATACTGTACTAATGATAAAACCCCTATACTGTACTAGTGATAGAAGCCTTATACTGTACTAGCGATAGGAGCCTTATACTGTACTAGTGATAGGAGTAGTATATTAGTGATAGAAGCCTTATACTGTACTAGTGATAGGAGCAGTATACTGTACTAGTGATAGGAGTAGTATATTAGTTATAGAAGCCTTATACTGTACTAGTGATAGGAGCAGTATACTGTACTAGTGATAGGAGTAGTATATTAGTTATAGAAGCCTTATACTGTACTAGTGATAGGAGTAGTATATTAGTTATAGAAGCCTTATACTGTACTAGTGATAGGAGTAGTATATTAGTTATAGAAGCCTTATACTGTACTAGTGATAGGTGTAGTATATTAGTGATAGAAACCTTATACTGTACTAGTGATAGGAGTAGTATATTAGTTATATAAGCCTTATACTGTACTAGTGATAGGAGTAGTATATTAGTGATAGAAACCTTATACTGTACTAGTGATAGGAGTAGTATATTAGTTATATAAGCCTTACACTGAACTAGTGGTAGGAGTAGTATATTAGTGATAGAAGCCTTATACTGTACTAGTGATAGGAGTAGTATATTAGTGATAGAAGCCTTATACTGTACTAGTGATAGTAGTATATTAGTGATAGAAGCCTTATACTGTACTAGTGATAGGAGTAGTATATTAGTGATAGAAGCCTTATACTGTACTAGTGATAGGAGCAGTATACTGTACTAGTGATAGGAGCATTATACCGTACTAGTGATAGGAGCAGTATACTGTACTAGTGATAGGAGTAGTATATTAGTGATAGAAGCCTTATACTTTACTAGTGATAGGAGCAGTATACTGTACTGGTGATAGGAGCAGTATACTGTACTAGTGATAGGAGCAGTATACTGTACTAGTGATAGGAGCAGTATATTAGTGATAGAAGCCTTATACTGTACTAGTGATAGGAGTAGTATATTAGTGATAGAAGCCTTATACTGTACTAGTGATAGGAGCAGTATACTGTACTGGTGATAGGAGCAGTATATTAGTGATAGAAGCCTTATACTGTACTAGTGATAGGAGTAGTATATTAGTGATAGAAGCCTTATACTGTACTAGTGATAGGAGCAGTATATTAGTGATAGAAGCCTTATACTGTACTAGTGATAGGAGCAGTATACTGTACTAGTGATAGAAGCCTTATACTGTACTAGTGAATTGAGCTTATACTGTACCAGTGATAGGAGCAGTATACTGTACTAGTGATAGGAGTTGTATAGTGTTAGTAGACATATACTAGTGACAGAAGCCTTATACTTATGATAGGAGCAGTATACTGTACTAGTGATAAAACCCCTATACTGTACTAGTGATAGAAGCCTTATACTGTACTAGCGATAGGAGCCTTATACTGTACTAGTGATAGGAGTAGTATATTAGTGATAGAAGCCTTATACTGTACTAGTGATAGGAGCAGTATACTGTACTAGTGATAGGAGTAGTATATTAGTTATAGAAGCCTTATACTGTACTAGTGATAGGAGTAGTATATTAGTTATAGAAGCCTTACACTGTACTAGTGATAGGATTAGTATATTAGTTATAGAAGCCTTATACTGTACTAGTGATAGGAGTAGTATATTAGTGATAGAAAACCTTATACTGTACTAGTGATAGGAGTAGTATATTAGTTATATAAGCCTTATACTGTACTAGTGATAGGAGTAGTATATTAGTGATAGAAACCTTATACTGTACTAGTGATAGGAGTAGTATATTAGTTATATAAGCCTTACACTGAACTAGTGGTAGGAGTAGTATATTAGTGATAGAAGCCTTATACTGTACTAGTGATAGGAGTAGTATATTAGTGATAGAAGCCTTATACTGTACTAGTGATAGTAGTATATTAGTGATAGAAGCCCTTATACTGTACTAGTGATAGGAGAAGTATATTAGTGATAGAAGCCTTATACTGTACTAGTGATAGGAGTAGTATATTAGTGATAGAAGCCTTATACTGTACTAGTGATAGGAGCAGTATACTGTACTAGTTATAGGAGCAGTATACTGTACTAGTGATAGGAGCCTTATACTGTACTAGTGATAGGAGCAGTATACTGTACTAGTGATAGGAGCATTATACCGTACTAGTGATAGGAGCAGTATACTGTACTAGTGATAGGAGTAGTATATTAGTGATAGAAGCCTTATACTGTACTAGTGATAGGAGCAGTATACTGTACTGGTGATAGGAGCAGTATACTGTACTAGTGATAGGAGCAGTATACTGTACTAGTGATAGGAGCAGTATATTAGTGATAGAAGCCTTATACTGTACTAGTGATAGGAGTAGTATATTAGTGATAGAAGCCTTATACTGTACTAGTGATAGGAGCAGTATACTGTACTGGTGATAGGAGCAGTATACTGTACTAGTGATAGGAGCAGTATACTGTACTAGTGATAGGAGTAGTATATTAGTGATAGAAGCCTTATACTGTACTAGTGATAGGAGTAGTATATTAGTGATAGAAGCCTTATACTGTACTAGTGATAGGAGCAGTATACTGTACTAGTGATAGGAGTAGTATATTAGTGATAGAAGCCTTATACTGTACTAGTGATAGGAGCATTATACTGTACTAGTGATAGAGCAGTATACTAGTGATAGAAGCCTTATACTGTACTAGTGATAGGAGTAGTATATTAGTGATAGAAGCCTTATACTGTACTAGTGATAGTAGTATATTAGTGATAGAAGCCTTATACTGTACTAGTGATAGGAGTAGTATATTAGTGATAGAAGCCTTATACTGTACTAGTGATAGGAGTAGTATACTGTACTAGTGATAGGAGCAGTATACTGTACTAGTGATAGGAGCAGTATACTGTACTAGTGATAGGAGCATTATACTGTACTAGTGATAGAAGTAGTACATAAGTGATAGAAGCCTTATACTGTACTAGTGATAGGAGTAGTATATTAATGATAGAAGCCTTATACTGTACTAGTGATAGGAGTAGTATACTGTACTAGTGATAGAAGCCTTATACTGTACTAGTGATAGAATCCGTATACTGTACTAGTGATAGGAGCAGTATACTGTACTAGTGATAGGAGCAGTATACTGTACTAGTGATAGGAGCATTATACTGTACTAGTGATAGGAGCAGTATACTGTACTAGTGATAGAAACCTTATACTGTACTAGTGATAGGAGCAGTATACTGTACTAGTGATAGGAGTAGTATACTGTACTAGTGATAGGAGTAGTATACTGTACTAGTGATAGGAGCAGTATACTGTACTAGTGATAGGAGCATTATACTGTACTAGTGATAGGAGCAGTATACTGTACTAGTGATAGGAGCAGTATACTGTACTAGTGATAGGAGCATTATACTGTACTAGTGATAGGAGCAGTATACTGTACTAGTGATAGAAACCTTATACTGTACTAGTGATAGGAGCAGTATACTGTACTAGTGATAGGAGTAGTATACTGTACTAGTGATAGGAGTAGTATACTGTACTAGTGATAGGAGCAGTATACTGTACTAGTGATAGGAGCAGTATACTGTACCAGTGATAGGAGCAGTATACTGTACTAGTGATAGGAGCATTATACTGTACTAGTGATAGAAGCCTTATACTGTACTAGTGATAGGAGCAGTATACTGTAGTAGTGATAGGAGTAGTATACTGTACTAGTGATAGAAGCCTTATACTGTACTAGTGATAGGAGCAGTATACTGTACTGATAGGAGCAGTATACTGTACTAGTGAATTGAGCTTATACTGTACCAGTGATAGGAGCAGTATACTGTACTAGTGATAGAAGCCTTATACTGTACTAGTGAATTGAGCTTATACTGTACTAGTGATAGGAGTTGTATAGTGTTAGTAGACATATACTAGTGACAGAAGCCTTATACTTATGATAGGAGCAGTATACTGTACTAATGATAAAACCCCTATACTGTACTAGTGATAGAAGCCTTATACTGTACTAGCGATAGGAGTAGTATATTAGTGATAGAAGCCTTATACTGTACTAGTGATAGGAGCAGTATACTGTACTAGTGATAGGAGTAGTATATTAGTTATAGAAGCCTTATACTGTACTAGTGATAGGAGCAGTATACTGTACTAGTGATAGGAGTAGTATATTAGTTATAGAAGCCTTATACTGTACTAGTGATAGGAGTAGTATATTAGTTATAGAAGCCTTATACTGTACTAGTGATAGGAGTAGTATATTAGTTATAGAAGCCTTATACTGTACTAGTGATAGGAGTAGTATATTAGTGATAGAAACCTTATACTGTACTAGTGATAGGAGTAGTATATTAGTTATATAAGCCTTATACTGTACTAGTGATAGGAGTAGTATATTAGTGATAGAAACCTTATACTGTACTAGTGATAGGAGTAGTATATTAGTTATATAAGCCTTACACTGAACTAGTGGTAGGAGTAGTATATTAGTGATAGAAGCCTTATACTGTACTAGTGATAGGAGTAGTATATTAGTGATAGAAGCCTTATACTGTACTAGTGATAGTAGTATATTAGTGATAGAAGCCTTATACTGTACTAGTGATAGGAGTAGTATATTAGTGATAGAAGCCTTATACTGTACTAGTGATAGGAGTAGTATACTGTACTAGTGATAGGAGCAGTATACTGTACTAGTGATAGGAGCAGTATACCGTACTAGTGATAGGAGCATTATACCGTACTAGTGATAGGAGCAGTATACTGTACTAGTGATAGGAGTAGTATATTAGTGATAGAAGCCTTATACTTTACTAGTGATAGGAGCAGTATACTGTACTGGTGATAGGAGCAGTATACTGTACTAGTGATAGGAGCAGTATACTGTACTAGTGATAGGAGCAGTATATTAGTGATAGAAGCCTTATACTGTACTAGTGATAGGAGTAGTATATTAGTGATAGAAGCCTTATACTGTACTAGTGATAGGAGCAGTATACTGTACTGGTGATAGGAGCAGTATATTAGTGATAGAAGCCTTATACTGTACTAGTGATAGGAGTAGTATATTAGTGATAGAAGCCTTATACTGTACTAGTGATAGGAGCAGTATACTGTACTAGTGATAGAAGCCTTATACTGTACTAGTGATAGGAGTAGTATATTAGTGATAGAAGCCTTATACTGTACTAGTAATAGGAGCAGTATACTGTACTAGTGATAGAAGCCTTATACTGTACTAGTGAATTGAGCTTATACTGTACCAGTGATAGGAGCAGTATACTGTACTAGTGATAGGAGTTGTATAGTGTTAGTAGACATATACTAGTGACAGAAGCCTTATACTTATGATAGGAGCAGTATACTGTACTAGTGATAAAACCCCTATACTGTACTAGTGATAGAAGCCTTATACTGTACTAGCGATAGGAGCCTTATACTGTACTAGTGATAGGAGTAGTATATTAGTGATAGAAGCCTTATACTGTACTAGTGATAGGAGCAGTATACTGTACTAGTGATAGGAGTAGTATATTAGTTATAGAAGCCTTATACTGTACTAGTGATAGGAGTAGTATATTAGTTATAGAAGCCTTACACTGTACTAGTGATAGGATTAGTATATTAGTTATAGAAGCCTTATACTGTACTAGTGATAGGTGTAGTATATTAGTGATAGAAACCTTATACTGTACTAGTGATAGGAGTAGTATATTAGTTATATAAGCCTTATACTGTACTAGTGATAGGAGTAGTATATTAGTGATAGAAACCTTATACTGTACTAGTGATAGGAGTAGTATATTAGTTATATAAGCCTTACACTGAACTAGTGGTAGGAGTAGTATATTAGTGATAGAAGCCTTATACTGTACTAGTGATAGTAGTATATTAGTGATAGAAGCCTTATACTGTACTAGTGATAGGAGTAGTATATTAGTGATAGAAGCCTTATACTGTACTAGTGATAGGAGTAGTATACTGTACTAGTGATAGGAGCAGTATACTGTACTAGTGATAGGAGCAGTATACTGTACTAGTGATAGGAGCATTATACCGTACTAGTGATAGGAGCAGTATACTGTACTAGTGATAGGAGTAGTATATTAGTGATAGAAGCCTTATACTGTACTAGTGATAGGAGCAGTATACTGTACTGGTGATAGGAGCAGTATACTGTACTAGTGATAGGAGCAGTATACTGTACTAGTGATAGGAGTAGTATATTAGTGATAGAAGCCTTATACTTTACTAGTGATAGGAGCAGTATACTGTACTGGTGATAGGAGCAGTATACTGTACTAGTGATAGGAGCAGTATACTGTACTAGTGATAGGAGCAGTATATTAGTGATAGAAGCCTTATACTGTACTAGTGATAGGAGTAGTATATTAGTGATAGAAGCCTTATACTGTACTAGTGATAGGAGCAGTATACTGTACTGGTGATAGGAGCAGTATATTAGTGATAGAAGCCTTATACTGTACTAGTGATAGGAGCAGTATATTAGTGATAGAAGCCTTATACTGTACTAGTGATAGGAGCAGTATACTGTACTAGTGATAGAAGCCTTATACTGTACTAGTGATAGGAGTAGTATATTAGTGATAGAAGCCTTATACTGTACTAGTAATAGGAGCAGTATACTGTACTAGTGATAGAAGCCTTATACTGTACTAGTGAATTGAGCTTATACTGTACCAGTGATAGGAGCAGTATACTGTACTAGTGATAGGAGTTGTATAGTGTTAGTAGACATATACTAGTGACAGAAGCCTTATACTTATGATAGGAGCAGTATACTGTACTAATGATAAAACCCCTATACTGTACTAGTGATAAAACCCCTATACTGTACTAGTGATAGAAGCCTTATACTGTACTAGCGATAGGAGCCTTATACTGTACTAGTGATAGGAGTAGTATATTAGTGATAGAAGCCTTATACTGTACTAGTGATAGGAGCAGTATACTGTACTAGTGATAGGAGTAGTATATTAGTTATAGAAGCCTTATACTGTACTAGTGATAGGAGTAGTATATTAGTTATAGAAGCCTTACACTGTACTAGTGATAGGATTAGTATATTAGTTATAGAAGCCTTATACTGTACTAGTGATAGGTGTAGTATATTAGTGATAGAAACCTTATACTGTACTAGTGATAGGAGTAGTATATTAGTTATATAAGCCTTATACTGTACTAGTGATAGGAGTAGTATATTAGTGATAGAAACCTTATACTGTACTAGTGATAGGAGTAGTATATTAGTTATATAAGCCTTACACTGAACTAGTGGTAGGAGTAGTATATTAGTGATAGAAGCCTTATACTGTACTAGTGATAGTAGTATATTAGTGATAGAAGCCTTATACTGTACTAGTGATAGGAGTAGTATATTAGTGATAGAAGCCTTATACTGTACTAGTGATAGGAGTAGTATACTGTACTAGTGATAGGAGCAGTATACTGTACTAGTGATAGGAGCAGTATACTGTACTAGTGATAGGAGCATTATACCGTACTAGTGATAGGAGCAGTATACTGTACTAGTGATAGGAGTAGTATATTAGTGATAGAAGCCTTATACTGTACTAGTGATAGGAGCAGTATACTGTACTGGTGATAGGAGCAGTATACTGTACTAGTGATAGGAGCAGTATACTGTACTAGTGATAGGAGCAGTATATTAGTGATAGAAGCCTTATACTGTACTAGTGATAGGAGCAGTATACTGTACTGGTGATAGGAGCAGTATACTGTACTAGTGATAGGAGCAGTATACTGTACTAGTGATAGGAGTAGTATATTAGTGATAGAAGCCTTATACTGTACTAGTGATAGGAGCAGTATACTGTACTAGTGATAGGAGTAGTATATTAGTGATAGAAGCCTTATACTGTACTAGTGATAGGAGTAGTATATTAGTGATAGAAGCCTTATACTGTACTAGTGATAGGAGCAGTATACTGTACTAGTGATAGGAGTAGTATATTAGTGATATAAGCCTTATACTGTACTGGTGATAGGAGCAGTATATTAGTGATAGAAGCCTTATACTGTACTAGTGATAGGAGTAGTATATTAGTGATAGAAGCCTTATACTGTACTAGTGATAGAAGTAGTATATTAGTGATAGAAGCCTTATACTGTACTAGTGATAAAAACAGTGTACTAGTAATAGAAGCCTTGTTCTTTACTAGTGATAGTAGTGGTATACTAGGGATAACAGCTTTTTACTGAACCAGTAGTAAGAGTGGTATACTAGTGATAAAAATCTAATACTAGTGATAGGGGAAGTATACTAGTGATAAAAGCCTTATACTAGTGATAGGAGCAGTATACTTTACCAGTGATAAAAGTCTTATACTGTACTAGTGATAGGAGTGGTATACTGTTGATATGCACAGTATACTGTACTAGTGATTTAAGCCTTATACTTTGCTAGTGATATACGCTTTATACTGTACTAGTGATATGAGCAATATACTAGTGATAGAAGTCTTATACTGTACTCGTGTTTGGAGCAGTATACTAGTTATATGAGCATTATACTGTACTCATAATATGTGCATTGTACTAGTAATAGAAGCCTTGTACTGTACTAGTGATAGTAGCGGTATACTAGTGATAACAGCCTTATACTGTACTAGTCATAGGAGTTGTATACGGTCAGTAGACGTATACTAGTGACAGAAACCTTATGCTAATGATAGGAGCAGTATATTGTACTAGCGATAGAATCCTTTCACCGCAATAGTGATAAGAGCAGTATACTAGTGATAGAAGTATATTAGTGATAGAAACCTTATACTGTACTAGTGATAGAGCAGTATGGTAGTAATAGAAGCCTTATACTGTACTAGTGATAGAAGTATTTTAGTGATAGAAACCTTATACTGTACTAGTGATAGAGCAGTAAACTAGTGATAGAAGCCTTATACTGTACTAGTGATAGAAGCCTTATACTGTACTAGTGATAGGAGTAGTATATTAGTGATAGAAGCCTTTTACTGTACTAGTGATAGAGCAGTATGCTAGTAATAGAATCCTTATACTGTACTAGTGATAGAATCCTTATACTGTACTAGTGATAGAGCAGTATGCTAGTAATAGAAGCCTTATACTGTACTAGTGATAGAGCAGTATACTAGTGATAGAAGCCTTATTCTGTACTAGTGATAGAAGCCTTATACTGTACTAGTGATAGAGCAGTATACTAGTGATAGAAGCCTTATACTGTACTAGTGATAGAATCCTTATACTGTACTAGTGATAGAAGCCTTATACTGTACTAGTGATAGAATCCTTATACTGTACTAGTGATAGAATCCTTATACTGTACTAGTGATAGAAGCCTTATGCTGTACTGGTGATAGTAGCAGTTGTATTTCATTTAGATACCAATAATAGAAGCTCTATACTAGTGACAGGCCGTATTCTAGTATACAGATACCAGAGCACCTGTGTAACGCCGAGCGCTCCGGGTCCCTGTTCCTCCCCGGAGCGCTCGCGGCGTTCTTCGGTGTGCAGCGCTCCGGTCAGACCCGCTGACCGGGAGCGCTGCTCTAGTGTCCTCCACGGGGATAAGATCCTCCTGGCGGGACATGCCCACCCGTGGGTCGCATCCCGATCTTCTCACCTGCCCCGTCCTCCTTCAGGTCCGTCCCGGCGCGCGCGTCCCCGCTCTCTAGGGCGCACGCGCGCCGGCTCTCTGAAATTTTAATTTCAGTGTATTACTTCCCAAAACACATATAAACCCACTTTCCCTTCCTGTCCTCGCCGGATCTTGTTGCCTTAGTGCCCTGTGAAAGAGTTTTCTGTGTATCCCTAGCCTGTGTATCCAGACCCCTTGCTGTTGCCCCCTACGAACCTTGCCGCCTGCCTTGACCTTCTGCTACTTCCGACCTTGCCTTTGCCTAGTCCTTGTGTACCGCGCCTGTCTCAGCTGTCAGTGAGGTTGAGTCGCTATTGGGTGGAACGACCTGGGGGTTACCTGCCGCAGCAAGTCCATCCCGCTTTGCGGCGGGCTCTGGTGAAAACCAGTAACCCCTTAGATTCCGTTCCCCTGATACGGCCCACGCCATCGCCTCACTGACACAGAGGATCCACTCCCGTGTCCTCCCCGCATACCAGTCTGGATCCTGACAACCTGGAATGGGGAAATAGTGAAGACATGGGGCCCCTGGATTCTGATATTGGACAGGCTCTGCTACTTTTTATTGCCCAGGGTTCCCCTTGTATGTTACTATTCATCAGAATGTTGGTTTCCAGGGCAATGTAGAACTAAAAACGGAATAATTCTCCTAAATTCCCAATCCCCAGCGATGACAACTATTCACCGTGCTCCGAGAATCTCAGGTGAAGACAGATGCAGACACAAAGCTTAGTATTCATGGTACGGCGGAGCTATCCTCAGTGGACCTCCGCATACAGATAGGCACTGAGGCCATCACACAGCTGCTTCTATTAATACATCTTTTCTTTTACACATCAGGACTAATGTATTGTGTAGATTTATCCATATAGAAAAATTTTAAAATATATACCGGCATCTATAGCAAACAATATCTCCATTTGTAATGCACGGCAGAAATTCTTCTGCTATATCATCTTCATGTGCTTTATCATTCATGCTCTTCCTGGTTTTAGTTTTTGCTGGTGTAACGGGTCCATGCCAGGTTTTTGTTGTTTTCTTTGAGATGATTCTTCGGTCTTTATAAAGGAACCATCTTCTTTTTTTTTGGGTAGGAATTCGTATAGGTAATAATTGTCTTCTGGTACCAGGAGGCTGTGTGCTCATCTAGGTCAGTGTTTCCCAACCAGTGTGCCTCCAGCTGTTGAAAAACTACAACTCTCAGCATGCCCAGACAGCCAATGGCTGTCCGGGCATGCCGGGAGTTGTAGTTTAGCAACAGTTGGAGGCACACTGGTTGGGAAACACTGGTCTATGTCCTGTCCTTGTTCACATGGGATAGTTGGGTCATATTGCTTGATTGATTGTTTATTGCTGTGAGATTTCTGGGGTCTATGTCTTTCTTGTCCAGTCTGTGTCATGTTGGTTTTATTTATTTGGTTAGTTTACTGCTGCTATATGCTTTCCAGGGGCGGACTGACAGGTCGAGCTCTCTGGCACTGTTCGAGGCCTAGGCCAGAAAGGAGGCCTGTGCCCTCACTCAGCTGCATAGGGTTAGTTGACTGGATTACCCCTGTAAGAACCTATTGATCTGGATACATGAGCATTGAATGCTTTATTAAATGGACACTGTCAGAATCAAAAACTTTGTATATGTTGTGCATATTGGCAAAACAATAACCTTTCTTATATACTTAGGGGTCCCCATACCATCCAGAACATTATCCTGTCCGGCTGCAGCATAATCTTTGTCCCAGCTGAAGCAAAGGCTGGGACAAAGTCCAGGAAGTGAGGGTGGGACTAGCTCTCCTCTGTGCTCACTCCTGTCCTATCAGACTGCAGCATGAAAACAGAGAGAGATTGGATGAAGATATCCAGCACAGCAGACTCAGGGAGGAAGTGAATGCATGGTGAGTGAGGGTGGGCTCAGTGCTTGCCTTGGACACGCCCCTTCCTTAGCAGTGGCTGTCCAAATGAGTGAGCAGCAGAACAGAAGGATTTGTGAGCCAAATACATTAAAAAATGTAAATAAATAAAAATAAAAAAAAGCATTTAGAGAACTCTAGGACTCTATTCACACTTATAATGAGAAATCCCCCAGATATGAGCAGCCTGGTGACCCTGCTCTACCAGTAGGCAGAAAATTATGTCATTTTCTATTATTTCTATTTTTATTTTTCTGTGAAAATGTCTTAAGTTTCCCACATTTATTTTTTTACTTAATCAAAAAGAGACACAAAAAGTCAAAGTGAAAATGAAATGCACCAAGGCGGCCCGATGCTCCGGGGAACGGGAATCATGAGTCAGGTTTTCCATGAGAGAATAATCTCCTGGGCTACACAAGGGGATGAAAGTGTTCTGATCTGGAGCTGTGAACGAGTCGCTTTCACCACACGGCGAAATTACAAGACAAAAATACTGCAGCATTCCAATGACTACTGTGTGACAGGAGAGACTGAGCAGAGCAATGACAGCGGGAGAACAAGTCTCTCACAATTCTACAGCAGAAAGAACTTTCTAAAGCTTTAAAACTTTATTTTTTTTATAAGTTTTTTTTATAACTTTTATTACTTTTTTTTAATATAAAAAAAAGTAGGCTGCTAAATGTACTCATATACATATATCTAAAATATTATAATGGGACATAGGGGAGAAAAAACACAACAGAGTGCGCTCCTAGTGAAGATCGCTATGGTAGATGAAAGAGGATGGATAATATAGGGTCCTTACCCTTGGGTGCTGCGCTGAGCGCACAACACCTACAGTGGCTTGTGGAAATAAACTTGCAGGGCCGCCGCCAAGGGGAACTCCCGGGGTGATGTCAGTCAGTCCGGTGTAGATACATGCAAGGACAACTGCAAGTTTTCCTTTTTCTATCCTTGCATAAAATTTATAATCTGTTCTGCTGCTCACTCATTCCAACATCCACTGCTCAGGAAAGGGCATGTCCGAGGCAAGCACTGAGCCCACATTCACTCACCACGCATTCACTTCCTCCCTGAGTCTGCTGTGCTGTGCTGGGTCTCTTCATCCAATCTGTAACCCCCTCCTCTCTGTTTTTATGCTGCAGACTGATAGGACAGGAGTGAGCACAGTAGTGCTAGTCCCCACTCAATTCCTGGTCTTTGTCCCTGCCTGGGACAAAGATGATGCTGCAGCCGGACAAGATTATGTTCTGGATGGTATGGGGACCCATAGTGGTCTTTTCTTTTTCTTTTTGGTATCTATATAAATTAGATACCTTTTTTATTAAGTATATTAGAAAGGTTAATGTTTGCCAAGATATAAAACATTTTTGATTCTGACAGTGTCCATTTCAGTTATAGCAGGGTAGAAAAACTGCAGGTGAAAGTCCCCTATAGGAACTAAAAAATAGTGAAAATAAATATAAATATTTTAATAAATGTAAATAAGCCCCTCCCTTAATAAAAGTTTTAATTGCTGGGTTGAAGAGATAACTTTCTGTTCACCCTCCATCTATACAGAACATGGACAGGAGTGAGTACAGAGGAGTGCTAGTCCTGCCCTCAGGTATGCTTCCGCTGGGACAAAGATGATGCTGCAGCCAGACAGGATTATGTTCTGGATGGTATAGGGACCCCTAGTGGTCTTGTTTTTCCTATAAGCCATGATTTCTATAGAAAGGATACAGATCTCTGTAGAGAAACATAGGTAAAAGGAGAAGGTGAAACAGGGATAAAGATCGAGATAAAGATCGATGTACTTTATTATTTTCACACAACGCGTTTCTGGGAGTAAACCCTTTCATCAGGTGTGATCACGCCTGATGAAAGGGTTTACTCCCAGAAACGCGTTGTGTGAAAATTATAAAGTATATCCATCACTATTCTTGGTTCCCGATCTTTGCTGATCCGGACTTACCTGCCAGCAGCGCAGACACAGCTTCCCTGTTTCACCTTCTCCTTTTACCTATGATCAACGCCGATGCCCTCGGTGTGGAATGCCGAAGCAGATGAAATCTCCTTGATACGCCCTTGTAAGTGTTGTGCCTGTATTCTGCACAACCTCTCCAGGTGAGCATGTTACCTTCATCTACTTATTTGACTGTCTGGTGGTGATCCCGCACAAGGAAGCTCTTTTTGTCTATCTTTTTGCTGTAGAGAAACATGGCCTGGTCAGATGGATACAGATCTCTTTGGCACCATGCTGATGGGGAGGGTCAGGATTTGGCACAAGCAGCATGAATTGATGGGCCCTTTCAGTCAGGTGTGAACGGTCCAGGTTGGTGGAGGAGGCATTATGGTGTGGAGAATGTTTTTGTTGCAACACCCCGGGTCCTCCGATATCTATGAATAGATGCTCAGACAGTAGAATGTATCTAAGTGTGGTGTGTCACTGTGGTGAGTAGCAGGGCCATGGGTGTTGCAGTGATGAATGGTGGGATCAAATGTTATTAACCCCGGGGGTCCGATGGTATTAACCCCTATGTGTTCGTGACGCCAGTGTGGTTTTCGGGTTCTGGATCACCACACACCCGGATTCTCCGCTATCCCACGGGCTAGTAGTGAATAAAGAGTCCACAACCAGTTATGGTCAAACGGAGGCTTTACTGAATAGAAGACAGGTGTAATTATCTTCATAGCTATGGCCAGATTGTCCCAGAGAGGTGACCAGTACCCAGAGGACCTCGCAGCTTGCTGGACCAATACTTGTAATACACTTGACTTGGACTTGTAATTTAGACTGGTACTATGTGCAAGACTTGACTAACTTCAGTGACAGCAGACATAGACTTGTAGACTTATTGGAGAGACTTGTAGCTTTGTGGAACTCCAGATGCTGAACATTTGACCTGAGATTCTCTGGTAGCAGCTTCAGTAAAGACTTTAATGGTACAAAAGCTGAGCTCTAAGAGAGTGAATTAAGATGGCTGCCCCTTTATATAGTGAGGGGGCTGGAATAAAGCCCATTGGTCAAGCTGTGGGTCATAGGTTAAAGCTGGTGCTCTCTGGGAGTACATGTTGCAACAATTCATATAACTGAATAACATGTGATCAGGCTTACTCACACAGGTCCTTGGAGTCCTCCAAAGGTCCTATATTCTATATATACATTAGAATCCTATCTATGGTCTTAAGGTATCACAAACCATTTTAATAAATTAACAAGACAACATAGGGAGTCCCAGCAGGGGAGCCCCCAAGTCACTGAGGGACTCTACCCGACAGGGCCTACAGGTAGTACAGGAATATATACCTGTAGTGGGACACCACATAAGCATTATGGCCAACCCAGCCTATCCCTTTATGACAGGAGGACACTTTAAAAAGGGCCACGCCACAAGGGTCTTATAGTCATGGAATGTTTCCAGGAACATAGCAGTAAGTGGTCTCCGCCATTCCCATTATCACCTAATGAAATCCACACCACAGTTCTGAAGACCAAAGGAGGTCAAACGTGCCACTAGATGAGGTTACTAATAAAGTGGGCATTCAATGTCTGCCCTACAAAGACAACACCCTTTAGGTCCATGACTGTGCATTTATTATAACAAAAGATTATTCTTGGTGGATAAAACAAGTTCTTAAAAGGAACTTCAATAGGCTACCATCTCCCCTAAAGCAAAGAGTCCTTGTATAATAAGCCAATAATTATAACATCGATGTAGGTACAAGATGAGCAGGACCGGGGCTCTATCAATCTTAGTCATGACAGACACCTTTCTAACACAAGACGACAATTTTCAATTTCAAAATGCCATTAAATGGGAATTTTTTCACCCTCCGCCCCGGCAGCCTGGGGCAAGAATTCTATCAAATACATCTAGAAACCCTTTTGGCAGAACATGGTTCATATTAGAAAATATTGTAATTAACCAGCTGAGGTGGCGCACGAAGAAAATCCGACAATCCAAAGACTGGAACTGATGAGGCAAAATTATTTATAGGGTTCAGATAAAGTGCATCCGAGCATAATAGCGGAAAAAAAAAAAAAAAAGATTGTACGGCGCTCCAGTGCTACACGGTACTCAGTACTAATGAACACCGTGACTGAGCTTAGGCAAATAGACGGCGCTCAGGATAGACAATGCTAAAAATGGATGATTACAGGCAAAAAAAAAAAAGTGTGTATTCCGAAATAGGATTTTGCCGAATAATAGTATTAAATTAACCTTGGTGTGGATATTTGTTGTTTTTATTGTGGTTGGGGGTGGAGGGGGTAAGGGAAATTTCATTAAGATGCAATCTCTGGAAACACTAAGCAATGATCTTTTCTTTAAACATTCTAGATCATCTTGTAGCTCATCAGACGCGGACGCCAAAGCTTTTTTATGAAGAAGATTCCGAGAGTTCATTGAAAAGTTAATTCAATGAAGAAAGGACAAGTCGGGATGGAGAAAACCAAAGTGCTAACTCACGTCACGGTCGGTTCAGCCTACGGCGACCAGGAGGCCTGCTATGGTGAAAGGGAAAAGTTAAAGGGGTACTCCCCTGGAAAACTGGTGCCATAAAGTTAAACAGATTTGTAAATGACTAAATCTTAAATTTTTTAAAAATCTTAATCCTCCCAGTACTTATCAGCGGCTGTATTCTCCACAGGAAGTTCTTTTCTTTTTGAATTTCCTTTTTTGTCTGACCACAGTGCTCTCTGCTGCCATTTTAGGAACTGTCCAGAGCAGGAGAGGTTTGCTATGGAGATTTGCTCCTACTCTGGACAGTTCCTAAAATGGACAGAGGTGTCAGCAGAGAGCACTGTGGTCAGACAGAAAGGAAATTAAAAAAGAAAAAAAAAACTTCCTCTGGAGCATACAGCAGCTGATAAAGTAATGTCTAATTTGGTAATAATCTGGATGAAAAATGCCCTACCGTTTTGTATCTATGGTTCTTATTAAAGGGGGTAAGATAGGGGATAAGATGTCTGTTTGCGAGGGCCCCGCTGCTGGGGCTCCTCGTGATCTTTCACAACACTCGGCGTTCTAAACAAACACCGGGTTCCTGCTCCAGTGGTCGTGATGTCATGCCACGCCCCCTCCATTCATGTCTATGGGAGGGGGCGTGTCTGTCGACACGCCCCCTCCCATAGACATGAATGGAGGGGCGTTGAGTGACATCAGAAGGGGCGTGGTCATGATGTCACGATCACGGCCTCCGGGTCTGAGCGTTCTGAACAAAATGTTCCGAACTCTGGAGCACTGAAGTACCCCTTTAATGTCTACGTGTCTCCATGGTAACAAACTACGAAAAATAAAATTTTAATTTTAAAATAAAAAACTTGTGTAGTCACTTCTTCTGAATGTGTGGGACAGATGAATGACAATGAATATGACCACACAAAGTGTGCAGTCCGTTACCATCTAAACACGGAGATGACTTTGGGGATCAGACTACCATGGACACATATAGGTTGGCATAGGAGCTGAGAACACAAAATGGCCAAAACTTTTATAGTAGAAGTAGAAGCACCATCACACAATAATCCAAAAAATTATATAATCTTAATTTAAATAACTCACAGTTTAAAAACAAGTAAAAAGTATATAGTACCAGTAACTGCTTCTATGAATTATATGACATGATAAGGTGTATTAGATTTTAAATGAAATAGTATCATACAGTTCATGCTATGCAAGGGAATTAAGCACTATATATACACATGAAACAAGCCTTACCAGACATATAACAACCCCAACATGTTTCGCTACCATAAGCTTCCTCAGGGGGCGCATGAACTGTATGATACTATTTCATTTATAATCTAATACACCTTATCATGTCATATCATTCATAGAAGTAGTTACTGGTACCATATACATTTTACTTGTTTTTAAACTGTGAGTTATTTAAATAAAGATTATACAATGTTTGGATTATTGTGTGATGGTGTTTCTACTTTGGGGAATTATGATTTAAGAGACACATCGCTAAGATTTATTCTGACAGTTTTCTCCAGCCCTGTCTGTGTTTCTTTGGTGTATGATTCAATAAATACAACTTCCAAAGTTGTTTTATTCATTATTCCTATTGCATTAAAAAGGATATCCCACAATTAGATGCTATCCTTTGTCCACCAAACATTTGAGAAGTAGGGAGGTCCAGACACTGGAACCCCCAACTCTTATGGGAATGAAGGACCACTGTGCTCTAAATGAATGAAGCGATAGCCTGCATGCAAAAAAACTTTTGAAGAAAAAGTGTGAGGGGAGTGCTACTAAAATATAACTTTTAATATATATATTTAAAATACACCACTGACGTGATTGTGAACCAATACCATCTTAAAAACTAATACACAGGATCCACTCAGGGTTACCACCCGTATGGTGGATTTACCAGTATTCAGAGCGCCACCAATCCGGTGGATTTGTATAAATATATACCGTTCTCAAATATATAACGTTCTCTACGCGTTTCAGCCCTAATCTAGAGCGTCATCAGGAGAACTTCACATATATAGAAAGTCTCAACAATGTGGAAATGTGTGAGATAAAGAGATAACAATAGCGTCACTCAATATATTAACATAAGTAGATGCGTGTAGCACCCCTGTGCTACTATGCGGGTGTAATTGATCTACATGTGGCACCCCGATACTAGGTGCCACTATGCGGGTTGTAATTACAGTGGATCCTATAACAGCGGAGATAACCTATAAAAAAAGATACATAAAGCCAGTCAGCCCATATGATCAGGTACAGTATAATATCCTTTCATGTATAGGGCTCTCACTCACAGTCCGTGGTCCGTCTCCCAGTACCTAAAGAAAGAATACAACACATATCCCTGTAAGGAGTTGCTGCGCGGCACCTGCAAAAGAATAGCGGTATCGCCGCCACTCGCTACTCACAGTCCGCTGATGTAACCGCCAATTACAGGATCCCGGTAGGTGCGCAAACCCGCAATGGCGGGGAGCCAGTAGCAGTCCGACCGGCTTCTATGCGCTACCTTGCCGGGATCCTTGGCGTCTGGCGTCATATCCTGGCACCCCAGAGTGACGTCGTCCGTCCCCGCCTCTCTCTGACGCCCATAGGAGGCGGGACTAAGTACCGCTCGTCACTTCTGTGTTCGGGGCCAGGTATGTTAGAATGTGATTTACGGCTAGAGGAGTAAGTGCATTAACTCCTCGGTGACCGGCACCAATTATGATCAAATGCTAGGATACTAAACGGCCTAAAAATGGAGCTTATTAGGAGATGCTACCCAAATATGTATAAATTCTCTATTACTAAGCACCTCTAAATGGCCCTATATGGTGGAGAGGTGGGGTTTTAATGCTAAAGTCATACGGAATACATCTTAGAGGGGTAGATATTATATTTAGAAATAAACATCAGTGGATAGGACCGGGACGCTGAGGTGCCTAATTAAATAATACAGGCACTGGGTCCCTCCATCTTTGGAAACAACCCGGACAAATCCACTGATGTACCCTTCTCAAAGGGATTATGAACGGTATTCCCTACATACTGGTTCTTGTTTCCAACCCCCCCCCCCTTTTTTATTTCCCCCTTGAACAAAAAGACAAGGGGTTGTGAGGCCCCTATTTCAGTTCACTAACGTTCCCAGAGAATATCCGCAAACCTCCAAAACAGACCAGAATATATATAATATTAGCCAACTAAAAAAAAATTGTGTAATTAGCCAACTAAGGCGATAGCCTGCATGCCCAGCTGCCACTCTATTCACTGTCTATGGGACTTCTAAACATAGTCCAGCACTCTGCAATGTATGAAAGTCCCATAGAGAATGAATGGAGCGGTGGCCAAGCACTTGGGAGACAACTGAACTGAAGTGTTGTATTTATTGGTGGGGATGGGGAATCAGCTAGCTATCACCAATGCCGAGGATGGCACAACCGAGCCATGCTATCTTGGCCAGAGTACTTAAATGGGCACTCTCTTTAAAAAAAATGTTTGCTATTGCACTCCTTATGGTAAATAAAAAGTGAGGGAGGAAGTTCTCCCCTGTATGGCTTCAGATGATGTCACAGCCTGCTGGGGAACGCCCCCTCCCCAGTCTGTGAATCTGACTGAGACTGGGCAGAAAATACAGAGCAATATCAAGGTAGAAAACTAAAAAATAATAAAAATAAAGGCAGGGGGTGGTTTATCATGATGGGGGCAGTGACCTGGGAGGATTCTAAAATGTAACAAGATCATGAGAGGTACTCTTTAAAGTGTACTCCGGTGGTAAACTTCTTCTTTTGAAATCAACTGGTGCCAAAAAAAATTAAACAGATTTGTCAATTACTATTAAAAAATCTTAATCCTTCCAGTACTTATTAACAGCTGTATACTACAGAGGAAATTAATTTATTTTTGGATTTCTTTTCTGTCTGACCACAGTGCTCTCTGCTGACACCTCTGGCCATGTATGGAACTGTCCGAAGCAGGAGAAAATCCCAATAGCAAACATATGCTGCTCTGGACAGTTCCTAAAATGGACAGAGGTGTCAGCAGAGAGCACTGTGGTCAGCCAGAAAAGAAATCCAAAAAGAAAATAATTTCCTCTGTAGTATTCAGCAACTACCAAGTCACTTGCACCGGCTTGTACTAGACTATGGCATAATAAATCTTCACTGTGCATTACTGGTGAGTGCTGGGTATCATCTTTCTTCTACCTGTGACTAGAAAGGGGGCTTGAACCCCGCCCTCCCTGTATGATAGTGACTAAAGCAGTGAGATATTGATAGTACTTGTGTCTACTCTACCATTCAAACTAGGGATCGACCGATTATCAGTATGGCCGATATTATCGGCCGATAATCACGATTTTGGGCATTATCGGTATCGGCAATTACCTTGCCGATAAGCCAATAATGCCCCGCCCCCTGCACTGCCCCCACCGCATCACAACCGCCACCCCCCCCCGACCCGCCGCACCGCACCCCCGACCCACCGCACCGCGTCGCACCCCCCACCGTGATGCTGGGCGGTATACCAGTATGGATTTTTGCCCATACCGATATACCGGTCGGGCCCCTCCCACACCGCCACCCTCCCAGTCAATAAAAAAATTTAACTTACCCGTAATGGGGGTGGTCCGGGCCATCCATCCTTCCTTCCTGTAGTGTCCGGGGGCGTTCCGGGTGAAGAGTGAACCGGTCCGGGCTGTCCTTCTTCTCCGGCGGTCATCTTCTCCACTCCAGGCAGGCTCCGGCCTAGTACACTGCATAGACGCCGCTACGCCGTGACGTCAGGTGCGTCGCTGCGCACGGGCTCACTGCGCAGCGGCGTCTATGCAGCGTACTAGGCCGGAGCCTGCCCGGAGTGGAGAAGATGACTGCCGGAGAAGAAGGACAGCCCGGACCGGTTCACTCTTCACCCGGAACGCCCCCGGACACTACAGGAAGGAAGGAAGGATGGCCCGGAGCACCCTGACAGTTAGGGGGAGACAAGCGGGTGGCGGCGGCGGCCTATGGCCCCGCAAAAGCCACTGCAGATCATTGATTTAAGGCACCCGCTTTAAATCAATGATCTGCAGAGGTGTCGCAGGGGGTTAAAGAGCCGATAACTTATACCGGAATATCGGTATAAGTTATCGGCTATCGGCCCTAACCTGCACCGATTATCGGTATCGGCCCTAAAAAAACGATATCGGTCGATCCCTAATTCAAACTACTATGTGGACATGTGTAATAGTTTGCCGTATTCGGCTGTGCCTGTCACTTCTCCAATCGGAAAGGGATGGAAGGCCTCAGGCCTCTGGGACATGAAGCTGATCCATCCACATTCCCATAATGCTGCAAAATAATCCAAAGCCGCTCATGAATTAAAACAAAAAGTGTGCTCTATGGCTGCTGGGGATGACATCATGCGGCAGACACCCGGCATTGTCCGCCTACGGCATGGCTGTGAGCCGGCCATTCTTTTGCTGGAGAGGAGAGAGCGGGCATTTGGTATGCATCAGTGGTTTCACTGACTACGGTAACTTCTCCTTTCACAGGAACAAGCTCTTTGAAATCCGTCTGTAATGGAAAATGCTCACTTTTAGAAGGATATTTGTAAAGCTCACAGTCAGACTTCGGAGGGGTGTTAACCCTGATACGTGCACCGGCGCACAATCCTCCATGGGTCTAGTTGTGACATCAAGTCCGGAGCGCTATAAAGAGATTTTTTTTATCACTGCCAAATTATCATTGGGATCTCCCCTTATGTCAAACATTTTAAAGGGCAATTCCATAGTAAATTTCAATTCCCCTATCACCTTTATTACTGTTTGGTAATCCAAGTGGTTTTATAATCCAGCGGGGAATTGTGACTAAAAGGGGTACTCCGGTGGAAAACTTTTTTATTTTTATTTTTTTAATCAACTGGTGCCAGAAAGTTAAACAGATTTGTAAATTACTTCTATTAAAAAATCTTACTCCTTCCAGTACTTATTAGCAGCTGTATGCTACAGAGGAAATTGTTTTCTTTTTGAATTTCTTTTTTGTCTTGTCCACAGTGCTCTCTGCTGACACCTCTGCCTGTGTCAGGAACTGTCCAGAGTAGCATAGGTTTGCTATGAGGATTTTCATAGCATCAGGTGTCAGCAGAGAGCACTGTGGACAAGACAAAAAAGAAATTCCAAAAGAAAAGAATTTCCTCTGTAGCATACAGCGTCTAAAATGTACTGGAAGGATAAACATTTTGAATTTATTTTCTGTCTTACCACAGTGCTCTCTGCTGACACCTCTGTCCATGTCAGGAACTGTCCAGAGCAGGAGAGGTTTGCTATGGGGATTTGTTCCTACTCTGGACAGTTCCTAACATGGACAGAGGTGTCAGCAGAGAGCACTGTGGTCAGACAGAAAATAAATTCTAAAAGAAAAGAACTTCCTGTGGAGCATACAGCAGCTAATAACTACTTGAAGGGTTAAGATTTTTAAATAGAAGTAATTTACAAATCTGTTCAACTTTCTGACACCAGTTGATTTAAAAAAAAAAATGTTTTCCACCAAAGTACCCCTTCAAGGAGAATATGACCTCTTTGGCCCCAGTCTAACAGGCCTCTCACCTCCAAGCACACCCTGCTCTGTGCTGACGAGGAGCAGTGACCCCAAAACAGTTATCGATAGTTATCTTCTTCAGGAGAGATTTCGGCTTGGCATTAGTTTCCAGTCATGTTCTAAGACTCCTAGTCAGAGAAAAACCCTAATGGAACGCTACCTGGAAAAGCTGGTGTAAGAGGGCTGCTATTTCTCTCTTTCCTTAAAAGGGAATTAATTCTTAAAACTAAGGTTTTACATAATTGTTACTGTTTAATTATCAAGAAAATTTGATACTGTTTTATGACTGAGAACTCATGTCCAACTATCACCCCAAAATGTATCACTTACTAATATAGTGTTATTACACATTATATTGGCTTCACCAGGTTTTTGTGTGATTCATCCAGGACAGGAAAGTGTGGAGCTCTCATTGTCTGTGTGGTATTGTCTCTGCAGCTCCCCGCCTCCTCCCTCTCTCCTGATAACACATCATCCTCTGCTGTCTCAAAGTGTGGTTGGATCTTGTCTCTGAGCTTTAGCCCTACCCCCTTAGTGATGTCACCATCTCTGAGCAGCCCCTACAGCTACATCACCATCTCCCTATTAAATACACATATCTTTATTGAGCCATTTAGGGAGAATGCGGCATGGTTACAGCATGCAGCCTTGTGCTGAACAATGCCACAGGCTAAGGAGCAGACAGTAGATGAATGCTGCAACCTCACTGATTGTCCAATAGTATGCCGTAGAATGACATGTTCTAAAACAGCTCTAAGTGGGGAACTGGCAGAAGTGCTGTGGGAGGCAAGTAGACAGAGTGGGAGGACTGTGATGAAGAACTGGGGGAAAGCAATCCATTCTTGGAATTGTAGTGCTGAGCAACAGGAAGCAGTGTTGTTGACATGATTATAGATGCACAAAACAAATACTGTAGATAATTGGGGGTTTCAGAACTGGGGCAGATAAGCAAACAATGCTATATGCTTCAGCAGCATGTTTTTTTTATATTTTTGTTAAAGGGGTACTCCAGGGGAAATTTTTTTTTTTTTTTTTTAAATCAACTGGTGCCAGAAAGTTAAACAGATTTGTAAATGACATCTATTAAAAAATCTTTACCCTTCCAGTACTTTTTAGCAGCTGTATGCTACAGAGGAAATTCTTTTCTTTTTGAATTTCTTTTTTTGTCTTGTCCACAGTGCTCTCTGCTGACACCTGATGCCCGTATCAGGAACTGTCCAGAGCAGGAGAAAATCCCCATTGCAAACCTATGCTGCTCTGGACAGTTCCTGACACGGACAGAGGTGTCAGCAGAGAGCACTGTGGACAAGACAAAAAAGAAATTCAAAAAGAAAAGAATTTCCTCTGTAGTATACATCTGCTAATAAGTACTGGAAGGATTAAGATTTTTTAATAGAAGTCATGTACAAATCTGTTTAACTTTCTGGCACCAGTTGATTTAAAAAAAAAAAAAAAAAAACGTTTTCCACCAGAGTACCCCTTTAAGTGATATCGGAATACCCCTTTAAAACATGCAGATTTTGCCAAAATTTTTGCACTAGAAAATTTTTAGCTGCACTTGCATGCACTAGAAACGGTTACAGACTTTTTTTTAACAAAAATTAAAAGTAAATCAATAAAAAATAAAAAAAAACATTTCCGATGATGTTCCCATCAAGTGAGACTAAAAAAAAATGCTGAAAAAGAAAATGACAAATTATAATAACACGCTCCTATCAATATTCATAATCCTGACTAATTCATTAGCCCCCGTTATCTTGTAGCCTCTAGCGCTAATCCGCCGACTCCCCTCCCCACCCTCCAGGAAGGCTTCATCATTTATTTAAATGACAATGTCTTTGAAAAGTCTTTATGAATCTTTTCTTCCTTCATTGTGATTTCCTACAGGTTCAAAAACCTATGAACTGTAAAATAGAGAAAAAGTAAAAAAAATAAATAAATAAATAATAAGTTAAAAAAAGGTAATAAAACAGCAAAAAAAAAAAAAAAACATGCTGCTCGAACGTAGTCATTTCATCAAAGACCCTGTTCACACAGCAGACCACCCAGGAATATTAAGTAATAACACCACAAGCTCCGTAGCCTCAGGGCAAGACGTAAAAAGAGAAGTTATACTGTAAATATTTATAGGATCTTATCAATAGGTGATGAAATCTTTTATTATAGACATCGCAGAAGTATTTTGGAAAGACTAAATCAGTGGTCTCCAAACTGTAGACCTCCAGCTGTTGCCAACGGCTGTCCGGGCATGCTGGGAGTTGTAGTTTTGCATCAACTGGAAGTCCACAGTTTTGAGACTCACCATTTCTGTATGACCTCTCAGTGTCTCAAGGAATCGAAAAACAGCAAATTTCTTAAAAAATATAAATAAAACTTAAAAAAAAAAAAAAAATTATAAAAAAAATTTAAAAAAACAGCGCCACCCTTGTGCTCAGGTTGTTTGTGGTATGAGAACTTGGCTCCATTCCCTTCAAAATGAAACTGAGCTGCAATACCAAAGACAACCTTGAGGACAGGGGTGGTGCAGTTTCTGGAAGTAATCAGTTCAGTTTTCTCTAAAAATACATTTATTTACGTTTTATACTAGTGCTCCCCAATTTGCTGTTGGAAAATTACAATTTAAGTGTGCGGGCATGATGAGGGGGCTACACCACTTCCTGTCAGGAGAGAGGGAGGAGTCGGAGAGCTGCTGAGACAACAACACACTGATTACTACACAACGAGAGAGAGAGAGAGAGAAATAAAAAAAATTTAAAAAAAGCCGGAGAGCTGCCGAGACAACAACACACTGACAGTGATTACTACACAACTTCCTGTCAGGAGAGAAAGAGAGAGAGAGAGGGAGGAGCCGGAGAGCTGCCGAGACAACAACACACTGACAGTGATTACTACACAACTTCCTGTCAGGAGAGAAAGAGAGAGAGAGAGGGAGGAGTCGGAGAGCTGCTGAGACAACAACACACTGATTACTACACAACGAGAAAGAGAGAGAGAGAGAAAAATAAAAAAAATAAAAAAAAAGCCGGAGAGCTGCCGAGACAACAACACACTGGCAGTGATTACTACACAACTTCCTGTCAGGAGAGAGAGAGAGGGAGGAGCCGGAGAGCTGCTGAGACAACAACACACTGACAGTGATTACTACACAACTTCCTGTCAGGAGAGAGAGAGAGAGAGAGAGAGAGAGAGAGAGAGAGGGAGGAGCCGGAGAGCTGCCGAGACAACAACACACTGACAGTGATTACTACACAACTTCCTGTCAGGAGAGAGAGAGAGAGAGGGAGGAGCCGGAGAGCTGCCGAGACAACAACACACTGACAGTGATTACTACACAACTTCCTGTCAGGAGAGAGAGGGAGAGAGAGGGAGAGGGAGGAGCCAGAGAGCTGCCGAGACAACAACACACTGACAGTGATTACTACACAACTTCCTGTCAGGAGAGAGAGAGAGAGAGGGAGGAGCCGGAGAGCTGCCGAGACAACAACACACTGACAGTGATTACTACACAACTTCCTGTCAGGAGAGAGAGAGAGAGAGGGAGGAGCCGGAGAGCTGCCAAGACAATACCACACTGACACTGAGGACTACACAACTTCCTGTTGGGGGTGATTGGCACAAAAGCATGCTAAAGCCAGTACAATTTGTAACAACACTATGTTAGTAAGTTATAGATCTTGGGAGGAGTTTTATTTAAACACAATTTTCTGATACTGGAATACCCCTTTAGAGAGTGTTCTATGGACTTGCGAACTTTACATGGCAGTGCCTAATCCCTGGATTTCTTTTCACACCACAGCAGTGTCTGCACTGGATGTTATAGCTAAATTCTGTTTTGTGTAGGATGTGATAACTAGTATGTAGTTTTGTGATGTCCCAGTACGGGATATAGTCTTGGGCCCTGTCAGGTTGAGTCCCTCTGTGTCCTAGGGGCCCTCCTGCAGTGTCTCCCTCATAGTAATACAGTGGTCCCTCAAGTTACAATATTAATTGGTTCCAGGACGACCATTGTATGTTGAAACCATTGTATGTTGAGACCAGAACTCTATGGAAACCTGGTAATTGGTTCTGAAGCCCCAAAATGTCATCCAAAAATAGGAAAAAGTGAGGATTAAAGAATAATAAGTAGATCAATAATAAAGATATTGCAAGTCCTTAGATATAAAAGTAAGAAAGATCTGCTTAGAGCTGTAAATCACTGTCTATGTCAGTGTTTCCCAAGCAGGGAGCCTCCAGCTGTTGTAAAACTACAACTCCCAGCATGCCCGGACACCCAAAGGCTGTCCGGGCATGCTGGGAGTTGTAGTTTTGCAACAGCTGGGGGCACCCTGCTTGGGAAGCACCGGTCTATGTAGAGAACAGGAGCTTCTTCGGGGTCCTGTACAGTACACGCAATGTCCTAAAAAAGTAACATGGAGCCGCCCTCACCTGGTGTCCAAAGGAGCAGCTAACCCTGGCATAAGTAAAATGTTCAGAACATGTAATACCTCCCTGTACTGTAGGGGGCGCTACCAGACACCAGTCAGTGCATAGCTTCAGTAATACAGGGGTTTTACCAGTGAAATGTCCATTCTGATTGGTCAGTTCATTGACACGTTTCACAGATCTGGACTGTCCATAACATTGTATGTTGAGTCTGGTTTCAACATTGTATGTTGAAACTATTGTATGTTGAGGCCATTGTAAGTTGAGGGATCACTGTATATATCTAATGTACAGTATTATGTGTGTTATATATTAAGGACCTTTAAGGACCTTTGAGTTAGTCACATGATAATGTGTTCACATGATGTGTTTGTTACCCAGAGAGCACCAGCTAACCAGGTGACCTGCTTCTTGACCTATGAGCTTCTGGCTCAGCCCCTGTTTATAAGAGGGGCAGCCATTACAATCTGCCTCTTTGCTCTTACACCATCACTTCTGCTGAGGTACCGCAAAGACCAGACGTCTCAGAGCCAGTGTCCAGCACATCTGGAGGCCTCAAACCACCTACAGCAACATGTCAGTAAGTCAAGTCTGTGTCTGCTGTCACTACCTACAGTCCAGTCAAGTCCAAAGTCGTTTATTTTAGTCTGCATGGCTGAACTAAAGTCTATCAAAGTCACTACAAGTCCCAGCAAGCTGTGAGGTCCCTCTGTGTTTCTGGTCACCTCTCTGGGATCCTGGCCTAGCTATGAAGACTATTTCCATCTGTCTACATCAGTAAAGCTACTGTTAACCCTAACCTGGTCTTGGACTATTATTGCTCTGTCTAACATTATGATAGCGGTGCTACCGTTCGGGTGGTTACCGGGAAAAGCATGCCCTGGCTGTCCGGGCATGCTGGGAGTTGTAGTTTTGCAACCGCTGGGGGCACCCTGCTTGGGAAACACTGGTCTATGTAGAGGACAGGAGCTTCTTCGGGGTCCTGTACAGAACACGCAATGTCCTAAAAAAAGGAAAATGGAGCCGCCCTCACCTGGTGTCCAAAGGAGCAGCTAACCCTGGTACAGGTAAAGAGTACAGAACATGTAATACCTCCTGTACTTTAGGGGGCGCTACCAGATATCAGTCAGTGCATACGCTTCAGTAATACAGGTGTTTTACCAGTAAATTGCCCATTCTGATTGGTCGGTTCTTCCGGCCATTGACACGTTTCACAGATCTGGACTGTCTGTACATTGTATGTTGAGTCTGGTTTCAAGTTACAATGGTCCAGAACTAAAGTCTATCAAAGTCACTACAAGTCCCAGCAAGCTGTGAGGCCCCTCTGTGTTACTGGCCACCTCTCTGGGATCCTGGCCTAGCTGTAAAGACTATATCCATCTGTCTACCTCAGTAAAGCTACTGTTAACCCTAACCTGGTCTTGGACTATTCTTGCTCTGCCTAACATTATGATAGCGGTGCTACCGTTCGGGTGGTTACCGGGAAAAGCATGCCCTGGCGTCACAAACATTTAGGGGTTAATAACACCTTACCCCTTGGCTACAACATTTGCCCCATACAATTCATCTTCGCACCCCGAGACGCCCCGTGGCTTCGCCACAGTTTAATTTCTCAGTATCGGTGAGACAGGAATAGCTGCTGAGAACTACTGCTGAGCGAGGGAACGAGCTGCGTCATGTACAGTCCGGACATAGAACTGTTCATCTACAGTGAAGGAAAAAATTATTTGATCCAACCAATTATTTTGTAGATTTGCACACTGACAAAGAAAGGATTTGTCCTTAATGGTCGGTCTATTTGTATTTGATCCCCTTATCAATGAGTAAGATTTCTAGCTCCCAGGTGCATTTTATACAGGTAAGGAACTGAGATTAGGAGCACTCTCTTTTAAAAGGAGTGTTCCTAATCTCAGTTTGTTACTTGTATAAAAGACACCCGTCTACAGAAGTAATCATTTATATTCCAAACTCTCCACCATGGCCAAGACCAAAGAGCTTGTAGGTCTACACAAGGCTGGAATGGGCTACGAGACCATCGCCAAGCAGCTTGGGGAGAAGTTTACAACAGTCGGTGAGAATATTCGCACAAAATATCGGTCAATCTCCCTCGGTCGGGGGCTCCATGTAAGATCTCACCTCATGGAGTTTTAGTGATCATGGAATCAGCCCAGAACTACACGGGAGGATCTTGTCAATGATCTCAAGGCAACTGGGACCAAAGTCACCAAGAAAACAATTGGTAACACACTACGCCGTGAAGGACTGAAATCCTGCAGTGACCGCAAGGTCCCCCTGCTCAAGGAAGCTCATGTACAGGCCTGTCAATAGATTCCACCCTATGCCAATTTTTGCAGGATAACGCACTTCTTCTATTTACCCCCCCTCTAAGTAAATTTTTGCAAGCTAGCTGAAAAAGTGTAAAGAAAATTTAGTCCGAATCCAAGTGCAAACTTTTCTTTCCTAACACATGACTGCCCATGTGGGATTAATATAGCAGAAAATGTACTCTACCCAAGGTAATTTGCTCTCAGTATCAATTCCACCTCCTTCAATCCATCTGGTGCGTTCAAGAGTTTAATTATTATGTGAACGTCCCATGATTTTTTACAGCTGACAGCGGGGGTATTTTTGTAGAAATACCATATGTTTTCCCAAAGAAAATGCAGAGAGATTAATTATGTGTTCCGAGCTCTTACGTTCTACCACAAACTACAGCTGGATAAAAGGGGAAATTATTCCATTGTCTATAGAAGTCGACGAGGTTTTTTAATTATTAGCTAAAGTGCGAAATCGCAGCAAACCCAAGGTAACACTGATACCTAAATTATATGTATGAGATCTGTGTTGCCAGCGCACCACGCTGTCCATGTCTTCACAACAGGCATTATCAGCACATCCCAGACAGCAGCTTTATACTTCATCTCCTGGGAAAAAAAGAAAATCCTCTAATTTTGTGTTTCGGAACAAATTCCTGATCCGAGACTTTTAAGAAAGTAAAAAAAAAAAAAAAAAAAAAAGTTCCTCAGTAATGCACCCACAATAAACAGAAATGCTTCTTATGTGGGTAGGTCTACACCTGTCGACAGTGGCGGTCCTGGGGGGGAGGGGGCAGTTTTCCACATCGGGGGACACCTCCATATGGGGTAACACCCCCAAATGGTATAAAAAAATAAGTCACCCCAGGCTCCTCTGGACGAAGATGCTTTACAGTGAATGGCTGACTGAGCCGTCACTTCACCTCAGCGACGCGATCACCCGGCACGGAGACATGGCGGCACATAGGCTGCAGAATTGAAGAGGAGAGCTCTGTACATTGTGAAAATCTGGACTAGGTAAGTAAACAGTGGTCCCTCAAGTTACAATAATAATTGGTTCTGGGACGCCCATTGTATGTTGAAACCATTGTATGTTGAGACCAGAACTCTATGGAAACCTGGTAAGTGGTTCTAAAAGCATCAAAATGTCTTCCAAAAATAGGAAAAAGCAACAATTAAAGAAAAATAAGTAAATAACTAATATAGATAAAGCAAGTCCTTACATATAAAAGTAATAAAGATCTGCTGGAGGCTATAGATCACTGTCTATGTCAGTGTTTTCCAAGCAGGGAGCCTCCAGCTGTTGCAAAACTGCAACTCCCACCATGCCCGGACAGCCAAAGGCTGTCCGGGCATGCTGGGAGTTGTAGTTTTGCAACCGCTGGGGGCACCCTGCTTGGGAAACACTGGTCTATGTAGAGGACAGGAGCTTCTTCGGGGTCCTGTACAGTACAGGCAGTGTCCTAAAAAAAGGAAAATGGAGCCGCCCTCACCTGGTGTCCAAAGGAGCAGCTAACCCTGGTAAAGAGTACAGAACATGTAATACCTCCTGTACTTTAGGGGGCGCTACCAGATATCAGTCAGTGCATACGCTTCAGTAATACAGGTGTTTTACCAGTAAATTGCCCATTCTGATTGGTCGGTTTTTCCAGCCATTGACACGTTTCACAGATCATTGTAAGTTGAGGGATCACTGTAATTGCTCTTATTTTTTTCTGTTTTGGCACAGGGGGCATTCTTCATGAATATGAGAAAGATACAGGCATATATATATATATATATATATATATATATATATATATATATAGGCAAAAAGGGTATTATGTATTCAAAAGGGGGCGAGGAGGGACAATATATATATTATATATATATATATATTAGGGGCACAGGGAGTATGTATGTGTGTGTGTATATATATATATATATATCTCGTGTATTAGGTAGTTGTGCTGGCTATGTCTCTTTTTGTTTTTGCTGTGCAATTAAGGGGGAGTGACACCCTCTCTAGCTATGCACCCCTCCCCTTTTTCACAGGAGGTTTTTAAATTGATAGTGGATCCAGCATATCACCCAGTCAGAGGCTATATGCCCAGCAGAGTTGAGTGAAATGAGGCCACCTCCGCGTGGTGGATGGGGGACACGTTTTGATCAAAAAGTGCGCTAAGAGCCTCCATTTTTTGACCAAGAGTGCTGCTTCAACCTTCCTTTTTGTATACTCTGTATATATATATAAACATACATATAGTGCCCCTATGCCCCCTCATATATAAATATGTCCCCTCATCCCCATATACACATTTCTGTTGCCTAAGCACCCTTTATCATGGCTCGATGACCATGAATAAGGGGAGTTAGGCGCTAGAAACAAGTCAGTGTTCCGGCAGCTGAGCGTTATTGTCTCTACTGCATGGACTTTCAAAAAAGAAGTAAAAGTGTTTAGACTGCATCTGCAGGATCCATTGCACACTTTATTGGACTGGATTTAGGCACATGGACAGGACCAGCACTAGTTATTTTTTTTGTTAATCCTGTGACAGGTCCACTTTAAGGACACTGTCTATTTTGGCCTTTAGGATTGGAATATGTTTTTTTTTTTTTTTTATCATCACCACATTTCACAAGGAATAAAGATAATAAAAAAGCATATTTTCCATTATGTATTTTGCATCATGTATCCTACAGGCTATATTTATGATCCAGTAATTCTACAGAGTTTCTCCTGTGTTTTCTCACCTCTTTGGAAATAATCAGAGTCCCAACACTTCCTCAATGACACATAAATATACACGGAAACACGTACACATGACATACCTGACCTGGAGACGCTTCATTAGCTGCGTGTAGAGGCCGGCGCTATTACATGCATATACCTCCTGTTTACAGTCATAGGATACAGCGTGAGGAATCACTTACCACATATTCAAAGACCAGGGTGAGGGTCTCCTTGGTGTGGATGATATCATGGAGCAGCACGATGTTGGTATGCTTCAGCCCCTTCAACAATGAAGCTGTGAAGAAGAAGAAAAGAACATCAATAACGCTGCTGGTTCATGGGTTCTGTTCCACCTTAGTTCTGTTAGTTGCCGTTTACTGTTTACTTAAAGGGGTTGTCCAGCTTAGAAAACTTATTCATATACTATTTATATATATATATATATATATATATATATATATATATATATATATATATATATATATATATATATAAATATATATATATATCTCAAAATGTATACTACCAACCTGTTAGTTTTTTATATTATGCTGAGAAGCAAGTAGATCTAAATACAAATTGTGGATGTGCGACCATGTCTGTTTTCTCTACTTGAATTCACATTGTGTTTTCTATCCGCTCCCTTTTTTTGTTGATTTTACTTGGTCTGCACTCTGCCCCACCCCATCAGCCCAACCCTATATAAGTAGTAATTAGCTACACAGGGCCCTTTCATTTCTGGCAGCCTCCCAGTCTGACTGGAAGCACATGGTAGGTGAGCTTTTATACCTTGTTCACACTGGTGTGGTGCTGTGCGGCGTCCATTGCTGCCGTGGCGCCGTGTCTGTGGGGAGGTGCGGCCCAGGGACAGGTTTGAGTGGCATTGGGGCCGCTCTGCCAATGGGTTGTTCCCCCCGTGGGCACTGGTGTCGCGGCGGTGATGGTCGCCGCCCAGTGCTACGCCATTTTATGCTAGGGATGTTAGGGACCCACTCTAAATCGGTGGCCTTGACGTGGCGAGTGGGCTTGTACTTTTTGATCAAAATATATACTAACAACCAGTTAGTCTTTGAATTTATGCTGAGAAGCAATTAGATCAAAATACAAATTGTGTATGTGAGACCATGTCTGTTTTCTCTACTTGAATTCATATATATATGATATATTCTATTAATAAAACCTAAGTTAATAGGGGGGGGGGGGGTTTCCTCTGTTCAGGGTAACATCTCTAGGCCAGAGGGAAGAGCGGTTAGACAGAGCACCCCTCACCCTGGAGGACCCGTCCTGTCCTATATTATACAGACAACCCACTGATATGAATGGGCACTGTGCAATGCCTAATTTCCCCTGTGGTGGCGCTGCACTGATTTCCACAAAATAGGTTTCTAGGAAATAGGGAATGTCCACAATGGAAAATCCTTTTAACAATAGAATAAAAAAAAAGAACACAACACTACAGATGCAGCAGAGCTTGTTTGCTCAGATGTAGCAAGTTGAGTTTGTCATTTGCAACTGCCCTTTTTTTTTACCAGTCAATTTAAAGGACTTTATTTGTCCCACAATGCTTTACAGTTATTGTGATAACAGATAGATATGAGAAAGAAAAAAAAAGAAAGAAAGAAAGAAAAGAAAAAAACAAAAAAACAAAGCTGCATACCATATGCTGCATACCAGTGTTTCCCAACCAGGGTGCCTCCAGGTGTTGCAAACCTACAACTACTAGCATGTTGGGAGTTGTAGTTTTGCAACATCTGGAGGTACCCTGGTTGGGAAACACAGCTGTATACATTTATATAACACGCAGCGTTTTAATAGAGTGACACCACACATAGGCAATTACAGTAATTACATTCCATGGCTATTACTTGGAATTAGTTTTAATTGCTCATATTTGTCCATTTTCTGGCTGAGCGGCGATGATCACCACCACATGCTGCTCAAATGATGAAATGAAAGTTTCTGAAGTTTATAAAACGGAAGAATGCTCAAAAAATAAGGGTATGACTACACCTAACACTATGAATACTACCATAATATGGGGTTGTATCACAATCCAGCATATTCCTGGTAATGTCCATTTGGTTTTCGGAAAAATTGCGTGCGGTACATGTAACTGTTCCCTAAATTTGTCGGCAGCAGAGCCATAGGGCTTTATATTTTTTTTATCAAATACACTAATTGACAACAAAACAGATAACACACCAAGAAGCTGTTGAAATTGAATAACCTGTGATTACAATATTAGATCAAAAGTATAGTTTAGTGGGGAAGCTGTAAAACTCAAAGGAGGCTCTAGTACCCTGTTGGGCACCTCCAGTCTGTATACCAGATGAGATATGATTGGGATACATGGAGGCACTAGTACCCTGCTGGGCACCTCCAGTCTGTATACCAGATGAGATATGATTGGAACACATGGAGGTTCTATTACCCTGTTGGGCACCTCCATTCTGGATGTGATAAAATATAGTTGGGATACAAAGAGGCCTTTATCCCATTGGTCACCTTCAAGTCTGTAAACAAGATGAGAAATGGTTAGGATACATGGTGACTCTTGATACCCTGTTGGACACCTCCAGTCTGGATACGAGATGAGATACGGTTTGGGTACATTGAGACTATAGTACCCGTCAGGCACCTCAAGTCTGGATATGATGAAATATGGTTGGGATACAATGAGACTCTTGATACCCTATTGGGCACCTTCCGTCTGGATACAAGATGAGATACGGTTGGGATAAATTGAGGCTCTAGTACCCTGATGGGCACCTCCAGTCTGGATACAAGATGAGATACGGTTTTGATACATGGAGGCTCTAGTACCCCGTTGGGTGCTTCTAGCCTCGATACAAAATGTGATACGGTTGGTATACATGAAGGTATACAGGTACTATATGGCATCCTGCAGCACACTCATAGGTTGCTGATGCTGGCTCAACATAAATAAATAGATAGTGATAGCTCCCCAGCAGGGGGCAGTGTGCCGCTCCACAACAAAGCCAGGATTTAAGCGTTTACCACAAGGCCTCCATTCTTACACCTGACAGTCATCCAATCCCCAACACAACTTGCATTTATCAGTAAAGGCGATACAATTCCAGTCTGTAGCAGTCCAGGTTTCTTCTTCATGCCTACACTACAAACGAAGGCAGGCAATGGGAGCCATGACACCAAATTTTCTCCTTCCAAATGCCTGGAAATGTTCCGGAGCAAAGTTAGGTGTGTAATGAAAGGGGCCTTCCATGGAGATTACCATTTTATTCACTCCTCTACAATGAAACTGCAACACCAAGAAGGATAAGCCGTACGGTTATGCAAACTTACGGAAGTAGTAGGGGTCGCTAAAATCTGAAAATTACCAAATTACCAATCTGTGACACATGAGAGGGGCTTGGCATAAAAGTAACAAGAGAACCTCACACCAGGATTATGGTTTAGGGTGGCATAATGTACAGTAGCCAGACCCTTCTACTATTCATTTCAGGTACACATAGATTTGGACATGGAACCAGTGATATTGCCATATATCCGAAAAGAATATATTAGATGGGACACCGTTGCGGTTGCTGACTAGCTGAGTAGGCAGCGCATGCGCCGATCCCAAATAAAGCAAACGCCATGCAATGGGACCCATTCAGATGCCGTGGGCTCTGGTATGTTTCTGTGCCTGGTGGGCCAGAAGGCCCACCAGGCACAGAAACGCAACAGAGCCCACAACATATAAACAATGACATGCATTATACATATGGGTTTATGTACCTGTATAGTTGTCTATTAAAGTCTTATTCTTCACTCTGATGCAAAGGAAGGGAAGTCCCAAATACCCCTTCCATCATCCCAATACCCCTTCCATCATCCCAATACCCCTTCCATCATCCCAATACCCCTTCCATCATCCCAATACCCCTTCCATCATCCCGATACCCCTTCCATCATCCCGATACCCCTTCCATCACCCCGATACCCCTTCCATCATCCCAATACCGCTTCCATCATCCCAATACCCCTTCCATCATCCCGATACCCCTTCCATCATCCCGATACCCCTTCCATCATCCCGATACCCCTTCCATCATCCCGATACCCCTTCCATCATCCCGATACCCCTTCCATCATCCCGATACCCCTTCCATCATCCCGATACCCCTTCCATCATCCCGATACCCCTTCCATCACCCCAATACCCCTTCCATCACCCCAATACCCTTTCCATCATCCCGATACTCCTTCCATTCCCCACGATACCCCTTCCATCACCCCAATACCCCTTCCATCACCCCAATATCCCTTCCATCATCCCAATACCGCTTCCATCATATAATAACTTGATAAATCCCTCATTCAAATGAGGCCAAACTCCAGCCAGGCGAACAAGTGACCTTGGAAATCTGGAAAGCAATAAAGTTGAGTTTATCAGCTGTGCCATTCATCATGCCCGCACAATGTTACAGATATCTAATGAAATGATGATCCTGACAGACAATGCCAGGCGGCTGTAATTAGGAGAAAATGAAAAGGTAATTCTAATGGCCGCTGACCGCATTCTGAATGACGGAACTTTATTAAAATCAGGTTAAGGCGACTTTAAATGCTTTTAGTCATTTTTCGTGCTAATGTATATTTAATGTTCTGTCGATAGGCGCTGTAATTTATTATATTACGCATCTCGCTCCATAACTTTTTATCTTTTATCTGTGCTCCAAGTTTTTGCAGTCTCATTTTTCATTTCTGTCTGATATGAAAGTGTAGAGGGCCTGACATACATTCATTGAAGGCACATTGGGGGACATTTACTATGTGGTGTGTTTTGGTGCGCCGCACGTTAGCTCTGTCCAGTTTTAGTCCCTGAATATATTAAAGAAGAAGTCTCATCCTCCAAAATTCTGAAAAATGTATTCTCTATCCCCTGGGAGCAGCGCGTCATGACCCCCATGGCCACCATGCCTCCACCATATATGGCTATAGGAGAGCCAAAGATTGCTGTACGGCTCTTCCATAGGGATATATGGAAGGCGGATGGCGGCCCCCTCTTCAGGCGGGGGTCAAGACGAGCCTCTCCCAGGAAGAGTGGAGGGCCCATTCAGGAGATTCCAGGGGGTCCCAGCAGTCTGACCTCCCCCCGTGACCTAAAACTTATCCCCTATGCTGTGGATAGGGGATACGTTTTTAAGAATTTTAGAGGATGAGTTATGTTCTTTAAGGGCCACACGCCTCTAGGTAAATTTATTGGTTCCTTGGCTGCCCTTTTGCCCGGTGGCGGTGCACAAATAGCTCTGGCACTTAAGGTGTCACAAGTTGGCCCTGAATTCGCATGTGCCACCACCCACCCCCCCCTCCTCTACCTGTTGCACACGCTGGATTTTATGGGTTTTATCATAGTATCAGGCTCAGATACATAAAATAATATCTCCACTCCACAACATATCACTCTGGCAGTGACTAAATAATACCACCTACTGTAAGGAGATAAAACCACTATACACAGACCAGTATCACTAACACCACCACTATACAAGGGACAAATAATTACACCACACCATCACCACTAATATTACCACTGCTATATTGTTGTTGACTAAAAACCACTATATAAAGACCAATGCCCCTCTAAGGGTAGGGTCACACACAGCGCATCCGCGGTGTATTTGACTCTGCGGATGTGCTGCCGGCTGTCACAGAGTGACAGCAGAGCATGATTCCTGCTGCGGCCGGGTAGCTCTGTGTGTCCCTGCCGGCAGGAAATTCACCGCTATGAGTGGACACAAAGAGCTACATGGAGCAGGGAGCACACACTGTGACTGCCAGCAGTGCATCCGCAACATCAAATATGCTGCGGATGCGCTAAAAGTGGCTCTACCCATAGAGGGACCATACAGAATATCACCAGCTGTACAGAAGTGCTGCAGACTTTCTTCACCATCTGTCCTGGGTCATCATAAAGACATCTCCCGATCACAACTCGTCTTCACCAAATCTGTAAAAACATTTTAGGCTTCTTACAGCAAAATCCTCATTTCTATACAAACACTCTGTATGTATTACACTGCCACATATAAGTATTAGATCCCTTTGTGCCCATGTATAGTACTAGGCCCCCTCACATTGCCACCATAAAGCATTAGGTCCCTCTGTCTCTGTATAGTATTAGGCACCCTTACATTACTCCCATATAGCATAAGGCTCTCTCTCACATTGCCCTCAGAGTAACAGGCCCCCTCACAATGCCCCCATAAAGTAGCAGGTCACAAACATTGTCCCCATAGAGTATTATGCCCTAAACATTGTCCCCATATAGAATTAGGCACGCTTACATTGCCCCATAGTTAATTAGTCCCCCTTACATTACCCCCATAGATTATTATTAGGCCCACTTACATTGCCCCCCTAGATTATTAGGCCCCCTTACATTGTCCCCATAGATTGGCTGCCTTCCCTTTACCTGCAGGCCCAGTCGCAAGGGGTGCGATGGGCCCAAAGGTGAACGGTCTGGTTACCCCATTGCAGGGACAATGCCACTATAGTTCTTAGCATGGAAGTTACTGGCAGGGTTCAGCCATAGGACTCCGGGCCCCCCTAGAGGCAACTATTAAAAGAGGGGGGCCCCAATATAGTTGTTATAGGCCCCTCTCTGCTAATTGTTACCCCCATAAAGTTGTAGGCCCCAGACTGATGGCCCCAGCCCTACACCCCAACCCTAACCCGCCCCACAGGCTTCTGGCCCCAGCCCTACACCTACCCTGCATCTACCCTGCATCTACCACTGATACCACAGTGTCCAAATGTGGGCCTATCTTCTCTATCCCTAGACACTACCTCCTTATCCAGTCCTCAGGCTGCAGCTTCTCCTGCATGTGTTTTCACTGTGGTGCAATATACTGCCCCCCACTGGTGATTCCAGGGTATTGCTATTTTATATCTAATCCTGCCTGATTTTGCTAAGTAAATGGGTAGCAAAATCAACTGCGGCAAATATAAAGCAAAATATGTGTGTGAACGTACCCTTAATCAGGAGGAGAACCTGTTCATGTATCATTAATTCTAGCCGCAATACTGTAAAACTAATAATGTTAATTCCCATAAATTCTCCCATAAGTTCACCTAAATTGACCTATTTTTTTTTTCTACACAGCTCAGGTATTCCATAAATGGTGTGCACTTCACTTAACGAGAATGTAATAGGCATTGGACTTCTGAGAGCCGAGCGTGAATAAAACGGTATAAATAATACGGCCACCTACAGTACAGAGCCTTAAATTAGAATCATGGACTCGCTCATGTATTACGCAGCTATATTACTTTTCTGACATTTCTGCGGCTCAGACCACCGTGAAGCCTCATTCGCTTTTTGTAAGTGGGTGATTAACCTCTGTGGCGTTAATGCGACCGTAGATACCGAGATAACGGAGTTAAGTTATGTTAAGGTTTAAAACAGGGCATGAAATACACTAAGGGAAAAAAGGTTACGGCTCTGGGGGTCATAAAAGGTTACGGAACGCAGAAAGTCTTCTACAGTGTACTGGGGACTGTATGGAAAGACTACAGGGGTCAGGATTGCCCCCAATTTTAGGTCAAGGTTACCATACACGTATGATATTTACAAGAGAATAGTGTTGATTCAAATTGTTTTGTGTAGGCAAGCCTATACGTCTCCATGGTAACAGACAACAGGCAAGTCTTGTGTAGTCTGGTCCCGCATCCACATAGTCTTCCTTTGATCAACTAATTCTTAGTAAAAGTATTATACATTTGTAAGCAGGAGACTGATGGAAAGGAGTATGCCTGCAGGATCAGATCATTGTGTGGTGAGCCACAAGGTGTGAAGGCGAGGTGTATGGGGCAGATGTTATTAACCCCTAAGTGTTCGTGATGCCAGGGCGTAGTTTTCCCAGTAACCACCCGAACGGTAGTATCGCTATCCCAAGATTTGGCAGGGCAATAATAGTCCAAGCCCAAGTTAGGGTTAACGGTAGCTTTACTGAGGTAGACAGATGGAAATAGTCTTTACAGCAAGGCCAGGATCCCAGAGGGGTGGTCAGTAACACAGAAGGACCTTGCAGCTTGCTGGGACTTGTAGTGACTTTGACAGACTTTCGGACAACCACGCTGACTATAATAGACTTAACTTGACTGTAGGTAGTGACAGCAGACATAGACGACTTGACTTACTGAGTTGTGGCTGTAGGTTAGGCTTGAGGCCTCCAGATGTGCTGGACACTGGCTCTGAGACGTCTGGTCTTCACTGTGCCTCAGTAGGAGTGATAATAGCAAAGAGGCAGATTGCAATGGCTCCCCCTCTTATAAAGGGGGCTGAGCCAGAAGCCCATAGGTCAAGCTGCAGGTCATCTGGTTAGCTGGTGCTCTCTGGGTAACAAACATCATGTGAACACATTATCATGTGACTAACTCAAAGGTCCTTAAAGGTCCTTTACACATAACACACATAAAACTATTCATAATATATATCACTATGGGGGAGACACTGCAGGAGAGACCCTAGGGACTTAACCTGACAAGGCCCAAGTACTGTATGGGACTATATCCCATACTGGGAGATCACAGTTGTCTGTTGCCATGCAAGCACATTGGACTGTATAAGACAGTGTTTCTCAACCAGAGTGCCTCTCAGTTGTTGCAAAACCACAACTACCAGCATGCCCAGAGAGTCAAAGGCAGTCACTGCCAAGACCAGTTTGTCTCAAAAGGTGAGGACCTGAGCGCTAGGAGGTAAGAGACAGGCACCATTCTGGAGATTGCAGGGGTCCCAGCAATTGGACCCCCATGATCAGACACTTGTTTTCTATACTGTGGATAGAATATAAGTTTCTAATACCCAGTCTCAGCAAGAGCACAGCTTTTTCAATGGAGACTAATGGATTTTTGATGGAATCTTTCCAATAGTTGACAATGACCAGGCTGGATCTGTAATGGACATGTGTAGACCTAACATGGTTGCCTCTGTGTAGCCCTTCCAGTGTGCTCACCTAGAATGAAGCACCTGGCAGATGTGTAGTTTGGGTTTCCACCTGGCCGGTATTTTACAGGTACAGCCGGTATTTTGGCCACCCTGCCTAAAAATACAGACCATGCAATGGCCGGTTTTATCCAACCAATCCTCCAACTCCCAGAAAGTTGCACCATATACTACACTAGTGTTTCCCAACCATAGCGCCTCCAGCTGTTGCAAAACTAGAACTTCTAGCATGCCCGGACAGCCAACGGCTGTCCGGGCATGCTGGAAGTTGTAGTTTTGCAACAGCTGGTGGTACCCCTGATTGTGAAACACTGACATTCTATATAGTCCAACACGCTGGAAGTTGTAGTTTTGCAACAGCTGGCGGTACCCCTGATTGTGAAACACTGACATTCTATATAGTCCAACACGCTGGAATTTGTAGTTTTCGTTTGGGGCAGCTGCTGAACCACAGGCTGTATCAGGGCATGCTGGGAGTTGTAGTTAGTAACTAACCAACTCCTGAATTTAATACAAAAAAGGGATCAAAAAATCCCATCAAAACAAAAATGGTACTGTTAAAAACTGCGGATCAGGGCGCAAAAAATGAGTCCTCATACAGACCCATATAAGGAGAAATAAAAAAAAGTTATAGGGGTCAGAATAGGACAAACGTTCCCCTGCATATGTGTATCCTGTGATGTCACGCATATATAATTAAATATGCTAATTAGCATGGCCGGTATTTTTTTTTTGCAAGAAAGGTGGTAACCCTATGTGTAGTAGTCACTTGAGTTGAATTGCTCAGGGGAGCAGATCTTCGGCCTCTTTAAAATAACAGAAGAGGAGAATTTTGGGACAATGCCAGTTTCTGTAATGTTGCGGACAAAGACGATGGGGGAGATTTATCAATACCTGTGTGGAGGAAAAGTTGCCCAGTTGCTCCTTTCATTTTTAACAAGGCTTCTGAAAAATGAAAGAAGTGATCTGATTGGTTGCTATGGGCAACTGGACAACTTTTCCTCTGCACAGGTTTTGATAAATCTCCCCCAATGGGAAGAGGAGCACCAGACCTATACAGTGGGGCAAAAAAGTAGTCAGCCACCAATTGTGCAAGTTCTTCCACTTATAAAGATGAGAGAGGCCTGTAATTTTCATCATAGGTATACCTCAACTATGAGAGACAGAATGAGGAAAAAAAATCCATAAAATCACATTGTCTGATTTTTTAAGAAATTATTTGCAAATTATGGTGGAAAATAAAATATTTGGTCACCTACAAACAAGTAAGATTTCTGGCTCTCACAGACCTGTAACTTCTCCTTTAAGAGTCTCCTCTGTCCTCCACTATTTACCTGTATTAATGGCTCCTGTTTGAACTTGTTATCAGTATAAAAGATACCTGTCCACAACCTCAAACAGTCACACTCCAAACTTCACTATGGCCAAGACCAAAGAGCTGTCGAAGGACACCAGAAACAAAATTTTGGACTTACACCAGGCTGGGAATACTGAATATGCAATAAGCAAGTAGCTTGGTGTAAAGAAATCAACTGTGGGAGCAATTATTAGAAAATGGAAGACATACAAGACCACTGATAATCTCCCTCGATCTCTGGCTCCACGCAAGATCTCACCCCGGTGTCAAAATGATCACAAGAACGGTGAGCAAAAATTCCAGAACCACACAGGGGGTCATAGGGAATGACCAGCAGAGAGCTGGGACCAAAGTAACAAAGGCTACCATCAGTGACACACTACGCTGCCAGGGACTCAAATCATGCAGTGCCTGACGTGTCCCCCTGCTTAAGCCAGTACATGCCCGGGCCCATCTGAAGTTTGCTAGAGAGCATTTGGATGATCCAGAAGAGGACTGGGAGAATGTCATATGGTCAGATGAAACCAAAGTAGAACTTTTTGGTAAAAACTCAACTTGTTGTGTTTGGAGGAGAAAGAATGCTGAGTTGCATCCAAAGAACACCATACCTACTGTGAAGCTTGGGGGTGGAAACCTCATGCTTTGGGGCCTATTTTTTGTGTGAAGGGAACATGATCCGTGTAAAGGAGTCAATGAACAGGGCCATGTACCATGAAATTTTGAGCAAAAACCTCCTTCCATCAGCAAGGGCATTGAGGATGAAGCGTGGCTGGGTCATTCAGTATGACAATGATCCCAAACACACCAGCCGGGCAACAAAGTAGTGGCTTCTTAAGAAGCATTTCAAGGTCCTGGAGTGGCCTAGCCAGTCTCCAGATGTCAACCCATAGAAAACCTTTGGAGGGAGTTGAAAGTCCGTGTTGCCCAACGACAGCCCCAAAACATCACTGCTCTAGAGGAGATCTGCATGGAGGAATGGGCCAAAATACCAGCAACAGTGTGTGAAAACCTTGTGGAGACCTTGTGATTTTATGGATTTTTTTTCTCATTATGTCTCTCATAGTTGAGGTATACCCATGATGAAAATTACAGGCCTCTCTCATCATTTTAAGTGGGAGAACTTGCACAATTGGTGGCTGACGAAATACTTTTTTGCCCCACTGTATGCTTCAGGCTGAGAACCCAAGCCATTAGAGTCAGCCTGAGGACCAGCAGCCTGAATGTGGTCAGTCTGAACCATGAAAGAAGTCCCTTCTCAGCAGAGTTTACAGGACAATCCTGACTACTTGGATACCCAGGTAAACTTCATCAGACACCATTTTGGCAGCTATGTGCGTTCTAAATATGGTGCGCGCTTTTCGTGACTGTCTCAATGTCGTCTTGCTATAGATTTGAAGGACATGAAAAGAAAACATCACGCAAAAAGGTAAGACTCCGCTTATCCAGCCTGAACACACACTTCCCTGATTGAAATGCCAGAGAAAAAAGAAAGTTACGTGTATTTTATTTATTTTTTTACTTTTCTCCTTTGTTGTAGTTAATGCACTTTTATCTCAATTACATTTAGTGGCCAAACTTCTTGGCTTCCTATAAATGACAGCTCCTTCCTGCACATGAGTCATGGAGGAGGACAGGAACAATGGCCGACCCCATGTGTATGAAATGTATCGCGGAGCAACAATGCACCTCACACATCAGCACATTGTCTGCCGCCTTCACTGACCTCATCGGAGGCTGGACTGGGGGTCCGATTCTATTTTCCCACGATTTCTAAACCGTCTGTATCATTAAAGTGCCACTGCTTACAAGAAAAGCTGCATATACAGTGAAACCTCCTTGGGTCGACCACCAAAATTTGAACAAAAACGTGGTCTTTTATGGGAGTGGCCCTCCTTAGGAACCAAGTATACAGAATTGCTGGTTAAAGTGTCAAATGGAGTAAGCATGCACATACAGCACATAAATAATAATAAAAATAATAATAATAATAAATAAATAATAAAAATTCATGATGAAAGAGACAAAGAAACATGTCTATCATGTTCAGTTGTCTACCAGGAGCCCAGTAATTTAACATTACTGGGGCCCAGCATGACTCCGCTCTCATTCCTTGTCCTCAACATCACTCCCCATCCGATTCATAGTCCCCAGCAAGGATACCAATTTCATTCCTGGTTCCCAGTCTGGCTCTCAACCCTATTCCTTGTCTACGGCATGGTTTCCCATTTTAATACATCACAGCATAGTTTCCAAACTCATTCCTAGTCAACAGCATGATTCCCCATCTCATTGCTAGCCCCCGGCATGGCTCCCCATTTCATTCCTGGTCTACAGCATGACTACCTATCTCCATCCTAGTCCACAGCATGGCTCCTTATCTCATTTCTAGACCCCAGCACTTCATCCCATGTCATCCCTGGTTCCAAGTATGGTTCCCAATCTTATTCCTGGTTGACAGCATGGCTCCCCATCTCACTTCTATTCTACAGCAGGAATTCAATTTTAATTTCTAGTTCCCAGCTGGGCTCCCCATCTTAAAGTCCCCAGGATGGCTTCTCATCGTATTCCTCATCCTAAATATTAGATCCCCATTTCATTCCTAGGCCCTAGGATAAATCACCATTTCATGCCCCTGCCCAATCTCATCTCTAAACCCCTGCATGTCTCTCCATCTCATCCCATGTCCCCAGCATGCCTTCAAATCTCATTCCTTGTCCCATGCATGGTTCCTATCTCAATCATGATCCCAGCATGACTTCTGGTAATCCCTGGTCTAATGGCCCTTACAAGGCTCCTCTTCCTTCTTGCTCCAATTTGGTAATGCGGCACAATGCAGATCTGCATTGTGAGGATTAAGAGTGTGTATAATTCCAATCTGTCTTCTTTTAAAGGGTTCCCACAGAAACATTTGCTCAAAAAAGTGGTCTTTGATCAGAGAAGATGGGACCTGCTTATAATGGGGCAGCTTCCATAGACTATAATGGTAGAAAAATGGTAGTGATCATGTTTTCACTCTGGCAGAGGGGGGGGTAGCTTTTGACTAAACTGACATTAAGCCCACTGCTATCTTAAATGTAGGGCCAGCATTGCACGCTCAAATAATTTTTCCGTAGGAAATATTACAATGAACACAACCCAATAAAAGAGTAGATTAGAGATGTGCGAATTTACAGTAAATTCGATTCGTCACGAACTTCTCGGCTCGGCAGTTGATGACTTATCCTGCATAAATTAGTTCAGCTTTCAGGTGCTCCGGTGGGCTGGAAAAGGTGGATACAGTCCTAGGAAAGATTCTCCTAGGACTGTATCCACCTTTTCCAGCCCACCGGAGCACCTGAAAGCTGAACTCATTTATGCAGGAAAAGTCAAACTGCCGAGCTGAGAAGTTTATGACGAATCGAATTTACTGTAAATTCGTTCATCTCTAGAGTAGATGATAAGTGGCTACAAAGCACATTTCCCGCTCTGGAGGGTTCAGAACATCCAATCATTACATGGACAGCCCTTAGGTTTCTTGTGTAATGCTGAGTTTCTCCTGTGGGGGCGCTGCAGGGAAAATCAAACCTTGCTGTCTGGTTACAACAGCCTACTAGTGATCCCCTGTGATCAGCTCATCTGTCCAAAGCTGACCGCCCCCCTCACATTTATACTATTTATTACTGTCTAGGTCTCTGTTTAACCATTACATGAATTATATAAACCAATTTTACTTAACAATGGCTTTGCTTTATCTCTACAAACTGGACAAATATATTGAACTGAATTTATGTCTTAAAATAGACACTGAGATATAAATAAATGCAGTGATTTTCGTCACCGTTTTGTCACAATCTGTGAGAATTTTCACATCCCGGGTGGTGCTTTGCACGTCTGATGAGAAACCTACAGATAATATAGGTTTTCTTACACCAGAAAAAAAAGACATTTACATTATATTTATGCGTTATACTCTCTGTAAAGGGCAGGGGGCGCCTAAACAGAAAGAACAAAAATGTGGGCTCATTCGTCCCACAACTGCCACAGGCCTTATAGGAAATCCTGAATACTTTATGGCTGCACTCACGCATCGCGGTTGTGTTGCCGTAATGTTTGCCGTGAATTCTGAAATTTTGGCTAAAACACTGCAGTTATGCACTTATTTCTGAAAAATTTAAACAAGGCCTAAAAAGTAATAAATACCTCAAATAACGGGTTTAACTTAAAGGAGTACTCCGCTGCCCCAGCGTTTGTAACATTTTGGTCCGAATCCTTGGAGCGAGTGGCGGGGGTCGTGACGTCACGGCCACGACCCTCGTGACATCATGCCACGCCCCCTCAATGCAAGTTTACGGGAGGGGACGTGGCGGCCGTGATGTCACAACCCCTGCTGTCCGCACCCAGTGTTCTAAATGAACACCGGGTGGTGCACAGACATTGCAGGGGTCCCAGCTGCGGGACCTCAGCAATCAGACATTGTATCCCCTATCCTTTGGATAGGGGATAAAATGTCTAGGGGCAGAGTACCCCTTTAAAGGGGTTATCTGGGACTTGTTCTGACATGGTGTTGCCCCCACACACAGAGAGCTCAGCTCCCATTAAAGTGAATGCCACTCTTGGGTATGGTTTGTTTTAGGTATTGTAGCTCTAACGCAGACCCTTATGTGATGTCCCAGTACAGGACATGGTCCTGTACTACCCTTAGGCCCTGTCAGATTGAGACCCTCAGTGACCTGGGGGCTCCCCTGAAAGGTCTTCCCCTGTTGTTTCCAGAATGTTATGTGTATTGCTTTAATGCCTAGACAATCTCCTAATGTATAGGTAGTACAAAGGACCTGTGGGAGGTCTTAAGACTGTTGAGACCCAATTAGGTCCTAGCAGACTATAACTACCCCTCCCCCTTATTACAATAATTAATTAAATAATAACTGACACAACAACAATTCAACTTTTTATGGGTGGGGATCGGCCACAGCTTTATTTATAAAATTACTTATATAAATAACAATTTAACTGTAACAAAGACACCGATTGGCTTCTTGCCAACCCGAGAGGTGCTGCCACACCGTCCTGTGTGGAGGTCTACCCCGGGTTGACCCCGCTTTCACCGTCTTCTTACCGCCAAGCTGTGACTTACAATAAACAGAGATACAAAAAGGGAGGGAGGGAGGGCAAAACTCCGGGTCCTGGGCAGATTGAGGGGGAAGGGAGGCACCACAGCTATAAATACCCAGGGGAGGGTCCCTGAAAGCCCGGGAAACTATTAGATCCCTGATTGGTGCACTCCTTCCCCCCCACCCATGGGACATACCACTATAGTTACCAACAAGTTTTTACAGACGGGGGAGGGGGCTAAAAACCTTGCCTGTATATTTCTTAACCCCTTAACTGCTCACCAGTCAGGGGGCAAGCTAGTTATGCACAGCTTGCCCCTCCAGGACCTGTGTAAGTCTGTCACGTTATGTTAAGCAGTGATTTGTCGTCACATGTTCTCCCAGAGAGCACCAGCTTAACCTATGACCCGCAGCTTGACCAATGGGCTTTAGTCCAGCCCCACACTATATAAAGGGGCGACCATTACAATTCACCCTCTTATGCTGCAAGCAGCTCTTCTCTTATGATCTTTGCTGAGGAACAGTTAACACCAGAGATCTCAGTGCAAGTGATCAGCATCTGGAAGACCCCAAAAGCTACAGTCATTCCAGTAAGTCTGAAGTCTATGTCTGCTGTCACTGAAACTAGTCAAGTCCTGCATATAGTCAAGTCAAGTCCAATCTCGAGTCAAGTTAACTACAAGTATATTGGTCCAGCAAGCTGTGAGGTCCTCTGGGTCCTGGCCGCCTCTCTGGGAAATCTGTCCTTAGCTGTGAAGATAATTCCATCTGTCTGATACTCAGTAAAGCCTCCGTTTGACCATTACTGGTTGTGGACTCTCATTTCACTACTAGCAACTGGGATAGCGGAGGAACCGGGAGTGTGGTGTTCCAGAACCCTAAAACCACACTGGCATCACGAACTCTAGGGGTTAACAACCTCTTGCCCTCGGGGTTAATACCATCTGACCCCACCACTCACACTGCTACACCCGTGGCCCCACCATACACCGGTGGTCCTCCATACTTACATTCCTGGATTCAGTCTTCTAGCTGCTGAAGGCCCCATTGACGTAAGCAGCGGGATAAACATTTTTACATTCCTTGCCTGCGTTCTTTGTGAGAGGTTATCGCTCTGTGTTCCATTCTGGAGCATTGTGCTGTCCCTGCATTCAGTGGTTGTGTTTGTCGTCTGGTGATATTACATCCAGTCCGCTCTTCAGATACACGGACTAAGTATCTGGCCGGCTCTTGTGTTAATGGAGTCGGCTGTTTCTGCACAACACAAAAAGGCTGGAAACATATGGGACAATGCTGTGTATTCTGCTCCACTGTAGTCCATTAACCATACACTCACTCCAATACATTTCACAATGTCCTTCCCACAAACAGAGAAAATACAATAGTGCATCCCAGCTGACCTAAAGGTAAGTCGTCTCTGGACTAGGGTACAGTCAACTCCCATTAATTAAAATAAAGACATACTAAAATGGATTAAACTTGCCACAGCAGCCATAACCGAAAGCCTCATAACCTGAACTCGCCCTCAACCCCCCCCCCCCATCCCCCCCCCCCCCCCCCACCACCACGAACGCTACACATGTATTTCTGGCTACTTACCTCCCATCCACATAGGAATTTTTTTGCTGCACAACCCATGATGCCAAGTTATAATAGTATATAATCTGCTTCTAGTACCTATGTGCACTGCCTTGTCCTGCTTTCATGCACAGGACCCACACCCCAAAGTACTACAGTGATCCCTCAACTTACAATGGCCTCGACATACAATAGTTTCAACATACAGTGGTCTTTTCTGGACCATTGTAACTTGATACCAGACTCAACATACAATGCTATGGGATCTGCGAAATGTGTCAATGGCTGGAAGAACCGACCAATCAGAATGGGCATTTCACTGGTAAAATCCCTGTATTCCTAAAGTGCATGCACTGGTGTCTGGTAGCACCCCCTACAGAACAGGAAGGTATTACATGTTCTGTACTCTTTACCTGTATTACTGAAGCGTATGCACTGACTGGTGTCTGGTAGCGCCCCCTACAGTACAGGGAGGTATTACATGTTCTGTACTACTATTAACCTATACCAGGGTTACCTGCTCCTTTGGACACCAGGTGAGGGTGACTTCATTTTACTATTCTTAGTACATTGCGTGTTCTGTACAGGACCCTGAAGAAGCTTCTCTCCTCTATATAGACCAGTGTTTCCCAAAGAGGGTGCCTCCAGGTGTTGCAAAACTACAACTCCCAGCATGCCCGGACAGCCGAAGGCTGTCCGGGCAGGCTGGGAGTTGTAGTTTTGCAACAGCTGGAGGCACCCTCTTTGGGAATCACTGAAATAGACAGTGATTTACAGCTCCCAGCAGATCTTTCTTACTTTTATATGTAAGGATTTGCTTTATCTATATTAGTTATCTACTTATTTATCTTTAATCCTCACTTTTTCCTATTTTTGGATGACATTTTGGGGCTTCAGAACCAATTACCAGGTTTCCATAGAGTTCTGGTCTCAACATACGATGGTTTCAACCATAGGCGTGCGCAGCCTATTGCATTAGGGTGTGCACCCTAAAGCACAAACTCACACCGCACGCGTGCATATATATATATATGTATATATATACGCACACAGTTAGTATAGTTCCCCCACATTAGGTGCAGTATAGTTCCCCCACATTAGGTGCAGTATAAGTCCCCGCACATTAGGTTGGCAGTACAGTTCCCCCACATTAGGTTGGCAGTACAGTTCCCCCACATTAGGTTGGCAGTACAGTTCCCCCACATTAGGTTGGCAGTACAGTTCCCCCACATTAGGTGCAGTACAGTTCCCCCACATTAGGTGCCACCTAATGTGGGGGAACTGTACTGCACCTAATGAAGGGGAACTGTACTGCACCTAATGAAGGGGAACTGTACTGCACCTAATGTGGGGGAACTGTACTGCACCTAATGTGGGGGAACTGTACTGCACCTAATGTGGGGGAACTGTACTGCACCTAATGTGGGGGAACTGTACTGCACCAGTACAGTTCCCCTACATTAAGTGCAGTACAGTTTCCCCACATTATGTGCAGAACAGTTCCCCTACATTAGGTGCAGTATAGTTCCCCCACATTAGGTGCAGTATAGTTCCCCCACATTAGGTGCAGTATAGTTCCCCCACATTAGGTGCAGTATAGTTCCCCCACATTAGGTGCAGTATAGGTCCCCCACATTAGGTGCAGTATAGTTCCCCACATTAGGTGCAGTATAGTTCCCCACATTAGGTGCAGTATAGTTCCCCACATTAGGTGCAGTATAGTTCCCCACATTAGGTGCGGTATAATTCGCCACATTAGGTGCAGTACAGTTCCCTACAAAAGCAAAATAGACATGGAGGCCACCAGCATCTGGGGGTGCTACCTTCCTACTGGCAGGAAGAGGGGGTTAATTTGAGGGTACTACCTTCTTACTGGGGGTGGGGGGTGGGGGGGGTTAATCTGGGGGTACTACCATCCTACTGGGGGGGAGGGGGTTAATCTGGGGGTACTACCTGCCTACTCGGGGCCCCAGATTAACCCCCTCCCCCCCCCTGTAGGAATGCAGTACCCCCCAGATTAACCCTATCCACCCACCCTGTTGTAAGGTAGTACCCCCCTGATGACCCCCTCTCCCCCAGTAGGATGGTAGTACCCCCAGTTTAACCCCCTCTCCCCCCTGTAGGAATGCAGTACCCCCCAGATTAACCCTATCCCCCCACCCTGTTAGAAGGTAGTACCCCCCTGATGACCCCCTCCCCCCCAGTAGGATGGTAGTACCCCCCAGTTTAACCCCCTCTCCCCCCCCCCTGTAGGAATGCAGTACCCCCCAGATTAACCCCCTCCCCCCAGACCCAGTAGGCAGGTTGAAATAACATTCACTCACTCAGAGCGGTAATCCTGCGAACCGCGTACAGTCACGTCACGCTCTGGGGCCGGCGTCCTTGAATACAGTGTGACGTCCTGATGGTCATGTGACGGCAGTAACACGCCGTCACATGACCGGACCAACTGAAGGTGAGCCAGAGCGGAGCGGGGCGGGGCACAAACAGGAGTAGGAGGCAGCGCTGTGCGGTGCGCCTGACGGACAGGCGCACCGCACAGCGGGGGTCTGGGCTGGTGAAGGACGGTCGGGCACAGATGGGGGTTGCTGCTGAGCGTCTTGGTGTCACCCGATGCGGGCCGCACCCGGGTCGCAATGCCACTGGATTAGGGTGTGCCTGGGCACACCCGGCACAACCCGTGCGCATGCCTATGGTTTCAACATACAATGGTCATCCTGGAACCAATTAATATTGTAACTTGAGGGACAAGTGTATAGTGCGATTCTTTTTATATTACTGTTATCTCTGTCCTTTCCCAGCATTCCGTGCAGCTAGAGACAATATGTCAAGTCACATGATCTCCAGGAGGCGTGGCTATGCTGCGGTGGGTGGGTAGCATTACTTTAGTGAATCTCTTCCTCCCTGCTATCCACTCACCTACTGCAGCATAGCCACTCCCCCTGAAGACCATGTGATTTGTGACATATTTGGGGGGGAGGGTTGAGGGGGATTTATCAAAACATGTCCAGAGGAAAAGTTTCTGAGTTGCCCATAGCAACCAATCAGCTTGCCGCTTTCATTTTTAAAAAGGTCTCTGAAAAATTAAAGAAGCAATCCGATTGGTTGCTATGGGCAACTCAGCAACACCCCCCAATAGGTCATAAATCACATGGTCTTCAGGGGGAGTGGCTATGCTGTAGTAGGTCAGTGGATAGCAGAGAGGAAGAGATTCACAAAAGTAGATAATATAAATATATATCACTCACGCTGGAGGAAACTGTGGGCTATATCCTTGCTGCGTTGCTCCTGTACGCTTCCCTGTAAGGCGTACAACTAGTGAATAATACAAAATTTTTAAAAAAAAGGAGTACGCGCTAGGAAAAATAGCAATAGTAAGGTAAACTGAATGGAACAGTGTCCTACCTTGCAATAAGTAGTGTGGTACTGGACTGAAGCTCATCGAGCTACTTACCACGAGGACGGAAGCAGGTTGAGATGCTACCGGCCGGAGCGTTCTCCCGCTATTCCCATTTGAGGACCATCACCCTGAAAAAGCGACGTCCCTGACTAGCAACGGACATCAGCGCTGGAGCACCCTCCAAACGGGCCCACTGTGGAAGGACTTATCTTGTACTCCTAGAAAGTGCCGCAATACAATTATATTCTCCAGTAATATATCACATACAGTGGTCCCTCAACATACGATGGTAATTCGTTCCAAACGAGCCATCGTTTGTCGAATCCATCGTATGTTGAGGGATTCATGCAATGTAAAGTATAGGAAGCTGTACTCACCTGTCCCCGGCGCTCGAGATGGTGTCCCCGGGCCTCCGCTGGGCTCTCCGCTGTCTTCTCCGGTCCTCCGCTGTCTTCTCCGCTCCTCCGCTGTCTTCTCCGCTCCTCCGCTGTCTTCTCCGCTCCTCCGCTGTCTTCTCCGCTCCTCCGCTGTCTTCTCCGCTCCTCCGCTGTCTTCTCCGCTCCTCCGCTGTCTTCTCCGCTCCTCCGCTGTCTTCCCCGATCCTCTGCTTTCTTCCGCAAGGCCTTACTGGGCCTGCGTAGCGACGTCATTACGCCGCTGCGTACGCCATTCCTATTGGATGACGTGCGCAGCAGCGTATTGACGTCATCGGAGAGGGCCGAGAAGACACCGGAAGACCAGCGCTGGACCCGGAGGGCACCCCGGAGCATCATGGAGGGGTAAGTAATACTTACCGCACCACACAGGGAACATTAAGCTGCTATCCGGCAGCAGCTTAAGCATTTGGCGCTGCTGGATAGCACTTAATGCGATGGCCCCGACATAAAAAAGCATCGTATGTCGATTTCATCATATGTCGGGGCCATCGTAGGTCGGGGGGGTCACTGTATTCTATTATAGGTACTTGAACGGCTACTACCCATTTTATTATTTATCACAACCACTCGTTTATTTGCTAAAACATCTCTGTTGTGTTCATATTCCGGAGGACCACTGCTTCAGTCCAGTACCACACTACTTATTGCAAGGTAGGACACTGTTCCATTCAGTTTACCTTACTATTGCTATTTTTCCTAGCGCGTACTCCTATTTTTTCTAATTTTGTAAGATTCACAAAAGTAATGCTACCCACCCACCGCAGCATAGCCACGCCTCCTGGAGATCATGTGACTTTTGACATATTGTCTCTGGCTGCACGGAATGCTGGGAAAGGTCAGAGACAACAGTAATATAAAAAAGTAACCATGTAGTAAATAACTCCAGGCACGAGATCCATCACCCAATGCCTTCCAAATCATCCTCAAAACATCTCTTCATTTTCTGCTTTATCACAGATTTTACCGACCTCCGACGAGTGAAAAATGCGCTCAGCATCTATGTGGTCATCAAGCCAATGTCTCCAATGAAACGCGGATTCATACATTTTTCGTTTTTTTTTCCTTTTTTCTCGCTTCTATCAGACACCCCGGGGGGGCGCAGGTTATATCATACAGACATGAATAAGTAAATCTCAGACAACAATAGGGTCCTGACATCCTTTATGTCTCTACAGAGGCATCTTACCGCTTTCTTCTTCATTTTTGTTCCGTACAACCTGTAATTGCCGTCTAACAAAGAGCGCGATCGGTTGACTCGGCAGGTTACTAGATTTATACCAGAAAGTCTCTTAGCGGGAGGGATTCGTGATTTTTTTTTTCTATTTTTTTTTTTTCTTTAATAAAACAATGCAACGCTGAACAAAAAGACGGGCGCACAATAGCGACAGAGATTATACAACGTTCTGGGGTTTGCATACGCACAGATACAAGGTAACAAAAAAATAACAAGAAAGAAGATATCCTACAGCTGGAACAGAAGTTATCTCGGGTAGACATCAAAGGTTGGGTTTTTACATGAGCGGCATTAAAGATAAAGGCTTCAGTACACCCTGCGCTTTCACTTTGCAGACATTTTCTGTACATAGCACTATAGGCTATAGGAATCTCATTAAAGGGAATAACACGCTTAGGTCAGGCTTTTAACATTTTATTCCATTTTTGGGTTTTTCTTTTTATATATATATATATATATATATATATATATATATATATATATACACACACACACATTAGTTAGGAGTAGCCGTATTAGTCCATAAGCGGTTATATATAATATATATATATATATATATATATATATATATATATATATTTCTGAAATTAGCCATTTGTAAAAAAATTTAAAATAAAATAGCTTAAAGGGCTACTATGCCCACAGACATCTAATGGATAGGGGATAAGATGTCTGATCGCGGAGGTTTTGCCACTGGGACCCGCGCCATTTCCATGCAGCAGCAGCAGTGTGTTTAGAATGCTGGGTATGGGCGGCTGGAGAGGTGACGTCACGCCCCCTCCCAAAGACATGAATGGAGGGAGCGTAGTGTGACGTCACGAAGGGGCGAGGTGTGACGTCACCTCTCTGGCCGCCCAAACCAGGAGCATGGCGTGATGTCAAAAAGGGGCGAAGCGTGAGGTCACTTCTCCGGCCGCCCAAACCCAGCGTTCTAAACATACTGTATAATGCCGGTGCGGCACGGATGCTACACAGAGATCGCGGGGGTCCCAGTGGCGGGAATGGCCCCTGCGATCAAATATCTTATCCCCTAGCCTTTGGATAGGGGATAAGATGTCTGTGGGTGGAGTACCCCTTTAAAATTTCCAGCTTTCTGCAGCTAACCTTGTTTTTAGCTTTGCTATATGAACTGGGACATGGTCAGCAGAGTCATCTCATTATCATTAGTGGAAAGAAGGAAATATTTTATAAAACTTTTTTAAGATGTTACCGTGTGACCTGAAAGGTATCAATCAGTGAGGGTTTTGGGTGCTTAGAACTCAACCAGTGACTAAAACTAAGGGGCAGAATGGTTCATCTGAGCGTTGACCCTCTTCTTTTTTGTTTGGTCCTCCTCACGCTCATAGTAAGTAAGCTCATACACCACTCTCTCTGTTCCATTGACAACTGCTGGAGGCAGGGTAATATTGTTTAAATCAAGTTTTTGTGTTCAACATATTTTTAAAGAATTTTTGGTGACAATTTTTCTAATTTTCCATTTGACTATCTATATTTAAAACAATCCTGAAATCTTGCGCTTTTTTTTATTCTTTCCACTAAGACTAAAACGAAGCGGAGACTTCCTGTCCTGTCTGTGATGATAAGGAGGCGGCTACTGGAAAATGATCTGTACAGGATTACAGTGAAAGGTGACACCAGTAGATAGAGCATACAAAAAGGAGCTCAGCCTCCCCCTCCCTGTAGAATGACCTTTGCACAGGTCACAGAGTATGCCCAGTATTGTTTCACATTTATGTCAATGGGACAACTCCAGTTGTCCGTGGGGTTTGCTGTAATGCATATATCTAAATTCTGATATACTGTAACTGCTCCGGCAAGATGGCTGCCGCCATAATACTGGACTAAAGATGCAAAAGAAAAATGACAAATCAGAAAAACTAAAATTTAAAATAAAGAAATAAAATAACATGTTTAAAATATGTGGCTCTCATTAATAAAACAAAATTAGGTGCTACATTCCCTTAAAGATGCTCTATTAAACCCTTGTGTCAAACCTTGGTCTCTTTGGGAGGAGCAGTACTCCATCTCTTGCTTTAGATACTTTTCTTTCAATACAATCACACAAATCAAATTATTTTTGTCAAATTTTGGACTTCAGCCATCAAATTAAATGGGTATTCCGGTGATTTTTTTTTTTTTTAAATCAACTGGTGCCAAAAAAGTTAAACAGATTTGTAAATTATCTTTACTTAAAAATCTTATTCCTTCCAGTACTTATCTGCTGCTGTATACTACAGAGGAAGTTGTGTAGTTCTCTCCAGTCTGACCACAGTGCTCTCTGCTGACTCCTCTGTCCATGTCAGGGACTGTCCAGAGCAGGAACAAAGTCCCATAGCAATCCTCTTCTACTCCGGACAGTTCCTGACACAAACAGAGGTGTCAGCAGAGAGCACTGTGGTCCGACTGGAAAGAACTACACATCTTCTCTGGAGCATACAGCAGCTTATAACTACTGGAAGGATTAAGATTTTTAAATAGAAGTAATTTAAAAATCTCTATAACTTTTTGGCACCAGTTGATTAAAAAAATAGTTTTTCATCAGAGTACCCTTTTAATGCGTGTGATTCCACAGTATACTAGAATATCAGCCACAAAAAAAGATCGACATGCGGCCTTACCTTCCCTGATGGCCGTGAATGGAGTTCCTTCCTCTTCTTGCAGCCTTATCACCTTCAGTGCCACCAACTTTCCGTTCACTCTGAAACCGATCAGGAGAAATAATAAATTACAGGGAGATATAATGTGTGAGATTCTTAGAATGTTTATGGTATTATAAAGTAACAAAGACAATAATGAAGAGGAGAAAATAGGATTAATAAAGTAGCCTGAAAATGGGGGTAGTATTGTTTGACAATTGCAAAACTGATTTCCCTCTTCTATAGGTAGGTGCGTTGTGAAGAAAAAATATGTAATTTCTTAAATTAATTTTTGAACTCTAAATTGTGTACCTGTCGCTTTAAAAACTTTTGACATGACCAGTTGAGACATGTCAAAAGTTTCGATCGGTGGGGGTCTGTGTTAGATCGAAACGGGAGAAAAGTGCAACTGACCGAAACAATCCCATAGAACAATGTTGCCCAACCAGGGTGTCTCCAGCTGTTTCAAAACTACAACTCCCAGCATGTCCAGACAGCCAATGGTGTTTCTTCCTCACCCATAAGGCTGTAATTGCTACTAAATCTCAGGAGACGAGTTATAAGATCCTGTCTCAATGGTACCGACAACACTTCATTGCTGGTTCCCCTGTCCGAGCTATTGTTGGCGCTGTGGTGGTGACGGGGTACTATGACGCTTATTTGGTGGAGTTGCCCCAAACTTTTGTCTTTTTGTCTGGTCTTTCTCTTCTGTGTCTCTTTTTCTTTTTGTTTTCTCATTGTCTCTCCAATGTTTTCCTTTGCTATTTTCTACCGTATGTAAAGGACATATGTCCTGTAGAATATATTATTATGGTGAGCTTGAGGGGTAATGGTGAACAGGGGTGTTGCAGAGTGGTAGTGTAGGGTATAGGATTAACCCTTAATTGTCGTGACGCCAGGGTGCGGGCTTCCTCAATGCAATTAGTCCTACCACCACCCGTCCCACAAACGATAGGGAGGAATAAAGGATTGTCCACAGCAGGAGTTGAAGTAAACCAGGAATAACTTTACTGCAGATTTTATGCAGGTGCGGAAAATATACAGTCTTTTGCCAGAGGACCGTGATACAGGCTCCTCACAGGTTTGTTGGGACTTGATAATTGAATGAGCTTGGATTTTGCTATCCGCTGTGCCACTGAATTTAGGGGTGGTTTTGGGTTCAGTAGTCACGCAGGATTTGTAGGTTTTGAGCTGGATTAACTCACGATTTTGATGGCTGCTGAAGTAGAGGCTTCAGGCCTAGCTTGTCTTGAAGCAGTAATAACAGATCTGCTTTCTCTGATATCCCGGGGGTAAGAACATAAAAAAAGACCAAGATTAAGTGGCAGCAGACCCTTATATATGAAGGGGGCAGGATCAAATCTCATTGGTGGTGCAAATCTGTCAGTCCTGACCTGAGGCATTATGGGCATATCACATGACCCAAAGGTCCTTGAACCTTAGCATAACACAATTTATTAACAGTCACATGACTTAAGGTCCTGTACATCAATATACTATAATAGAAAAATATATAAATATATACATTAAACACAGTATTAAGAGGCGACTAGGGGTTAGCCCTCCAGGAGAGGCCTGATAGCATGGAGGGACTCTGGCTGTGGGGACTTTAGACAGAGGGACAGGACCAAGTCATGTACCGTGACACCACATTATGTCCTTTACCTACGTTTGTTTACCATCTCTTGCTCCCCTGCCTTATTGCCTGGGCTCCCCTTAATCTCTGCCTACCCTGATCCTTTTACCTGCTTTCTCTACTGCCCTGGCATTGGGGTGGGCTACTCACCAGTCTATGCTCCCAGATTTATTGTTATCTTAGCATAGCGGTTTTATTGTTCTGCATTATATTGCTTTCTGCTTCTTCGGAGCCGTTTTATATTTTGGCCTACCAGGCCGTTGCTTTATTGTTTTGCTTGATCATTTGGGACAATGTACTCTTTGGGTCTGTTCAACAAACTTCTTTTGAATTTGAAAAAAATAAAAAACAAAAACAAACAAAAAAGGTTTGCTACTGCAACAACATTTTTGAGTGGAATATTTCTGCTGGATTTTGCTAAAAAATTGCACCCTGGGACAACCTTTTCAGCGCTAAGAATGCTTGGATATGTGCCTTCGCCATTGACGACAATTCATATGCAAGTGGATCCGCCGGAATTTGAATATCCATGGCGATATTCAGCAGTGTGCATGGAGCAGCAGAATTCGATTGAAAACAATAGGAGGCTGCTGTATCGGAATTTTCACTCGGTAATTCCGTGGTGTGAACCTGGCCTTAGCAACAAGTGTAGTCATTATCAAAACTAGAAAAACAATGACAGTGCAATGATAAACTACATCAAATGATACTAAACGTGTCTCCTTACAAATAAGACATGATGTGGGGGAGGGGCATGAAATCATAAAAGAGATGAAAAATCCTTATTCTATTAGAAAAGTCAACACAATGCAAAAAAAAATAAAAAATTCTGAAAGTCGTGTTTTATGAAGCAAGTCTTTGTCTTTCCCTGAATTCTTATGAAATATTCAGCATGGAGATTTACTGAGTCCCACTCCCATTACCATCTATTTGTCAGCCACAGTAACCTTAAATAACTTCCCCTACAAACAGGGAATGTGTGTTAATAAAAGAGGAAAGTCATTGGTTACCTCTCACCGGTCTCAGACTATTGATCAGTATTGGCAGGAGATAGGCGAGCCGACCGTTGTGACATGTCCAATAAATAAAAACATTTCTAGAGAGACCGTCTTATCTCTTCCGGATTCTATTAGACTTGGAAAGATACCAGATCTGTACTATAGTAGTACTAAACAAAGCCGCAGGAGCACTGTACAGTAGTCAGGCCTGGGACAAAGCCAAACGTTCCCATACCCAGGGCAAAGATTTGGCTTGGTGGTTCGCCTTCTCCATAAAATACATAGAACCATAGAAACATAGAATGTGTCGGCAGATAAGAACCATTCGGCCCATCTAGTCTGCCCAATAATCTGAATACTATGAATAGTCCCTGGGCCTATCTTATATGACGGATAGCCTTATGCCTATCCCTATCTTATGTGAAGGATAGCCTTATGGCTATCCCTATCTCTCCATATTTTATATGAAGGATAGTCTTATGCCTATACCTATCTTATATGAAGAATAGCCTATGCCTATCCCTATCTTATATGAAGGATATCCTTATACCTATCCCATATCTTATATGAAGGATATCCTTATACCTATCCCATATCTTATATAAAGAATAGCCTTATGGCTATCCCTATCTCTCCCTATCTTATATGAAGGATAGTCTTATACCTATCCCTATCTTATATGAAGGATATCCTTATACCTATCCCATATCTCATATAAAGAATAGCCTTATGGCTATCCCTATCTCTCCCTATCTTATATGAAGGATAGCCTTATGCCTATCCCTATCTTATATGAAGGATAGCCTTATGCCTATCCCTATCTTATATGAAGGATAGCCTTGTGTCTATCCCATATCTTATATAAAGGATAGCTAATGTCTATCCCTATCGTATATGAAGAATAGCCTTATACCTAGGAAGGATAATATTACGTCTATCCTAAATACAAGTCCCAGAACGCTGATGTGCATATATGAATTTGTAGTTTATCGGTGAAATCATACATTAGTTACATAGTTTATAAGGTTGAAAGAAGTTCTGTCAAGTTCAACCTATAACCCTACTATACTGATCAGGAGGAAGGAAAAAACTGCTCGTGAGGCTGATGCCAATTGCCCCAAGACAAATGAAAATATCCCTTCTCGGTAGCACTGCTGTTGGGTGGTGGGCCCACTCTCCTTTACCAAGGAATTTACAGTGCAAAATGTATGTATTCCTATTTTTAATGAAACTCCTGAAAGCCCATGTCCACCCATTGTTGTGTCACTGGTGGATCTCCATACCCAGCACTTCTGTCTGTCCCGTCCTCAGATACATCACTGGTACAGAACCTTTTCCTCAAGGTTCCAGTCTAACAACCACTAAACTATTAATTATTCTAAGATTCTCCCCTGCATTGACTTTCCCAGTTCTCTGCATTCTCCACCAGTCCCATAGACGTTGAATGTATCGGGGCACCTGCATGACCACTGTTCCATTCTAGTGATCATAGGGACCCCAGAGATCACACATTTATCATGTATCTTATGGATAGGGTTATAGGGTAACCCATTAATAATATATGCCCAAAATACAGTCGGTACTTCAGAGCTGTATACACAGTTCTGCTGGTCATCACAGCTACTTTAAAAGGGGTACTCGGGTGAAAAATATTCTTTTTTTAAATTAAACAGATTTGTAAATTACTTCTATTAAAAAAATCGTAATCCTTCCAGTACTTATCAGCTGCTGTATGCTCCACAGGAAGTTCTTTTCTTTTTAAATTTCTTTCCAGTCTGACCACAGTGCTCTTTGCTGACAGATCAGGAGCAAATCCCCTTGCAAACCTATCCTGCTCTTGACAGTTCCTGAGACAGACAAAGGTGTCAGCAGAGAGCACTGTGACCAGACAGAAAAATGTAAAAAGATAAGAACTCATCTGTAGTATACAGCAGCTGATAAGTACTGGAAGAATTCATTTTTTCTAATCAACTGGTGCCATAACGTTAAACAGATTTGTAAATTACTTCTATTAAACAATCTTGTTTTTCACCAGAGTACCCCTTTAACTCCTTAAGGACCGGGCGCTTTTCGATTTTTGCTCTTTTGTTTTTTCCTCCTTACCTTTAAAAAAATCATAACTCTTAAAATTTTGCACCTAAAAATCTGTATTAGGGCTTATTTTTTGCGCCACCAATTCTACTTTGTAATGATATCAGTCATTTTACCCAAAAATCTACGGCGAAATGGGAAAAAAAATCATTGTGCGACAAAATTGAAAAAATACAGCCATTTTGTAACTTTTGGGGGCTTCCGTTTCTACGTAGTACATTTTTTGGTAAAAATGACACCTTATCTTTATTCTCTAGGTCCATACGGTTAAAATGATACCCTACTTATATCGGTTTGATTTTGTCGTACTTCAGAAAAAAATCATAACTACATGCAGGAAAATGTATACGTTTAAAATTGTCATCTTCTGACCCCTATAACTTTTTTATTTTTCCGTGTTCAGGGCGCTCTGATGGTTCATTTTTTGCGCCGTGATCTGAAGTTTTTGTCGGTACCATTTTTGCATTGATCTGACTTTTTGATCGCTTTTTATTCATCTTTTCAGGATATAAAAAGTGACCAAAAATATACGCTATTTTGGACTTTGGAATTTTTTTGCGCGTACGCCATTGGCCGTGCGGTTTAATTAGCAGTATATTTCTTTTAATTTGGACATTTCCACACGCGGCGATACCACATGTTTATTTTTGTTTTATTTACACTGTTTTTTTTTTATTATTGGAAATGCCGGGTGATTCAAACTTTTATTAGGGGAAGGGATAATTCAAAGGGTTAATGATTTTTTTTACACTTTTCTTTTGCAATATTATAGCCCCCATAGGGAGCTATAACATTGCATTTACTGATCTTTAACAGTGTTCAATGCATCTCCATAGGGAAGTGGCACAAGGGGATAGAGGGGGAATAAAATGGCACAGGGGGTGTAAAATAGCGGGTGATGAATTTGCACAGGGGGCAATAAAGGGGAAATTAAATAGCACAGGGGGGATCAAGAGGAAATTATGTGGCTCATGGGGTAATTAATAAAGGGGGGGGGATGATTTGGCACAGGGGGGATAAATCAGGGAAGGAGGGGGGCTGAATGATCGGGCCAGCGGACGTACAGAAGCAGGAGACCACTGTTTAAACATTGGTATTCTGCTTCTGTGCTGGGCCTTCTGCAGGGGGGTGCATTGGGGGCCCAGGCCCTTTACTGGGGTATTGGCTGTACGCCCTGATGGCGGGGCCCTGTATTCAAAGTAGTCAAAAGAAAAGGGGTCCTGGCACTCGTCTTCTTGCAAATCTCAAAATAATTTATTTATGCAAAATGCATATCATACAGGGCAGTGTATATATGAATTTTGCATAAATAAATTATTTTGAGATTTGCAAGAATACCAGTGCCGGGACCCCTTTTATTCTGATTATTTCTATACCTGGTCCTCGGGCACCAACTACCTATTGCGGTGCCAACCTTCCTTGGACTTTGCCTGTGTTCAAAGTAGGGCCGGTTCATAAGCCTGGTTGCCCCTAATGGGAGTGTTTTGTCTCCTATTGTCCCTTATTGGGTGTGTCCATGTCCCCTATTTGGAGGGTATAAATACATTTAATCTTATGGGACTCTGTTGGGGAATTAAAAACTGTCCGCCATCGGGAGGTGTCCCCTAAGGGAGATTTTACTGTAACTAGAAGCTAAAGGGTCTGAAGAAGCATGTTCAGCGCACACGCAACAGCTGTCACCCATTTGTCTTAGCACAGTCCTTGGGTATTCCGCGGACCCGTTCCCACTGCAGAATTTCATGTGCTCAAAGAAAGAACATGTTCGTTTTTTGGGCAGCAGTCCGTGAACACTGCATAGCCATCAATGGTGATGGTGATGGAATTCTGCGAGCGGAGATTCCGTTCACATTACTCAATGTGAACATACCCATAGAGGAAGGAGCGGGACAACTTTTTGACAGGAGTGAACATGTGACCATATACTTTTTATTTTTTATAATGCAGTTTGGCTAAAGGAAACTGTTAACCCCTTACATTCTGTATGCATGTTTAACCAGAGAAACACAGAAAATACATTTACATCGTAATAATACATTTGGGGCCTGCATGATATCTCTAAATGCTTTTAAAAAGCAACTAAATAAGGTAAAATGTATGTGGTATGGGGTGTGAGATGCAGAGCAGATGGAATCACCCTAGGGGCAGATGGCATTAACCTCTTGTATTCGTGACGCCAGGGCGTGGTTTATCCTCCACACCACCCGAAGGTATACCGCTGGATCCTGGGCTAGGCACGGGGGCAATAATGACTCCGACGCCAAGTTACGGACAGCGGTAGCTTTACTGAGTGACCGATGGTACAGTCTATACAGTGTAGCCAGGCCCACAGAGGTGACCAGTGACTTCAGAGACCTTAAATGGGCACTCTCATTAAAACTATTTTTTTGCTATTGCACTTCTTATGGTAAATAAAAAATATTTCTAATATACTTTGTTTAAAAAAATTGAGTTTTCTATGTTTTATTTGTGCTTAAAAAAGCTCAAGAGCGCATTTTCCCCCATCTTATACAAAGACTTAGGACCGAGGTCCAAACACAGAAAGTGCAGCCTGGAGTGCTGAGGGGGGTCCAACCCACAGCATAAGCAGTTAAGTGTGAGAGGAGCTGTGATTGGATGAGGCTGGACACACCCCCCTCAGCACTCCAGGCTGCACTTCCTGTGTTTGGGCTTCGGTCCAAAGTCTGTGTATAAGATGGGGGGGAAAATGTGCTCTTGAGATTTTTTTAAAGCACAAATAAAACATAGAAAACTTATTTTTTAAACAAAGTACATTAGAAATATTTTTTAATTACCATAAGGAGTGCAATAGCAAAAATTAGTTTTAATGAGAGTGACCATTTAAGGGCTTGCTGGGACTTGCAGTGATTTTGGACAATTCAGTGCAGGCCACGTTGACTTGACAATAGATGACAGGGACTGACTTGACTTGACTGTAGACAGACTAAGCTGTGACTTTAGCTTACTTGTAGACTAATAGCTTGTGGCTGCAGCCTTGACTTGATGTGTGGTGGCCCAGTACGGGAGGTGTTACCCCGTACCCTTGCTGCCCTGTCCGGCAGCCTCCCTTCAGTGTCCCCTGGGCCCCTTGTGCTTGTTTCCCACCGAGAAGGTGACTGTAGAGCAGATCTTGGAAGGACTGTACCAGGTATTTGAGTCACATTCTCCATCAGAGGTACGTCTCCAGATGTATGAAAGGCGAAAGAAGCCAGGTGAGACCTTGAGAGCATATGCCGTAGCCCTACAGAATGCCCTAGAGCAGTGGACTTCAACCTGCGGACCTCCAGATGTTGCAAAACTACAACTCCCAGCATGCCCGGACAGCCAACGGCTGTCCGGGCATGCTGGGAGTTGTAGTTTTGCAACGTCTGGACGTCCGCAGGTTGAAGACCACTGCCCTAGAGACTGTTCAAAAGTTAGATGGTATAACTCCCGAACAGGGCAACAAGGTGTTAATGGACAGATTTATTGATGGGGCTCATAATAAGTGGGACAAAGCCCAGCTGTGAATGTTAGCGGTCCAAAACCCCAACATGTCATTGCCGGCTATCAAAAGACTGGCTATCCAAGTTATTGAGTCTGGGAATGAGTTAGAGGAAGTTTGTGCACCCCTTACACCCCTCCAAGAGCCACTAGGGGCGGTAGCCAGACCTATACCACCACCGTCACCAACCCTCCGCCCCGGTGTCCTCTACTTTGCCAGCCAACGCAGCCTCAGATTTACTGAGTGTTAGGCAGGACATTGAACAACTAACTAAGGCTGTGAAGGAGCTTGCCACTGTGGTGTCCCGGTACCGTATTGCATACCGTACCTTGGTTAGGGGTCCCCAAAGTCAGAGTTCCTAGTAACTGTGGGGGTCCGCTTCCCTAGTCATCCCCTAGTCACCCCTCATCTAGTTAATATTTTATTAAATTACATGTAAATGCTGTATATAATATGTATGCTTACCTTCATAGTGTCGCAGGACCTTAGGTCATGTGATTCGGGTTAGAACTCTATGGTAGGTAAATGGACCGTTGGAGGTTCATGGGTCATGTGATTACCCATAACACTTTGTAAAGCTGATTGACAGATGGTCTGGACCAATCCTAAAACGGCCAGCCCCTGCCCATATAAGGGAGCTGCAGCCAATAGTCGCTCTCTTGGATTCCGGATCGTTGGAAAGTCAAGATCTGCGCAATTTACAACAAATATTGGGCCAAAGCCTGCCGGCCTCGGCCTGAAGCTAAACAGTGAGTTCTTACAACTTCCCCGCTTATGCTAGCGAGACCTCTGGACCTAAACATAACCCTAAATCCAGCGGATCTGCTCATACTAAATCCTACTAAGCTAAAGAACTTACAAAAGTCCCAACCATACGTCAATCTCAGCTGCGCTGTACATAGACTTTGTTATAAGGACTGTTCCTGTTATCCCATGTTACAGAAAATCTTCAGTAAAGTTTCCGAAAGTTTTCAGCAAAGCTCTGGTTGTGGACATTGCATTTATTCTACATCTCCCTATCGCTTATGGGAAGGGTGCCGATAGGCCAAGCATCACAGTATTAACCCTCACCCTGGCGTCACGACTGACAAGAGTTAATTATACCCGTGATATACCTCACAGCAACACCCCAATTGCCATTCACCCCCCAAGGCACCACACCACCCAGGCTGCTCCACCTGACCGTGAACCGCCGCCTGCCTAGAAAACCTTCCCCTGCTCCTGCTCCCCGCAATTTCAATTACCGCAATCCTCCACCCAATAGACCCTCGGGACTCAAAGACCCTTTTGCAATTACTCTAATAAGTCAGGACATTGGAAAATGCAGTACTGGGATTTAAACGGATTTCCCCTGAGGTCGAGGACCGGCCCTCAGGAAAACAGTCACCAGGTCCAATCCCAAACATCAGTACTCCCACTTTATGTCGCCTCCTGCCCCTATATAAAAGTTATTGTAGAAGGTGTACTGTTGGAGGCGTTGATAAATAAAGGCTCGCGAGTGTCTACTATACCTAAAAGTATTTTCTATCAGCATTGTGATGCTAGTTTATTGTGTGAGCCTGATGATGTTAACTTCCAAGTAGTTGAGAGCAATGGGCAACCAGTCCCCAGACATGGATACTGGGAGCCAACTATTCAGTTGGTAAAGCATGTACTTACCGGGCAGGGAGCGATTGTAACTAATGTGACAGATAAGGGGTCTGCTGACTTTATATTGGGGATGAACATTGTGAAAAATTGTTTTGCTGAAATATTAAATGCCTTGCATGCCTCTCTTCCCCATCTGTCCCCTTCAGGCCAGCGGGCTGTGCAGCACCACTTGAAAGTTCTACAGGCGGAGCAGAAGTTTGCCAACAGGCAAGGTGAAATCTGCCGAGCACGAGTTCAAGACATCAGGTCAGTGACCTTACAACCCAACACGGAGATCATCATCTGGTGTCGTGCACGTCCCGGAGTCAAGAATAGGGACTATCAAGCCCTGCTGGAACCCATGCAATGGGAAGATCATCCTCTGGTTCGAGCTGCGAGAAGCCTTGTCACTGTCACCAATGGAAGAGTCCTGGTGCAGTTAGTAAACCTGTCTAAATCTGCTACGGTCTTACTCAAATACACCCCAGTAGCACAGCTCTACCTCCTAGAGTCAAAGGGCATTGTGACGGAACGTCTGGTGGCCAGACAGCGTGCATCCATGCTGAAGGATCTGGCGGGAGCCCTTCAGAGCCCTGGTGGGCACAATTCCAGGTTGGGCAAGACACTTCCCCAAGGGACCAAGTCAATGGAATCATCAACGTCGCCAAGAGGTATCATGAGGCTTTCAGCAAGCACCCCACAGACTTCGGGTAGGCTTCAATAATCCAGCACCGAATCCCCACAGTCCACCTATCAAGGTTAGACACCGTCCAGTCGCGCCAGGCATGTATTAGACTGTCAAGAAGATGTTGGCCGACATGAAAAAGGTAGACGTGATCCAAGAGAGTCAGAGCCCCTGGGCGGCGCCACTTTTCCTGCTTAAAAAGAAAGACAAACCATCCGCTTCTGTGGCGACTACAGGAAACTGAATAATGTTACACACAAGGACGCCTACCTGTTGCCAAGGATCGAGGAGTCACTCACAGCCCTCGGGTGTGCTGCTTACTTCTCCACCCTGGACTTAACCAGTGGATACTGGCAAGTATTTAACCCTGGATACTGGCAAGTATTTAATACTGGACGATTGACCAATATCTTTCCACTCTTTGGGCCCTCAGCCCTTCTACAATTTCAGCCCCATGGGCTTCTCTTCTGGCTCTCTCGGACAGGGCCGTCGGAACTGGGGGATGGCACTTCCCTGGCAGGGGAAGATGGTGCTCCATCATATATTGTATCAGTCCAGTCTCATGGCCAAACAACCACATAGGTAATGGTGGCAACCGGGGACATACAGCAGACATCTGGACCTTGGGGCGTTTGCTCTGGGCTAGTGGTAGAAGGAGGAGTAGATAAAAGTGGCCTCAGCAGGGGTACTCACTTCTGACTCCTCGGTGTGGATTTCGGCCCAGGACCCCCAGGTCCGGTGGTGAGGGAACAGCCTCACCGGTGATGATCCTCTTGAAGATCTCGGCGTACCCTCCGCCGGGGTTGCTGGCCAGTCTCCATCATCCTCGGGCAGCGAGACTTGGTAACAGGCCTCCTCGGCCCCGATGGAGATCCTCTGGAGACGGTGAGCTAACTCTTGAAACGTGCGCTGCGGCAACTTTCCGGGCCCCGACACCATCTTGGGACTCTCCAACCTTGTGCTTACCTGTTCCACCATGTTGCTCCACTTGCTGACTTCCAGCAAACAGAGAATCCGGAGGCGCTGCTCCTTTTATGCAGGGCTTCGGGAAAATGGCGTGCGGTGTAGCGCTGAATTCCGCTCCGCCGCAACAAGGGGCGGATCTGTACAGTTCCAGTTTGACATCGATACAGCAACATGGTTTCCACGCCCAGGGTTGGTACGCTGACCAGCGCAGCACATCTTTAACCCTTGCAGATACAGGCTACACTTTGTAACACAACATAGCTTCAGACCTGATCTTGCACATGGTTGACACAGTACTTGAACGCTTCACAATGGCCGACAACAGTCTTTTCTTCACCTCCCCCTCTATTTCACAAGCGCCTCGGGTAAAACACTTGTCACTAGTAAAGTCCCGTACACTTTCGGCCGCAAATTTTATTCGCATCGGCATGCAATTTTCTGACAATACTGGACACAGTTCAGACTGGGGAGGACATGTCGCATAAGGCACACACCTGTATCCTGTTCGTAGGACACAAAAAGTTGTGTTAAAGGTGTGACAAGATACAGGACAGATGGAATTACCCTAGGGGCAGATGGCATTAACCCCTTGCATTTGTGACACCAGGGCGTGGTTTATCCTCAATACCACCTAAAGGTATACCGCTATATCCTGGGCAAGGCACGGGGGCAATAATGGGTAACAATCACATGACACCTCACATGACAACTGTGATCACATGTTAACCTTTCTTAAAGATACAACATTCTTATATACATAACATAGGGGATAATATATAATTACAGTAGAACAGATGCAGGGGGGCCCAGGGGACACTACAGGGAGGCTGCCTGACAGGACAGCAAGGGTACGGGGTAACAACTCCCGTACAGGGCCACCAGTAAAAAAAAATAATAATCAAGGCGATACATTCTCGTTAACTTTATTGTGTGGGATTTTATGGTTATAAAATATGCATGCATTGTATGTTTTATGACATTTATTTAATAAAAGGTTTTTTTTCAGCGTTTTTAATTAACTTCATAATTAAATTGCTTTGGTCCCATGAGGGGACTTTGGTATTCGATTTTTTTATTTTTAATCCAATTTAGCTACATGTTCCAATGTTTATTTGCACGTTCATATAAAATGCATAGGCATCTGTTACACATAACCTTCCCTGGCACGCGTTCTGTCAGGATAGCCTGCGGAGCCATTTTTGAGCCCCAGGTTATCTATATAAAACCGTCAACCCTGTTGACTTCTATCCTTTGTTTACATTCCGTTGGGGGGGTAGATGGGGCACTAATTCCCATTAAAGAGATGCAGCTGATATATAAAGAATTACTTTTATGCAATGCTCCATGGGAAAAAAATATGCAAATTAGATCGCCTTCAAAAGAAGGTATTTCATGTTATGCAACTTTAAAGTAGTGTTTTCCAAACAGTGTGTCTCCAGCTGTTGCAAGACTACAACTCCCAGAATGCCTGGACAGCCTTCAGCTGTCCAGGGCATGCTGGAACTTGTAGTTTTGCAACAGCTGGAGGCACACTCTTTGAAAAACACTCCTCTAAAAAGGTAGAGTCAACCTTAAAGGGGAACTCCGACCCTAGACATCTTATCCCCTATCCAAAGGATAGGGGATAAGATGTCTGATCGCAGGGGTTCCGCCGCTGGGACCCCAGCGATCTCTGTGCAGCACCTGGTGTTCATTTAGAACACTGGGTGCGGGTGGCGGGATTTTGACGTCCCTTAATGTAATGTCAGGCCACGCCCCCCTCAATGAAAGTCTATGGGAGGGGGTGTGGTGCCATAGACTTGCATTGAGGGGGCATGATGTGTAGTCACGAGGGCGTTGCCGTGACATCCCCAGCCCGCCGCCCGCTCCGGAACACAATGTTCTGAACGCTGGGGCAGCGGTGTACCCAATTTATATTTTTGCATTTTCGTTTTTTCCTCCTCCCCTTTTAAGGGTGCATTCACACGCTTTTACTAGCAGCGGGTTTTACGCTGTGGGAAACCTGCTGAGAGTTACGCTACCATTGATTTGAATGGTCCACAGACATTTAAATCAATGGTAGCGTATCTCGCCGCGGGTTTTCCGCAGCGGGAAACCCGCTGCTAGCTACTGGCGTGTGAACGCACCCTTAGAGACAAAACTCTTATTTTTTCATCCACAGACCCATATGAGGGATTTTTTACTTTTTAATGACACTTTTCATTTTACCATCTCTTTATTCTGGGGGTCAATACGATTAATACGATACCCATGTTTAAATGTTTTTCTATTACTGTACTATACTAACCCCTAGAACTCATTTTTTTCATATATACGGGCTGTATAAGGGCTTAATTTTTTTTGCGCTGCGATCTGTCGTTTTTATCGGTACCATTTTTATTTTGATTGAAAGTTTTGATTGCTTCTTATTCGTTTTTTTTCTCTGACACAGGATGTGACAAAAAATCTGCCTTTTTGGGGTTGGTATTTCTTTACATTTATGCCGTTTACCAAGCGGGATCATAAACATTATATTTGAATAGTTTGGACATTTCCGCACCCATTGATACCCGGTGATTTTTTTAAGGGAAAAAATGGTGATTTATATTTTTATTAGGCTGAGGGGTTTTAAAAAACACTTTTTAATATTTACCGTATTTTTCGCCCTATAGGACGCACCGGCGTATAAGACGCACCCAATTTATAGGTGCAATATCTAAAAAAATAAAGATTTTGAACCCAATAGTGGCTGTCCGGGCATGCTGGGAGTTGTAGTTTTGCAACATCTGGAGGTCCGCAGATTGAAGACCACTGCATAGGAGGTAATACTCACGTGTCCCCGCCGCTCCGGACCCGTCACCGCTGCCCTGGATGTCGCTCCATCGCTGTCGCCGTGTCCCCGTCGCTCTGGAACGTCTCTGCTGCCGGCCGGGTATCCTCGCTCTCCGTCGCCGCCATCACGTCGTCACGCACGCCGACGCACGGATGACGAGGAAGGAGAGCGCCGGCCATACAGGGGATCCCTGAATGGAGAAGACACCGAGGAGGCAGGTAAGGTCCCTCCTGGTGTCCTGTAAGCACTAACCCGGCTATTCAGTCGGGCTGTTCGGGACCGCCACGGTGAAATTGCGGCGGTCCCGAACAGCCCGACTGAACAGCCGGGTTAGTGTCACTTTCCCTTCAGATGCGGCAGTCAGCTTTGATCGCCACGTCTGAAGGGTTAATACAGGGCATCACCGCGATCGGTGATGTCCTGTATTAGCCGCGGGTCCCGGCCGTTGATGGCCGCAGGGACTGCCGCGATAGGGGTGTATTCGCCGTATAAGACGCACCGACTTTTCCCCCCCCAGTCTAATACGGCGAAAAATACGGTATTTTACACTTTTTAAGTCCCTTCCGGGAACTTTTAATTGCAATCTTTAGATTGCTATGTAATGTTCAGTACTATGTAATATCATACTACCGATCAGTACTATCGACGATCTTCCTGTACTGTCTGGCTCTGGAAGCTGCGGAGGAAGATAGGCCATCCTGCACGGGATAGGCGGGTGCTTCGGATAAGTGGCGGGTGCTTTGGATGCTGGCTGGCTACTAACTTTTTTGCAGTGGGCAGATGAGTGGCACCCACATCAAGAGGGCACTCTAGGCAGCTGCCTATTTTGCCTATAGGCAGAACCTGCCCTGTATGATTATTTTGACAGGTCTAATAATTGAAATGGGCGCTGTCATTACAAAAAAAAATTATATGTTGCATTGATATCTCAAAAGTTTTTAATTGGTCGGGGTCTGAGTGTTTAGACCCTGATCGTTTACAAGAATGAGCCGGGAGAAGTGTGTCACATGACCTGTACAGACTCGTAATGTAAGTCTATGGGCAGTCCAGTTCTCATAGAAACAGAGCGCACATACGTTCACTTGTTCTCGCCATTGCTTTAGGGTCTGGACAACCGACCCCAACCAATGCAAGCTTTGGACATGTCCCTTTTTCTTTTGACAGGTACACTTTAAAGGGGTACTCCGGTGAAAACCTTTTTTCTTTTAAATCAACTGATGGCAGAAAGTTAAACATATTTGTAAATTACTTCTTTTAAAAAATCTTAATCCTTCCAGTACTTATTAGCTGCTGAATGCTACAGAGGAAATACCTTTCTTTTTGGAACACTGATGACATCACGAACACAGTGCTCTCTGCTGACATCTCTGTCCATTTTAGCAACCATGCATAGCAGATGCATAGCAGATGTATGCTAAGGGCAGCATGGTGGCTCAGTGGTTAGCACTGCTGCCTTGCAGTGCTGGGGACTTGGGTTCAAATCCCACTAAGGACAACAATAAATAAAGCATTATTATTATTATAATAACGTCAGCAGAGAGAACTGTGCTCGTGATGTCATCAGAGACCATTCCAAAAAGAAAATAATTTCCTCTGTAGTATTCAGCAGCTAATAAGTACAGGAAGGATTAAATTTTTTTTTAATAGAAGTAATTTACAAATATGTTTAAAAGAAAAAAGGTTTTCACCGGAGTACCCCTTTAAGGCTAAGTTTCCACTTGGTTTTTTTTCTGGCAGTTTTTGGATTTCTGCCACTGCAGTTTTTGAGCCAAAGCCAGAAATGTATTAAAAAGGAATAGGACATATAAAGGAAGGACTTATACTTTTCCTCTCTTATGGATCCACTTCTGAACTTGGCTCAAAAACTGCAGTGGCAGTTTTCCAAAAACTGCCAGAAAAAAACCCAAGTGGAAACCTAGCCTAAAGGGGTTATCCAGAACTAGAAAAACTGAGCTGCAAAACCACACTGTACTGCAGTTTAAGAAATCAGTTCTGTTCCATTAAAGCGAATGAAGACAAGTTGTAATACTACACACAGCCTGCGGACAGGTGCGGTGCTGTTCGAGAAATTATCTCTGTTTTGCTATTGCTGGATAACCCATTTAACTATGTATTCCTGAAGAACAGATATGACCACATATTATTCCTTTTTTGTATACAACTAGTAATAGTAGGGAATATAATTTTGCACACAGCCTATAAAAAACATTTAGGAAAAAAAAGGCTCTGTTAAAAAATAAAATTAAAAAAAAGATAAAAAAATGTCCACGATTAGTCGATTAATAATTTACACACAAGGATGTCTGCTTACAAGAAATTTTAATTCGGTAATACTTACTTGCTTTTGCCTTTATATACTGTTGCGTACGAGCCTTCTCCTAATTTTTCCAGTTTTTCATAAGAGTCAGCCTTACCAAATTTAGGACTTGTTGGCTAAAGGGTAAAAAAAAAAAAAATCAGCAAAATAGTTCAGTGAAATATATGATAAATGGTTCTGAAATGAATGTCACTAGTCAGTGATACAATGGAAAACCAGATTAGTAGCAAATAGGAGGTCCAGCACAGAAGGAATTTTTTGAGACTTAAAGGGGTACTCCGGCCCTGAAACATCTTAAAGTGTAGCTCCCACCAAGTTATATATAATCTAATATGTCCCTACCTATTAGTAATCTAGCCCTAACCCCCTACCTGGCTTTAAAAAAAATTAAATCGCTTTAATAGAGCAGATTTAGTGCTTCTAAATCTGCTCTATAAAGCAGGGCAGGAAGCAGCGCTTCCCAGCAAGCGCAACGTCACTGATGCCTTGCTGGGCGCTTGCTTCCGCCCTCAGATCGTCTATGCAGCGCTTCTGTCGGGAGCGCGCATAGATGATCTGCCAATAGCACGGCAGGCAGCTCCGGGGTCTCCTCCTCCCTGTTTACCTGTGCATGTGCTATCCAGGGAGGAGGAGTAGAGGAGCATCGCCGGCCTGCCGTGCACGATATTACTGCCGAGACCCGGGACCGATTACAATAATGGTAGCTATTCTAAATAACTTACCCATCCGGAGGATCAGCGCAGCAATGAGTGCGAGAGCTGCCTCCGGACAGGGTAACGGGGGCGGACGGGGCCGCGCGCGAGGCCAGTGGAGCTGGCCAATGCGCGTAGCCCCAGTTATCAGTGTGCTTGCTCTCGCCTGTTTGATTGACAGGCGGGAGCGAGCACAGCAGTGCCTGGATTTCGACTCATTGCCAGGCTGAAATGAGTCGAAATCCAGTAGTGACGTCACTGCTGAATGCATTCGGCCACTAGGAGGGCGACCCCTAGTGGCCGAATTTAAAAGTGATTTTAAACTTGTTTAAAATCACTTTTTTTAATTAAAGTATATTAGAGATATGTTGTAGTACTTAAGTACTACAACATATCAATTTTTTTACTTCATGACAGTGCCCATTTAACCCCTTGTCCAAAGGATAGGGGATAAGATGTCTCACCACGGCGGTCCCGCCGCTGGGGACCCCCGCAATCTTGTGTTCGCCACCCACCTGTTTGAGCTGCACGCCGCGGTGCCAGCTCACAAACAGCCGGGTGGCGACCACGGGGATGGAGTATGGTGACTTCATGACTCCGCCCAGTGTGATGTCACCCCTCCCCGCTATACAAATCTATGGCAGAAGGCATGACTCAAACAGGTGGGTGGCGAACACAAAATTGCGGGGGTCCCCAGCAGCGGGACCCCCGCGGTGAGACGTCTTATCCCCTATCCTTTGGACAGGGGATAAGATGTTTCAGGGCCAGAGTACTCCTTTAAAGAGGTACTCTGCTGCTAGACATCTTATTCCCAAAGGATAGGGGATAAGATGTCTGATCGTGTGTGTGTGTGTGGGGAGGGGGGGGGTCCCGGCTTCTGGGGCCCCCCGCAATCTCCCACAGCACCCGGTGTTGTAAACAAATGCTGGGTTCCTGCAGCAGTGGTTGTGACGTCATGGCCACGCCCTCTCGTGCTGTCACACCACACCCCCTCCATTCATGTCTATGGGAGGGGGCGTTTCAACCGACACACTGCCTACCATAGACATGAATGGAGAGGGCGTGGGGTGACTGCACAAGGGGGCGTGGCCGTGACAGCACGAGCACGGCCTGAGGCGCCCAGCGTTCTGAACAAAATATTCAGAACGCTGGAGCACCGGAGTACTCCTTTAAGGCTACATCAACATAGGAACGTAGATATTGGATCTGACGTGTTTCACCGATAAGGCCTTTGTCAGAGATGGAATTTATGACTAAGACACTATAACCAAAACTCTAGGATTCCCTGTGGCTATGGTGAGCTGGAGTGGTAGGTATGTTTGACACCAAAACCAAAAAAGGTAGAATATGAGTAATGATCATTCCCATGCAGCATGAACTCAAGTCAGTGATGTAATGTTTTTTGGTATTTTTTGGCAAGTCGAAGATGAAGGGATCCTTATCACAAATATATTGAAACATGGTGTAGTCACATCATCTTTCACTAATACTATGAAGGAACAGTTGTATTCTGCACCCCTCCTACACAGCCGAGCTGGGTCCAGGTTCTGTTCCCATGGTTTCACCCATAATTTGGTGGTTGAAACTTAAAGTGTACCTTTGGTTAAAAAATATGTATATTTTTGTCCCTGCAGCTATTGCCTGTGTGTCTCTATGAGGAGACCAAATACAGGAAGTGAGGGTGGGACAAGCAGGGCTCTGTACACTGAGGACAAGCAGGGCTCTGTACACTGAGGACAAGCAGGGCTCTGTACACTGAGGACAAGCAGGGCTCTGTACACTGAGGACAAGCAGGGCTCTGTACACTGAGGACAAGCAGGGCTCTGTACACTGAGGACAAGCAGGGCTCTGTACACTGAGGACAAGCAGGGCTCTGTACACTGAGGACAAGCAGGGCTCTGTACACTGAGGACAAGCAGGGCTCTGTACACTGAGGACAAGCAGGGCTCTGTACACTGAGGAAAAGCAGGGCTCTGTACACTGAGGAAAAGCAGGGCTCTGTACACTGAGGAAAAGCAGGGCTCTGTACACTGAGGAAAAGCAGGGCTCTGTACACTGACGACAAGCAGGGCTCTGTACACTGAGGACAAGCAGGGCTCTGTACACTGAGGACAAGCAGGGCTCTGTACACTGAGGACAAGCAGGACTCTGTACACTGAGGACAAGCAGGGCTCTGTACACTGAGGACAAGCAGGGCTCTGTACACTGAGGACAAGCAGGGCTCTGTACACTGAGGACAAGCAGGGCTCTGTACACTGAGGACAAGCAGGGCTCTGTACACTGAGGACAAGCAGGGCTCTGTACACTGAGGACAAGCAGGGCTCTGTACACTGAGGACAAGCAGGGCTCTGTGCACTAAGAAAAAGCAGGACAGTGTGCACGGAGGCTCTATAACATGTTCTCGGCTCATACATCAGGATGATTGACAAGTCAGGAGTCTGTACAGATCCCCGCTTGTCTCGCCCTCACTTCCTGTATTTGGACTCCTCATAGAGACACACAGGCAACAGCTGCAGGGAGAGAATTTTTTCACTCAAAAATATACACAATTTTTAACCAATGTACATTACAAGTACAGTGACCCCCCCCTCCCCCCCCCCCCCCCCGACATACGATGGCCCCGACATACAATCATTTCAGCATACCATCACTCTCAGAGGCCATCACATGTTGAATGCAGCATCAACGTACGATGCTTTTTTATGTTGGGGCCATCGAATAAACGGCTATCCGGCAGCGCAGACTGCTTCAGCCAATGCCGGATAGCCGTTTATGGTGCCCCGTGTAGTCCGCTGACGATCACTTACCTGTCCTCGGGGCTCCGGCGCGTCCTCTTCAGGATCCCCTGCATCGTCGGCGCGCTCCATCGTCGTCATCACGTCGCTGCGCACGCCGTCCCGTCATCCAATAGGAGCGGCGTGCGTAACGACGTGATGGCGGTGACGGAGAGCGAGGATGCCGGGGAAGCAGAGGCCTTGCCGGAGCGTCGGGGACACCCCGGAGGGGACCGCGCGGCACTGCACCATCACCATTGTCGGCTATGCAGTACTCGGGCAAAGAATTAACATGTTCTTTCTTTGCACGGAACAATTTCAGCGGCGGCATTGTCCGCTGCTGAAATCCCGCTGTGGACAGGTCTCGCGGAAGACCCATTCACACTGATGCTAATGTTCACTGTGCGGAATTCCACTCACAGAATTCCGCAGTGTGAACATACCCTTAGCCTGGACACCACTATAGGTTGGTCCACACTGGATGCAACTTCTTTTTCCCTACACAGAACTGAATAGAAGACCCAGCAGAGTTCAGAAGTGATCTTTGGCCGAATCTCATCACAGTATCAAAATGGGGTTCAACTGGGAGCCAAAAAAAATAATCAACCACATGGCTCTATCAATCTAGAAATAACATTCATGATCTGTGTATGGTGGAAGTGTCTGGAAAAGTTCAAGGTATTCTCCTAAGAGGTATCCAGGACGTCTTCCCCATCACACACTTTAGCACTAGGATCCCCAGTATTCCCATGATAGTGTCCTACTTACATTAATATACAGTGACCCCCCCCAACCTACGATGGCCCCGACATACGATCATTTCAACATACGATCACTCTCAGAGGCCATCACGTACGATGCTTTTGTATGTCGGGGCCATCGCATAAACGGCTATCCGGCAGCGCAGACTGCTTCAGCTGCCACCGGATATCCGTTTACGTTGCCCCGTGTGGTCCGCTGACGATCACTTACCTGTCCCCGGGGCTCCGACGCCTCCTCTTCGGGATCCCCTGCATCGTCGGCGCTCTCTATCGTCGTAAATCACGTCGCTGCGCACGCCGTCCCATCATCCAATAGGAGCGGCGTGCGTAGCGACATGATGGCGGCGACGGAGAGCGCGGAAGCCGGGGAAGCAGAGGCCTTGCCGGAGCGGTGGGGACACCTCGGGGACGCGGCGACAGCGATGGAAGGCGACATCCAGGGCAGCAGTGATGGTCCGGAGCGGCGGGTACAGGTGAGTACAACTTCCTCTAACAGTGGTCTTCAACCTGAGGACCTCCAGATGTGGCAAAACTACAACACCCAGCATGCCCGGACAGCCGTTGGCTGTCCGGGCATGCTGGGTGTTGTAGTTTTGCAACATCTGGAGGTCCGCAGGTTGGAGACCACTGTCCTATACTTTACATTGCACGGATCCCTCAACATACGATGGCTTCAACAAACGATGGTCCATCTGGAACGGATTACCATTGTATGTTGAGGGACCACTGTATATGTTTTCCCTATAACACAAGACACACAGAGGTCATACAGCTGTAGCTACAGTCCAATGTCTAATTAATTCATTGACCTGCCTCTAATCCAAAACCTTGAATAATATATGATAATATATACTACCAAGTCTATCCATAGAACTACACCAGACCTACTTTTCTATCACTTTTTTTTTGTATCTCCATTAGGTCCTTCCCAAAGAGGAAACCTACTGAAATGGGATAGGCCCTCAACTCTACAGCCGCTTCCCCTTCACATTCGGGTTCCCCTTAAATCTAAGGGTCTCTCAATATGCCATGACTTTCTGTAATGAGGATAACGCTTAAAGGGGTACTCCGCCCCTAGACATCTTATCCCCTATCCAAAAGGATAGGGCATAAGATGTCAGATCGCCGCGGTGCCGCTGCTGGGGACCCCGGGGATCCCCGCTGCGGCACCCCGCTATCATTACAGCACAGAGCGAGTTCGCTCTGTGCGTAATGACGGGCGATACAGGGGACGGAGCCGCGTGACGTCATGGCTCCGCCCCTCGGGACATCACGGCCCGTCCCCTTAATGCAAGTCTATGGCAGGGAGCGTGACGACCGCCGCGCCCCCTCCCATAGACTTGTATTGTCGGGGGCGGGCCGTGATGTCATGAGGGGCGGAGCCATGATGTAACGATGCTCCGGCCCCTGTATCGCCCGTCATTACGTGCAGAACGAACTCGCTCTGTGCTGTAATGATAGTGGGGTGCTGCAGCAGCGATCCCCGGGGTCCCCAGCAGCGGAACCGCGGCGATCTGACATCTTATCTCCTATCCTTTGGATAGGGGATAAGATGTCTAGGGGCAGAGTACCCCTTTAAAGGGGTACTCTGGTGGAAAACTTTTCGTTTTAAAGGGGAATTCCAGGAAAAAAAATGTTTTAGATATATCAACTGGCTCCAGAAAGTTAAACAGATTTGTAAATTACTTCTATTAAAAAAATCTTAATCCAATAATTATCAGCTGCTGAAGTTGAGTTGTTCTTTTCTCTCTGGCAACAAAGCTCTCTGCTGACATCTCTGCTTGTCTCGGGAACTGCACAGAGTAGAAGAGGTTTGCTATGGGGATTCGCTTCTACTCTGGACAGTTCCTGAAACAGGTGTCATCAGAGAGCACTTAGACAGAAAGGAACAACTCAACTTCAGCAGCTCATAAGTACTGAAAGGATTAAAACATTTTAATAGAAGTCATTTACAATTCTGTTTAACTTTCTGGAGCCAGTTGATATATAAAAAAAAGTTGTTTTTTTCTGGATAACCCCTTTAAATGAACTGATGCCAAAAAAAAGTTAAAGGGGTATTCCAGGATTTTTTTTTATTTGACTATGCTACAGGGGCTGTAAAGTTAGTGTAGTTCATAATATAGTGTCTGTACCTGTGTGTGACGGTTTTCTCCCAATTCTTATGTGATTTACACCCCAATATTTATTTTTAACAGCATCCAAAATAACTGTTGTCTCAGATTTTTCCCAGGTTGCAATGCGGCCGAGACCTGAGTCACTAGTCAGCTGATGACAGGGAGCCTGTCTGCTTCAATGGGTGGAGCGATCAATCTGCAAGTAATGCAACAGCTGTAGGCACCCTGATTGAAGACCACAGGTCTGCATCTCATTTAGTTTCAATGGGTGGGGTGGCTGATGTGTGGGAAGGAGGGAAATGGTATCATGGCATTTGTAGGCAAACCAGAAAACAGGAAATACAAGTTCACAGAAAGCTAGCCACAGTGTTATGGTGATCTCACAACATAACCATTTATCCCCAAGACAAGTGCAGATCCTTCCTGTGCATGTCTATTACTGTCTGCCAGGTAGGTACTAAAATCACCTTATGGTGGAGGACCCCTTTAAAACAGATTTGTCAATTTCTTCAGGAACGGGAATGCATCGATGATTGTTCACGAAAGCGATACATTTTGCTGAAAATAAACCTAACAATAAATCTAAACAAATTGAACCGGAATTAAAACAGAAAAAAAGGGTAATAATAATAAAATAACAAATATGTAAAAAATAAATAGCAATTGCTTTCGCATATAAAAGATTTTTTATATTTATTTTACTTTTAAACACTCAAAACTGGGTACAAAATGCGCTGGCTCGATCCCTGTGGTGTCATTCATTGTCTCAGAGTATCATAACAACACCTGCGACTTTTTCAGGAAACTCCAGAGAGACAATAAAAAGAAGCCTTAATGGAAGATTAAATCCGGAATTACCTGACGCCTCTTACACAACCTGTGGGGATTATGTGTCTCATGCATTTTTTATTGCACAAAACAGCTTGAGAATGTCATTCTTTATCACCACTCGTATGGTTTAGGGGGGGGATTTCTTTTATTTTACCTGAATTTGTAGTATTCAACAGGGGGCACTTACTGTTAATTATGGGATGTGTAAATATTAATTTAGTAGCAATTACGGTACTTTCATTGTGTAGAGTCTTAAAGCAACAGGACTTTTACCGCTGCTGTAAATCATGTCAATTTTTGGTAAAAAAAATAAAATAAAATAAAAAATAAAGCCTCTGTGATTTTTCAGGTAACTTTTCAGGATAAGCTGCTGTGTGTGTATATAAAGAGCAACAGTATTTCTGGTTATTAAAGGGGTACTCCCGTGGAAAACTTTTTTTTTTTTTTTTTTTTTTTTAAATCAACTGGTGCCAGAAAGTTAAACAGATTTGTAAATCACTTCCATTAAAAAATCTTAATCCTTCCAGTACTTTTTAGGGGCTGCATACTACAGAGAAATCCAAAAAAGAAATGCATTTCCTCTGATGTCCTGACCACAGTGCTCTCTGCTGACCTCTGCTGTCCATTTTAGGAACTGTCCAGAGCAGGAGAAAATCCCCATAGCAAACATATGCTGCTCTGGACAGTTCCTAAAATGGACAGCAGAGGTCAGCAGAGAGCACTGTAGTCATGACATCAGAGGAAATGCATTTTTTTTTTGGATTTCTCTTTAGTATACAGCCCCTAAAAAGTACTGGAAGGATTGAGATTTTCTTAATAGAAGTGATTTACAAATCTGTTTAACTTTCTGGCACCAGTTGATTTAAAAAAAAAAAAAAATGTTTTCCACGAGAGTATCCCTTTAAATGGGTACTCCCTTGCCCCAGCATTCTGAACATCTGGTTCAGAAGGCTTGGAGCAGCGTCCGAGGTCGCGACGTCATGGTCACGCTTACTCGTGATGTCACACCCCCTCCATTGATGTCAATGGGAGGGGGCGTGGTGTGACATAACGAGAGGGGTGTGGCCGTGACAACGCAACCGTGGCTGCTGCTCCAAGCCTTCTGAACAATATTTTCTGAATGCTGGGGCACAGGAGTACCCCTTTAAATAACCTGTCCTGTATATGTATTTTCCGTCAGTTTTATCCCCTGCAGCCTTCATTTTTTTATTTTCAGTTGACACCGAAGTAATGGGTGTAGACTAGCTACTATGTTTCCATACACAGCAAACAAACAAAAGACAGGATCCTGTTCCCCTATATAGGACATCTTCAAAAGCAGAGGAAGCAGCATGGAGAACATTATAGAGCGATACAGAGCAGGGTAAGCTGTAAATTTGTACATTTCTACTTTTGTTTGTACTATCAATCTATGAAAAGTTTGTTAATAGTGTAAAGTGTAATGCCTATTTGGATACTAAAATTGGTGTGTGGAGGGGGGGTAAATGGGGATTAATGCATACATTTTAGTACTAAAAGGTCTAAAAAGAATCTGTCAAGTATATTTGCAACTAAGGGCTGCAGAGACGCCATTGGATAGCTGTTGGGGTCCATTCACGCTACATATTTTCTGAGGGGAATTCTGCATGAAAAATACGGTGCAGCAGCCTCACATTGTTCTCAATAGGATTCTGCTGCACACTTCACACTACGGAATTTCCGTGGTGGTTGTTCTGCCATGGAAATTCTGGATTCCAGACTCAGCCGAAAGAAGAAACATGTTTTTTTTTCTGGCAGAATCCAATCTGAAATGCACTGCAGTCTATTGAGATGGTGCATTTCCGAGCCGTCCTAGCTCCGGCTTGTTCCGGTTTATAAAAGTAAACTGTTCCTTTTCTGAAGCTGGTGGTGTTTTTGCCAAAACTTAAAATAAATTTAAATAAAATAAATCACCTTTTTATTTCTAAACCAAGTGTCAAGGAGGTGGGGCGCAGCTGCTCAAGTGTCATGGCCTGGCACAACTCCTCACTTGCCCTCACCTTTCAGCCTCTCCCTGACTGACTTACTGAGCTCTGTACATAAATTAAAGCGGTACTCCGGTGGAAAACTTTTTTTTTTTTTTTTTTTTGTTTAAATCAACTGGTGCCAGAAAGTTAAACAGATTAGTAAATGACTTCTATAAAAAAAAAAAAAAATCTTGATCCTTCCAGTACTTATTAGCTGCTGAATACTACAGAGGAAATTATTTTCTTTTTGGAACACAGAGCTCTCTGCTGACATCACGACCACAGTGCTCTCTGCTGACATCTCTGTCCATTTTAGGAACTGTCCAGAGCAGCATATGTTTGCTATGGGGATTTTCTTCTAATCTGGACAGTTCTTAAAATGGACAGAGATGTCAGCAGAGAGCACTGTGCTCATGAGGTCAGCAGAGAGCTCTGTGTTCCAAAAAGAAAATAAATATCCTCTGTAGTATTCAGCAGCTAATACCGTAAGTACTAAAATGATTAAGATTTTTTAATAGAAATAATTTACAAATCTGTTTAACTTTCTGGCACCAGTTCATTTAAAAAAAAAATAAAATAAAATAATTACCCCTTTAAAGAGAGGCTGGGAGGTGTGGGCGAGCTAGGAGGGTGTTCCAGGCTGTGGCACTTGAGCATCTTAGCTCTGCCTCCTTGACACTTGAATGAGAAATAAAAAGGTGATTTTATAAGCTTGGCAACCACCATGAGCTGCTATCATTTCAATTCCTTCCCTGAGATGAAAATCTCCCACACGCCATCCGCACATGTATACCGCGCATGCGTAAGGCCACCAAAGAGCAATGGATTATTGAGTATACACCAACCCGTAATAGGACGGCACATAAGCAAGGTTGTCATTCAGGGAGTGGATAGGTGACAAATGTTAGATTGGTTGGAATCTGACTGCTGGGATCCCCATTGATCACTAGAATGCTGCTCCCCCACAATCGGGAGTCAATGATGTCAATGGGGTGCCAATCAAGGGTTAATCCAGCCGCTCCATTCACCAAGCCCACAATCTTATGTAGGTTTGCATTACAGTACTGCAGCGTTCTAAGCCCGACTTGTGTGACAACCAACGGAAGTCCGTGACGTCATGACTCCGCCCCCGTGTGACGTCACGCCCCGTCCCCTCAATGCAAGTCTATGGGAGGGGGCGTGACGGCCGTCACGCCCCCTCCCATAGACTTGCATTGAGGGGACGGGGCGTGACGTCACACGGGGGATAAGGGGATAAGATGTCTAGGGGTGGAGTACCCCTTTAAATAAGAGATGACGTCGGTACGACCCACTTCTTATTTACATGACGTTCCCAGAATCCCCTGGGACATTATATAAAGTAGCTCTACAGCGGTAAGATAAATTTTGCAGCGTTTGGGAAGCGTGTGTTCTCGGAGTGCGATATCTTTATCTGTATACCCCCAGGCTTCCTCTACTTTTGTTTCGCAGAAATAGATTTACCGAAGGAAGATTTTTTATTTTATTTTACATTTGCACAGGAAAACTTCCACATTTGAACATTTTACAAACGTCTAGATCTCATTTTACAAAACTGTGTAATAGAAATCAGAGATTTGGATTATTTCAACTGGTTCAGACTGAGATCCTGATCCAAACTGGGAATCCGTTCCTATAGTCCTGCTAAATATCTTAGGAGGGAAGCCATCATTGTACAGAGCCTATGTATATATTTTATATTTTACATATGGGCTCAAGTCCTGCAGGAACGAGTGGGAACTAAGTTCCTGCACTTTTTCCATAGAAGGAACACCGTTCCCATTTGCAAGAGTCCTCTCATCCAATAAACTTTTGATATATTTTAGATTAATGAATGTTAAATAACTTTCCAATACCATGTTAATGAAAAATAGGCTTCTTTCTATTGTATTTTTCCCGATCAGTCCTGTCAGCAAGCATTTCTGACTCATGCTGGAGTCCTAAACACTCAGAGCTGCCAGCCTGCTTTGTTCACAGCCAAACAGGCTGTGAACAAAGCAGGCTGGCAGCTCTGAGTGTTCTCCTTTGTGAACAAAGCACACTGGCAGCTCGTAGTGTTTAGGACTCCAGCATGAGTCTGAAATGCTTGCTGCCAGGACTGGTAGGGAGACCCCTAGTGGTCATTTCTTCAAAGTGGAAAATTAAATAGAGAGAAGCATATTTTTTAATAACATGCAATTGTAAAGTTATTCTGCATACATTAATCTATAATATATCAAAAGTTTTTTTGATGAGAGGTACCCTTTAACCCCTTGTATTCGTGACGCCATGGCGTGGTTTATTCTCGATACCACCCGAAGGTATACCACTGGATCCTGGGCTAGACACGGGGGCAATAAAGACTCCGACGCCAAGTTACGGACAACGGTAGCTTTACTGAGGGTAGACAGGTGGTAAAGTCTATACAGTTCACCCAGGGGCCAAGGAGGTGACCAGTGATGCAGAGACCTTAAGGGCTTGCTGGGACTTGTAGTAGGACTGGATAATTGAATGCAGACCACGCTGACTTGATAGATGACAGGGACTGACTTGACTTGACTCATAAAGCTGTGACTTTCTCTTACTTGACTTGATGGCGGCTGCAGGACTGGACTTTGAGGTCTCCAACACTCTGGACACACACACTAGACAAGACTGCACTGGACCTCAGCAGAAGAGAGAGAGAAGCTCCACCCAGGGCTTATATGGGGAGACTAGCAGGGAGCCCATAGGTCACCCCTGGGGTCACCTGGTCACTGGTACCTCCTGGGTAACAATCACATGATATAACTCTTAAAGATACAACACATTTTATAATACAATACACTGCAGAACATATGTACAGGGGGAAACAGGTGCAAGGGGCCCTGGGGACACTGAAGGAGGCTGCCTGACAGGACAGCAAGGGTACGGGGTAACATCTCCTGTACTGGGCCACCACATAATCATATGAAATACTTTCGTCTTTACATAGTTGAATGCGCTGACAACAAAATCACACAAAAATTATCGATGGAAATCAAATTTATCAACCCATGGAGGTCTGGATATGGAGTCACACTCAAAATCACTGTGGAAAACCGCACTACAGGCTGATCCAACCTTATGTAATGTCCTTAATACAAGTCACAATGAGGCTCAGTAGTGTGTGTGGCCTCCACGTGCCCGTATGACCTCCCTACAACGCCTGGGCATGCTCCTGATGAGGTGGCAGACAGTGTGTGGTGCAACTTAGTGTTGGGTGATGGAGCGAGACATGATGTCTGTCCCAGGTCTGGGGTACGGGCGGCCAGTCCATAGCATCAATGCCTTCCTCTTACAGGAACTGCTGACACACTCCAGCCACATGAGGTCTAGCATTGTCTTGCATTAGGAGGAACCCAGGACCAACCGCACCAGCATCTGGTCTCACAAGGGGTCTGAGGATCTCATCTCGGTACAGTCAGGCTACCTCTGGCAAGCACATGGAGGGCTGTGCGGCCCCCCAAAGAAATGCCACCCCACACCATTACTGACCCATTGTCAAACCGGTCATGCTGGAGGATGTTGCAGGCAGCAGAACGTTCTCCAGGGCGTCTCCAGACTCTGTCATGTCTGTCACATGCTCAATGTGAACCTGCTTTCATCTGTGAAGAGCACAGGGCACCAGTGGCGAATTTGCCAATCTTGGTGTTCTCTGGCAAATGCCAAATGTCCTGCACGGTGTTGGGCTGTAAGCACAACCCCCACCTGTGGACGTCATACCACCCTCATGGAGTCTGTTTCTGACCATTTGAGTGGACACATGCACATTTGTGGCCTGCTGGAGGTCATTTTGCAGGGCTCTGGCAGTGCTCCTCCTGCTCCTCCTTGCACAAAGGCAGAGGTAGCAGTCCTGCTGCTGGGTTGTTGCCCTCCTACGGCCTCCTCCACGTCTCCTGATGTACTGGCCTGTCTCCTGGTAGCGCCTCCATGCTCTGGACACTACGCTGACAGACACAGCAAACCTTCTTGCCACAGCTCGCATTGATGTGCCATCCTGGATGAGCTGCACTACCTGAGCCACTTGTGTGGGTTGTTGACTCCGTCTCATGCTACCACTAGAGTGAAAGCACCACCAGCATTCAAAAGTGACCAAAACATCAGCCAGGAAGCATAGGGACTGAGAAGTGCTCTGAGGTCACCACCTGCAGAACCACTCCTTTATTGGGGCGTCTTGCTAATTGCCTATAATTTTCACCGGTTGTCTGTTCCATTTGCCCAACAGCATGTGAAATTGATTGTCAATCAGTGTTGCTTCCTGATTGGACAGTGTGATTTCACAGTTTTCACATTTCAAGTCACACTTGGAGTTACATTGTGTTGTCTTAGTGTTCCCTTTATTTATTTTTGAGCAGTGTGTGTATATATATATATATATATATATATATATATATATATATATATATAGTTTATTTTAGGATGCAAAGGGCTCTCTACTCTCCAGCCAGTCTGAGGGCATTTTACTTATTAGAGGCAGATACTAAAACATGCTTTTCTTTACTAATTAGTTGCTATTTTCTCTTTTTTTTTATCCACATGGGGGCACTATCTACCAGGGGCATTACCTACCTGGGGCCTATCTACTACGTATTGGGGTCATTACCTACCTGGGGGCACTACCTACTGGGGCATTACCTACTACCTACCAACCTGGGGGCACTACCTACTGGGGGTATTACCTACAAACTACCTGCAAGCATTACCTACTACTTACCGGGGACATCACTTACTACCTACCTACTGGGGGCATCACCTACTACCTACCTACTGGGGGCATCACCTACTACCTTCTTATTGGGGGCATCACCTATTACCTACTGGGGGCATCACCTACTATTTACCTGAGGGCATTACCTACTACCTACCTTCTGGGGGCATTATCAACCTGGGAGCATTGCCTACTGGGGGCATAACAGACCTACTGGGGATTCTACCTTAGAGGGGGGATTCCGTACCTATCTACTGGGGGCATAACCTAATAGGGGAGGGGAAATTACCTACCCACCACCACCAAATCCCCCCACCCTTTCTCCCCAAAACACTTACCTACTCCATCATACTATGCAGGGCACCAAGGGGGGCATTATTTGGGGCACTGACAGTAGGGAACAGGTAGGTGGATGTGCTAAAATGTGTGAAGCCCAATATGTTTGATGTCTGGCAGATACTGTGGAGACAAGTCATGGTTGGTAGAAGATTTTAGGATGATCTGAGCAAGACAGAGAGGAAAAAGCAAGAACGACTCCAAGAAGACCCCGGCCTTGAGCTGTGTCATTTCTGATGGCGGCCATGTTTGTAAGTCACGTGGCACAGAGACGGGAGAGAACATGCTCAGTGCGGACTTCTCCCACATAGCTCAGGTGTGAACACTCAGACTCCAATCAATCAAATGTTGTTGCAGTGTGAACTGCAGCCGGTCAAGGCTTTTCCTTGTGATAATGTATTGAGAAAGTGGAGTTCTTAAAGGGGTTATCCAGGAAAAAACTTTTTTTTTTTTTTAATATCAAATGGCTCCAGAAAATTAAACAGATTTGTAAATTACTTATATCAAAAAAATCTTAATCCTTTCAGTACTTATGAGCTTCTGAAGTTGAGTTGTTTTTTTTTGTCTAAATGCTCTCTGATGACACATTTCTCGGGAACCGCTTAGTTTAGAAGCAAATCCCCATAGCAAACCTCTTCTAAACTGGGCGGTTCCCGAGACACGTGTCATCAGAGAGAACTTAGGCAGAAAAGAACAACTCAACTTCAGAAGCTCATAAGTACTGAAAGGATTAAGATTTTTTAATAGAAGTAATTTACAAATCTGTTTAACTTTCTGGAGCCAGTTGATATTTAAAAAAAGTTTTTTCCTGGAATACCTCTTTAACAAAATTCAAGGAAAAGTAAGGATAGACATATCCTCCACCTGGATGGCCATGGAGAGATGAATCCACCCTACTTTTCATTCTTTAGCATCACAAAACCAGTTACTTGTCATGAGTGTCAATCTAAAAGAGGTTGTCCCTTATGAGGCAACCCTAAATACTGTGATGACCCAGTACAGGACATGGTCCTGCACTACACTTAGGCCCTATCAGGTTGAGTCCTTCGGTGACCTGGGGGCTCTCCTGCAGGGTCTCCCCTGCTGTTATTATAGAGTTATTTAATGTAATAGGATTATAGTCAGTATGTCAATGTATAGTCAGTATAAAGGACCTTTGGAGGACTCCAGTAAATGTCTAAAGGACCTGTGAAATGTCACATGTTATGTTTGTGGTGTCCCGGTAAAGGACCTGGTCCTGTCCCTGTCTAAAGTCCCCTCAGCCAGAGTCCCTTCATTCCCATAGGGCTCTCCTGCAGGGCTTACCCCTGGTCGCCTCATACAACTTATGTTAATATATTATTTAATGTATAGGAAATATATATCTATAGGACCTTTCCTGGGTCACGTGATGTACAGTTGTAATGTATAATTGCTTAAGGACCTTACTGGGTCATGTTATATACCCAGAGTTCCCTGGGTTCAGGACTTACAGGTTTGCTGACCAATGAGCTTAGTGCAGCCCCTTATTATATAAAGGGATGTAGCCACTGAATTCGCTCTTAGTTCCTGCAAGCACAACTATCTCAGCACAAATCTCAATTCAACTAGGCCAAAGCCTACGACCCTGCAGCCACTAAACCGTGAGTTACCAAGCTCAATCTACCAAATCCTGTGTGACTAATACCAGCTAAAATATTATCATTAGTAGCACAGCAGCCTGCATCAAAGCTCATTGCTTCAAAGTCCCAGCAAAACCTGTGAGGAACCTGCATTCCGGTTACCTCTTAAGAGACTGTTATGTATAGAGACTGTTGCATAAAATCTTCAAGTAAAGTTCATCAGTTTATTCATAAAATCTGCTGTGGACCTTCTGTTATTTTCACTGCCGTTTCTGGGACAGTTGGCGATAGGACCATTAACACTAATTAAATCTCACCCTGGCGTCACGACATCTAAGGGTTAATACCACCAGACCCTGCACTTAGATCACTGCAACACCCCAGACACCACTACTCTCCTGGTTCACCACATGTTTATGTTATCACATGTTACCCAGAGGGCACCAGTTTAACACATGACCCGCAGCTTGACCAATGGGCCTTGGCTCAGCCCCCCTCTATATAAGGGGGCGGCCATTACAATTCTCTCTCTTTCATCACTTTACTGAGACCAGCAAACACCAGAGATCTCAGTGCTAGTGTCCAGTACCTGGAAGGCCTCAAATCTACAGTCATTCCAGTAAGTCAAGTCTATGTCTGCTGTCACTATCTACAGTCAAGTCTATGTCTGCTGTCACTATCTACAGTCAAGTCTAGACTGTTGAGACCCAATTAGCTCCTAGCAGGCTATAACTACCCCTCCCCCTTATTACAATAATTAATTAAATAATAACTGACACAACAACAATTCAACTTTTTATGGGTGGGGATCGGCCACAGCTTTATTTATAAAATTACTTATATAAATAACAATTTAACTGTAACAAAGACACCGATTGGCTTCTTGCCAACCCGAGAGGTGCTGCCACACTGTCCTGTGTGGAGGTCTACCCCGGGTTGACCCCGCTTTCACCGTCTTCTTACCGCCAAGCTGTGACTTACAATAAACAGAGATACAAAAAGGGAGGGAGGGAGGGCAAAACTCCGGGTCCTGGGCAGATTGAGGGGGGAAGGGAGGCACCACAGCTATAAATACCCAGGGGAGGGCCCCTGAAAGCCCGGGAAAGTATTAAACCCCTGATTGGTGCACTCCTTCCCCCCCACCCATGGGACATACCACTATAGTTACCAACAAGTTTTTACAGACGGGGGAGGGGGCTAAAAACCTTGCCTGTATATTTCTTAACCCCTTAACTGCTCACCAGTCAGGGGGCAAGCTAGTTATGCACAGCTTGCCCCTTCAGACTGTTGAGACCCAATTAGCTCCTAGCAGGCTATAACTACCCCTCCCCCTTATTACAATAATTAATTAAATAATAACTGACACAACAACAATTCAACTTTTTATGGGTGGGGATCGGCCACAGCTTTATTTATAAAATTACTTATATAAATAACAATTTAACTGTAACAAAGACACCGATTGGCTTCTTGCCAACCCGAGAGGTGCTGCCACACTGTCCTGTGTGGAGGTCTACCCCGGGTTGACCCCGCTTTCACCGTCTTCTTACCGCCACGGAGGAGACCAGTTAGCCCTACACTGGGCTCCGACCCCCACCCAAGAGATACTGGATAGCCAACACCTGGGGCCACTTCAGCCCCCCGGACACACCCAACACATTTCCTCTCCAGGAAATCCGCCCAACACATTTCCTCTCCAGGAAATCCGCTCAACACATTTCCTCTCCAGGAAATCCGCCCAACACATTTCCTCTCCAGGAAATCCGCCCAACACGTTTCCTCTCCAGGAAAACCGCCCAACACGTTTCCTCTCCAGGAAAACCGAGGTACCTTCCGCCAGGACCTATTTCTTATATACATTTGTATTCATTCATTTTATTTATTAATCCTTTTTTTTTTTTTTTTTTTTTTAATAACTCTTGTGCGAACACATCTCTCAGACTCACCCATACATCGAAAAGAGCCGCAGCACTCGCACCACCTTGCGGAAAACCACTCGCAAAACATAACACATATGGGAAACATCAAACTGGGCGAAAATAGCAACGCCACATGCAGATCGCCAGCGCCCCACGCGCTGCGCTACCCTCTCCGGAAACCAAGCCATCTCCACCGGCCCCGATACAAAAGAGGGCGAATCTCAAACTCACAACACCCCATCCTATCAAAGAAAAGCAAAACCCAAAACAGACAAAAAACTCGAAACTGAATAATCGGGGGCGTGGAGCAAAAAAGAAAAAAGGGGGGGGGGCGCCCCACAGCCACCCCGTCAAGCAATAGGACGACAACCCGAAAAAACTGTCATTCGCTGACCCCCATGCAGCACAAGCTGCGCTACCTGGATCGCCGAAGCAGTCTCGGACAAAAAAGGGGGCCTTCAGTTTTTAATTTAAATTTTTTATTTTTTTAATTTTTTTATTTTTTATTACTGTGTCGCAAATTGCACAAAATAGGCACCCAAAAAACAGACACCCCAGTCCCAGATGAGGAGAAAGGAAGTGCCCCATCCACATAGCCCCGAAAAAAGCCAGCGCAAACCTCGGTTGACCAAACGACGCAAAAGCGACAACCAAAAATCCGACCCGCAGCTGCCACCAAGTGACCCAAAACTGATGGGAAAAACCGGTCGCCGACAGCAAGGCCACCCACTTGCGGGCCCAGCCCCTAGGTACGCACCAACATCCCACCAACCGCAAAATAGAAAAGAAAACATTACCCCCCGCCATGCGCCAACCGCACCCCACTGGGTCGCAGCACAGTGGGAAAGCCACCCACCTGTTTTCTCCTTTTTTTTTTTTTGAATAGAAGGTGATTCACATGAACAGGTGAAGATACCCGGCGTCATGTACTAAGAATGTTATTTGGATGCACAGAGAACACAGCCCAAATCTCGAACCTCCTTGGAGAGGTGACACAGCAGTCAACTTCCGTCATCACATCCTATGAAAACGAAATAGGAATAAACATCAGAGCCCGGAAGGTTACTACAAAGGGCATTCCAGGTACGAAAAACAAATCCCCTATCCACAGACACATTTGGAACCTCCGGGACCCCCCTCCACTGTAGACATCCCGGCCACCACACCACCAACCACTCGCAAACACCTTACCGTGAGTGTGACCAAGTCGCAGGAGCCACCAAAGCGGACCAAGAAATACACACCAAACTCCACGATGACCCACGGGCCAGCCACACAGGCAAACCTTACGACTCCGCCCAAGGGAGCAACCTACAGAACCACTGCCAGAGAAAAACGAGGCAAAGCGTCAACACCCAATACCGACCCCAGGGAGCACAGCCCCAAAATAAATAGTAACTCCAAACAGCGAAGCACTAAGTGCAACAAGCCGAACACAGGAAGAAATCCGCAAGAGTAATACCAGTGACAACTCCCCGAATGTCAGACCGACAACACGCCACGATCACTCAAAGCACCCCAGAAAAGAAGAAAAGTAACACCAAATTAGAGCGCTACCAAGCGCAGGGGCCAAGCCAACCCACACAGTATCGTTACAAGTCCAGAACATGAGCTGCCGAAGCAAGCACCCAAAGTCCCACAACCAATACCAAGGCAAAAGCGCTAACAAAAACCCAAGCATGGCAGAAACCCACTGACTACCAAGACCCAGGGCTAAACCACCCAGCAGCACCACTGGGAAACCAAACCACACCAACAACCAACCAAACCGGCCACATCCGGAAACAGAGCGAGCTTCCCGTGAGCTGCAACGGGGGACAGAAAGCAGGCCTGTCCACTGCACGACACACGAAAAAACTCCAACCAGCCGAAACGTCAGCCCTTAGCGCACCCGGGGCACATATGCGGGGGCACAGATACCACACACCCTCGGCGGCCAGAGACAACCTGGAGGAAAAAACTCCGCCCGGAACCATATTCCACGTGTAACAATCAGGAAACCAGCAAGGACCGTAACCAGGGCACCTAGCGAGCCCCGAAGAAACCAAAACAGAGAAAACACAATCACACCCTGACCACAGGAAAGCAGCAGACCAACGCCAACGCGGCATGCGGAACCCATGCTAATCAACTCAGTATTGTTCCAATTTTAACATATGGGCTGCCGAAGCGAGCACCAAATATGGAACGCTTCACAATTTGCATGTCAGCCTTGCAACAACAAACCACACCCCCACAAGCGAAGAGCACAGGAGAATCGCCCTCCGGAATACCACCACGAACAGAAAAACTCACAAGGCAAGGCAAATAGAGACTCAAGCGAACCTACCCCCAGAGACTCAAGCGAAACCTACCCACCGAACACATCAGCTAAAGCACCCAAAACGACATACAGAAGTCCCATGCCTACCAGAGATAGGGAAAATACGGAGAGATAAACCAAACAAAAAGGGGAGAAAACCAAAAGAAACAAAACCGTAACTGGGCGACACCCACCGAATCAGAAAAAGGAACAAGCCGCAGGAGCCAAGTCTGCCAAACCCCGGCCACCCAGAGCGTAAGGCCAAAAGAGCACTCACTGCAGAAAACATTTTTTTTTTTTTTTTTACATTTTTATGATACCCTACCAAAGCACCCTGAAATAGAGGAGGAAAGCAGGATTAGAACTCTGGTCTCCCACACAATACACATTCAACTGATGGCTGCTCAGACCACTGACCTACAGCCAGAACCCAAGAAGAGACGTACTCAACTCCCAACCAGTGACCAAACTCAACATACACACAGAAACAAAAGGACGAACACTGCACAGAACGCAGCCATAAGCACACTAACCGGGGAAGGGGCCAAGCCCCGCATCAGAACACCCACCAATTCCAGAAGATGGAGAAGCCAACAGCTGGAAAAACCACTTCACCACCGCCGCAGGCGTGGGACAAGGCACGCCGGAGACCGCCAGGTCGCGGGTACTTCGCCACCACACTCACTACCCCTCCACGGGGGGCATTGGAGAGGCAGGAGGAAGAAGGGGGGGGGGGAGATCTGGGAACACTGGGCGGAGAGGTGATGGGGGGGGCAGACGCAGTGGGCAGGGGGGTGTGGTAAGGGGAGAGGTGCCAGCGTGGGCGGAGTGAGAAGCTGGGTAAATGAGAGGGGACGATAGGAGAGTTCAAATAGTTTGCGCCGTAATCCGAAAGAGCCCGCAGTACCCTTGCCATTTTCTCGGATTGTTTTTATTTACAGTAGAAAAATTGACCGAATATGCTAAACAGAAATGTCATGTGTATTAAATTACCAATATTATTTATTATGTATATCACGTGTATAGTGAAATTTAATATTTATTTATTTCTTTTAATTTAAAATAATTTTATTTGAATTATTCATTTATTTATATTTGCGTGCACGCCATAGACGGAACACTTCAAACGACAACATATTGTTATACCCCAGACATGCACGCATGAGGAGATACCACATACATGCATGTCTGCAACACACATATTTTTCATTTATTTATTTATTTATAATTTTTTTTTTTTTTTTTTAGTCATACCTATATATACATACATACACTTATTTATTTATCGATTTTATTTTTATATATATATATATATATATATATATATATATACATATATATATATATATATATATATATACATATTTTTTTTTGTATTATTTATTTATTTATTTATTTATTATTTTTTTGGGGATGGGGAAAAGGGGGCAAACCAAACTTTTATTATTGAAAGGTTAAATGACCTTTATTGACTTAATTCTTTTTTTTTTCCATAGGAGCCATAACCCTGCACACGCTGCTCCTAACACTGATCACTTGCCATGTGTTAACATGGCAATGATCGGTGCCATCAACGATTGATTGCTCAAGCCTGAATTTCAGGCTTGGAGCAATCAATCAACAAGCGGACGAGCAGGAGGCAGGTAAGTGACCCTCCTGCTGCGTCCCAGCTGATCGGGACAACGCGATTAGATAGCGATTGTCCCGGTCAGCCCGACTGAGCCGGGATGCTTGAAAGTACACCTTCAGATGAGGCGATGAACTTAGATCGCCGCGACTAAAGATGTAATGCCGGACATCTGCCCGATCGGCGATGTCCGGCGTAGCATGGGTCCTGGTTGCTAAGAGCAACCGAGACCCCACGGATATAACGCGCGCTCACCTCGTGAGCACGCATTATATCTGAAGGAGCGCAAATGGACGTTAATAAGCGTCCATTTGCACATAGGGAGTTAAAACAGCAGCAGCCCCCCAGGGGCCGCTGCCTCCAGAGCCAGGGGGGGAACTGGGTGGGGAAAGAGACCGAGGAGAACAGGGGGGGGGGGGGGAAGGAGGGGACCGCAAAGAGGAAAAAGAGACGGAGGGGACAAGGAGGGGGACAGGGGGGGGGGGGGACAAGGAAAACAGCAGAGCATGCTCATAAGGAGCATGCCCATAGGGAGGGATACAGGCACAGGCAGGGGAGAGGGCTTTGGCCACGGGCAGGGAAGAGGGCAAAAGGAACGGGCGGGACAGGGCTCACAGGGACTATAGTGGGTAGGAGAGCGGGACTGAGGAGAGGTCCGCCAGCCTCCCAAACCCGCCTCGGGTGCAACAGGAGGGGAGGCCAGCTCAGCCATAAGGGAGCATGCCAGCCCTCACCCTCCTGCTCCATCCAGGCCATAAATAAAAGGAAGACACATACCAGCCAGCAGTCAAAACTCCGGGTCCTGGGCAGATTGAGGGGGGAAGGGAGGCACCACAGCTATAAATACCCAGGGGAGGGCCCCTGAAAGCCCGGGAAAGTATTAAACCCCTGATTGGTGCACTCCTTCCCCCCCACCCATGGGACATACCACTATAGTTACCAACAAGTTTTTACAGACGGGGGAGGGGGCTAAAAACCTTGCCTGTATATTTCTTAACCCCTTAACTGCTCACCAGTCAGGGGGCAAGCTAGTTATGCACAGATTGCCCCTTCATGTCTGCTGTCACTATCTACAGTCTAGTCTATGTCTGCCGTCACTATCTACAGTCTAGTCTATGTCTGCTGTCACTATCTACAGTCAAGTCTATGTCTGCTGTCACTATCTACAGTCTAGTCTATGTCTGCTGTCACTATCTACAGTCTAGTCTATGTCTGCTGTCACTATCTACAGTCTAGTCTATGTCTGCTGTCACTATCTACAGTCTAGTCTATGTCTGCTGTCACTATCTACAGTCTAGTCTATGTCTGCTGTCACTATCTACAGTCTAGTCTATGTCTGCTGTCACTATCTACAGTCTAGTCTATGTCTGCTGTCACTATCTACAGTCTAGTCTATGTCTGCTGTCACTATCTACAGTCTAGTCTATGTCTGCTGTCACTATCTACAGTCTAGTCTATGTCTGCTGTCACTATCTACAGTCTAGTCTATGTCTGCTGTCACTATCTACAGTCTAGTCAAGCCTCAAGTCAATTATCTAAAGTCTATTACAAGTATAATTGGTCCCAGTCAGCTGCGAGGTCCTTCTGTGTTCCTGGCCACCTCTCTGGGATTCTGGCCGAGCTGTGAAGATAATCCCACCTATCCGACCTCAGTAAAGCCTCCGTTAAACCATAACCTGTTTGTGGACTCTCATTTTCACTGCCTAGCTATTGGAATAGCGGAGATACCGTTTGGGTGGTTCCCGTACCCAAAAACCACTCTGGCGTCACGAACATACGGGGTTAATAACACCTTGCCCCTAGGGTCAAAGGGGTGTTCCAGGCAAAACCTTTTTTTTTATATATATATATCAACTGGCTCCGGAAAGTTAAACAGATTTGTAAATTACTTCTATTAAAAAATCTTAATCCTTCCAATAGTTATTAGCTTCTGAAGTTTTCTGTCCAACTGCTCAATGATGATGTCACGTCCCGGGAGCTGTGCATGATGGGAGAATATCCCCATAGGAACTGCACAGCTCCCGGGACGTGAGTCGTCAGAGAGCAGTTAGACAGAAAACAACAACTCAGCTTCAGAAGCTAATAACTATTGGAAGGATTAAGATTTTTTAATAGAAGTAATTTACAAATCTGTTTAACTTTCTGGAGCCAGTTGATATATATAAAAAAAAGTTCTGGCCTGGAATACCCCTTTAATACCATCTTGCCCCATCTACCTACACCGATACACCCCGTGGTCCCGCCATCACCGTGGGTCACCACATACTACAACCAGGGTTGCCACATGGCTGGTATTTTACTGGGACATCTGGTATTTTGGCCTCCCTGCCAATATTTTTTATATTAAAAATACTGCCCATGCAATGGGCAGTATTTATCCAACCAATCCTCCAACTCCCGAAATGTTGCACCATATACTATGCCAGTGTTTCCCAACCAGAGCACCTCCAGCTGTTGCAAAACTACAACTCCCAGCATGCCCGGACAGCCGACGGCTGTCCGGGCATGCTGGGAGTTGTAGTTTTGCAACAGCTGGAGGCATCCCTTGTTGGGAAACACTGACCTATAGTATATACTACTATATAGTCTACCATGCTGGGAGTTGTAGTTTTTGTTAAAGGAAGCTACTGAGCCACAGGCTGTATCAGGGCATGCTGGGAGTTGTAGTTAGTAACTAGCTGCAACTACCGAATTTTATAAATGTGGTGACCCACGGGTGTATGGTGGGACCACGGGTGTAGCGGTGAGTGGTGGGATCTGATGGTATTAACCCCGGGGGCAAGATGTTGTTAACCCCTAATGTTCATGACGCCAGTGTGGTTTTCAGGGTTCTGGAACACCACACGCCGATTCCTCCGCTATCCCAGTTGCTAGTAGTGAAATGAGAGTCCACAACCAGTTATGGTCAAACGGAGGCTTTACTGAGTATAAGACAGATGGAATTATCTTCACAGCTAAGGACAGAATTCCCAGAGAGATGGCCAGGACCCAGAGGACCTCGCAGCTTGCTGGACCAATATACTTGTAATTAACTTGACTCGAGATTGGACTTGACTTGACTATATGCAGGACTTGACTAGTTTCAGTGACAGCAGACATAGACTTGAGACTTACTGGAATGACTGTAGCTTTTGGGGTCTTCCAGATGCTGATCACTTGCACTGAGATCTCTGGTGTTAACTGTTCCTCAGCAAAGATCATAAGAGAAGAGAGTGAATTGTAATGGTCGCCCCTTTATATAGTGGGGGGCTGGACTAAAGCCCATTGGTCAAGCTGCGGGTCATAGGTTAAGCTGGTGCTCTCTGGGAGAACATGTGACAACAAATCATGTGACAACATAACATGTGACAGACTTACACAGGCATTAAAGTGATATACACAACATTCTGGAAACAACAGGGGGGAGACCTTGCAGGGGAGCCCCCAGGTCATTGAGGGTCTCAACCTGACAGGGCCTAAGGGTAGTACAGGACCATGTCCTGTACTGGGACATCACATAAAGTGATCATTAAGTCACATCAAAACAAAAATGGTACTGTCGAAAACTACAGATTGGGACACAAAAATTGAGCCTCATACAGGGAAATAATACATTTATAGGGGTCAGAATAGGACAAAAATTTCCCCCGCATATGTGTATCCTGTGATGTCATGCATATATAATTAATTATGCAAATTTGAATGGCCGGTGTTTTTTTTTTTTTTTTAATGCAAGAAAGGTGGCAACATTAGCTACAACAGTGGTCTCCAAACTGGGACCGCCAGCTGTTGCAAAATTACAACTCCCACCATGCTGAGAGTTGTAGTTTTGCAACAGCTGGAGGTCCACAGTTAGGAAACCACTATACTACACTATAAAGAGGCAAAGACCACATATGAAGGCTGCATTCAAAGATCTATGACTGATAATAGAAGCCTATGGCCATTGATCTGCACTGATTACCGTAAATGACGGTTTCTTCCTTCTTACAAATTTCCCTTAAATGTGCCAAATTATCCCAAAATTGTCCAATTTTCTAGAATAGCACTAAATATAGTTAATTTCCTGTAGGGTATTACACCACCCGCTGTGCTCCGGCCTCAGATCCCCAGTGGATGCCATATATTAAACTAGGTGTGCCTGTCCGCCCTCCAAATGTTATCAGAAAAGCTTAGAAAAGTAGACTTATAATAGGTCATTGCAAGACGCTATTCACGGGAAACATTTTCCCCTGTGAAATTCCTTTAAATGGTCACTGTCAGAATCAAAAACTTTCTATATGTTGTACGTCTTGGCAAAATATTAACCTTTCTAATATACTTCATACATTTTTTTTCTCTCTATTTTCAAAGAAATTATGGTTTAATAAAAGAGACCACTAGGGGTCCTCATACCATCCAGATCATAATCCTGTCCGGCTGAAGCTTTGTCCCAGCTGAAGCACAGACAGGACAAAATCCAGTAAGTGAGGGCAGGACTACCACTCCTCTGTGCTCACTCCTGTCCTATCAGACTGCAGCATGAAAACAGGCACCGCAGACATCAGTCAGCACACAGATTGCCCTGAAATATGCTGTCCCTATGGACCGTAGTGCAATAAGGGCAGAATTTCACCGAAAGAACCAACGCGTTCATTCATTTGGCAGGTCTAGCATCTGCAGTTTTTTTATGCCGAATTTTCCACTATAGAAATTCCACATTGTAGCAGTGTCCTACTGAAAACAATAGGAGTCTGCTGTAAGTGGAATTCTACTCTGATTATTCTGTAGTGTGTAGATACCCTCAAAGGGGTAATCTGGTGGAAAACTATTTTTATTATTTTTTTTTATCAACTGGTGCCAGAAAGTTAAACAGATTTGTAAATTACTTCTATTTAAAAATCTTAATCCTTCCAGTACTTATCAGCTGCTGTATGCTCCAGAGGAAGTTGTGTAGTTTGTTCCAGTCTGACCACAGTGCTCTCTGCTGACACCTCTGTACATATAAGGAACTGTCCAGAGCAGGATAGGTTTGTGTGATAGCCTGGGGGAGTAGGGTATATGTGAGTGTAGCTGTGTGGTTACTAAGGGTGCTTGCTTAACCCCTTCTATTCGTGACGCCAGGGTGATGGCTATTCTCTGTATACTTGTCCTACCGCCACCCTTCCCAAAAGCGATACGTAGATAGGAAATAATTGATTGTCCACAACCGGAGATTTGCAGAAACTTGTCGGAACTTTTACTGAAGATTTTAGGCAATAATGAACAGGAACAGTCCATATAACAAAGTCTATTAGTGCTTGACAAGTGGTTGGGAAGATAATTGTTGCGGTGATCCACTGGATTTAGGGGTTTAGATTTGGTCCAGAAATCACGCTAGCTTTAGCGGGGATTGAGATTTTAACTCACGGTTTAGTTTATGCTGAGGCCGGCAGGTTTCTGGCCTAGCTTGTCTTTGAAAGTTGCGCCTGCTAGTCCGGCATCCATGAGAGCAGCAACCCAAGAGAGCGATCATTGGCTACAGCTCCCTTATATGGGCAGGGGCTGGACTAAAGCTCACTGGTCCATACAACTGTCAATCTCCTGTACAGAGAGTTCTGGGTAACATGTGACCCAAGGACCTCCAAAGGTCCTCCAACATACCATAGAGGAATTAACATGGACACATGACCGAAGGTCCTGCGACGCTAACAAGGTAAGTAGACTAATATGCACTATATTAAATATACACATTATTAAATATATACATAATAGCATTATGAAATCAGAGAAGGAGGAGGCAACTAGGGTCTGTCCCACCTGGGGGACCCTACCTGAACGTAGTAACCCTGACTTTGGGGACCACCAGACAAGGTACGGTATGCAATACGGTGCCGGGACACCACATTTGCTATGGGGATTTCTTCCTGCTCTAGACAGTTCCTGACATGTACAGAGGGGTCAGCAGAGAGCACTGTGGTCAGACAGAAAAGAAATTCAAAAAGAAAAGGACTTTCTGTGGAGCATATAACAGCTGATAAGTACTGGAAGGATTAAGATTTTTAAATAAAAGTAATTTGCAAATCTGTTTAACTTTCTGGCACCAGTTGATAAAAAAAAAACAACCCTTTAACCCCTTAAGGACCAAGGACATACCGGTACGTCCTGAGTCCTTTCTCTTTCTATAACGTGGGGCCACGATGTGGCCCCGTGCCATAGCGGGTAGGGCCCGGCCTCTAACAACCGGGACCCGTGGCCGGGACCCGTGGCTAGTAGCGCGCGGCATTGATTGTGGTGCCGCGTGCTATTAACCCTTTAGAATCGGCGTTCAAAGTTAAACGCTGCGTCTAAAGTGAAAGTGAAACCATGACGGTTAGCTCGCGGCGTCCCAAACAGCTGTTAGACACGAGGAGGGTCTCCTATCTGCCTCCTGGCGTCCGATCGCCGAATGACTGCTCAGTGCCTGAGATCCAGGCATGAGCAGTCAAGCGGCAGAATCATCGATCACTGGTTTCCTATGAGAAACCAGTGATCAGTGTAAAAGATCAGTGTGCGCAGTGTTATAGGTCCCTATGGGATAACAATGATCAGTATAAGAGATCAGTGTGCGCAGTGTTATAGGTCCCTATGGGATAACAATGATCAGTATAGGAGATCAGTGTGTGCAGTGTTATAGGTCCCTATGGGACCTATAACACTGCAAAAAAAAGTGAAAAAAAAAGTGAATAAAGATCATTTAACACCTTCCCTATTAAAAGTTTGAATCACCCCCTTTTCCCATAAAGAAAAAAAAAACAGTGTAAATAAAAATAAACATATGTGGTATCGCCGCGTGCGGAAATGTCCGAATTATAAAAATATATCGTTAATTAAACCGCACGGTCAATGTTGTCTGCGCAAAAAAATTCCAAAGTCCAAAATATTGTATTTTTGGTCACTTTTTATATCATGAAAAAAAGAATAAAAAGTGATCAACAAGTCCGATCAATACAAAAAGGGTACCAATAAAAACATCAGATCAGAAAAATTAGTCCTCATACTGACCCATACGTGGTAAAATAAAAAAGTTATAGGGGTCAGAAGATGACAATTTTAAACGTATACATTTTCCTGCATGTAGTTATGATTTTTTTCAGAAGTCCGACAAAATCAAACCTATATAAGTAGGGTATCATTTTAATCGTAAGGACCTAGAGAATAAAGATAAGGTGTCATTTTTACCGAGAAATGCACTGTGTAGAAACAGAAGCCCCCAAAAGTTACAAAATGGCGTTTTTCAATTTTGTCTCACAATTATTTTTTTTTCCGTTTCGCCGTAGATTTTTGGGTAAAATGACTGATGTCATTACAAAGTAGAATAGGTGGCGCAAAAAATAAGCCATCCTATGGATTTTTAGGTGCAAAATTGAAAGGGTTATGATTTTTTAAAGGTAAGGAGGAAAAAACGAAAGTGCAAAAACGGAAAACCCCCTGGTCCTTAAGGGGTTAAGCTACACTCCAGAAGTGCCTAGATGCAAATCTGTACAAACCATGCCTCTACAGAGATCTGGTATATGGAATAGTTTCATAGGTAGGTATGGTATTGACTTACTGGCCAGGAGAAATCACATGACCTGGTGGTCAGTTACTGCTGTTTTTACGCAGCCGACTACAGCGGTCACAATGGGCTGGAATTTGCTGCTTTCTTACATTAGAGTCTGAAAAAAGCTAATGACGGTTCATTTGTACTACTAGAGACCTAAATTAGGATTAATATCAACACTACAGATAAAGATAATGATCTGCATGCAGCTTTTCCTTGTTCTCTGGGGAGGGGCTGTATTCCATCTTATCCCAGTCTAATCTATACTTACAAAAGTGGAAGAGATTTAACCAATATGGCTGCACATCTAATGAATGAATGAACCCAGAATTCCATACATGAGACATTCCCTTTAAAACCGTCACATATCCCTTTAAATAAGAGCTCAGCGGCCAATTATAAAGGCTTTTCATTTTTCCCATCCTCCTCGTACAGATAACCAGCTGGATGGCCGTTCTGTTCTGCATCATTAGGCATTGAGGAAGCATTGATCTAAGCTCCATAGAAATACATGTGGGCTGTAGTTTTATTCCACTTTACTGCGTTTATGGTTTTCATCTGGGAAAAAAAAAAAAAGTTCTCTACTTTTTATAGAATATTTTAGTTTAAATGTAAAAAATAAATAGGCACTGTCAGGAGAAAAAAAAAAACTTTGATTTTTAAGTTTTGGTTTTTGGTTTGGTTTTTAAGTTTTGAGCAGTCGGGTTTGAGTGTTTGAACCCTTGACCGATAACAAGGCCTCTGCCTTGGGGGGGGAAGGGGGGGTCACCTTTAACTCTGCTATGCCTTTCAAAACAAACATCCGGACCCCCACTACCTCCTGCCACCTCCACCTCAAAAACATTTCACAAATCCACCTATTCCTTAAAGGGGTACTCCCGTGCCCCAGCTTTCTGAACATCCTGTTCGGAAGGCTTGTGGGCAGCGGTAGCGGTGTCACAGCCACGTCACCTCATGAAGTCATGCCACACCCCCTCCATTGATATCTATGGGAGGGGGCGTGACGACCACCACGCCCCCTCCCATAGACATCAATGGAGGGGGCATGGTGTGACGTCACGAGTGGTGTGGCCATGAAGTCGTGACGGCAGCCGCTGCTCCAAGCCCTCTGAACTGGATGTTAAAGGGGTTATCCAGGAAAAATCTTTTTTTTATATATATATATCAACTGGCTCCAGAAAGTTAAACAGATTTGTAAATGACTTCTATTAAAAAATCTTAATCCTTTCAGTACTTATGAGCTTCTGAAGTTAAGGTTGTTCTTTTCTGTCTAAGTGCTCTCTGATGACGTGTCTCGGGAACTGCCCAGTTTAGAAGAGGTTTGCTATGGGGATTTGCTTCTAAACTGGGCGGTTCCCGAGACACGTGTCATCAGAGAGCACTTAGACAGAAAAGAACAACCTTAACTTCAGAAGATCATAAGTACTGAAAGAATTAAGATTTTTTAATAGAAGTAATTTACAAATCTGTTTAACTTTCTGGAGCCAGTTGATACATTAAAAAAGTTTTTTCCTGGAATACCCCTTTAAGAAGGCTGGGGCACAGGAGTACTCCTTTAATGTTGACTCAACTAAACTATTGGTACATGCCCTCATCATCTCCAACTACTGCAACCTCCTCCTCTGGGGCCTTCCATCACACACTCTTACTCCCCTCCAAACCCTCCTCAACTCTGTTGCTTGAATAATCCGCCACTCACCTTGCTCCTCCTCTGCCAATCCCTTCACTGGCTACTCACTGCCCAACAAGTGTAAACTGTTCACCGTGACATAAAGACCGTCCAAAACCTGCCTCCCCGATACATCTCTGACCGGACCTCCCGATACCGCCCCTCACATAATCTCCGATCCTCACAAGACCTCTGCTTGTGCTGTCCCCTCGTCCGCACCTCACACAACCATCTCAAAGAGATCTTCCCCCATACATTGGTACGCACTACACCGACTAATCCGGCTTCCACCACCCATTAAGACCTTTAAAGGGGTACTCTGCCGGAAAACATCTTCTCCCCTATCCAAAGGATAGAGGATGTCCTGCCGGTGGGGACCCCCGCGATCTCTGCTGCAGCACCCCAGTCATCCAGTGCATGGTGTGAACTCCGCTCTGTGCCGGATGACTGGCGACTACAGCAGTCACGCCCTCTCCATTCATGTCTATGGGAGGAGCCGTCACATCCCCTCCCATAGACATGAATGAAGGGGGCGTGGCGTGAGGTCATGAACACGGAAGCTCCAAGCTTCCCTGTTCCGAACGCCACTGCTGTCGTCCCGGAGATCGTGGGGGTCCCCAGCAGTGGGACCCACGTGATCAGACATCTTCTCCCCTATTCTTCGGATCGGGGATAAGATGTTTTCCGGCGGAGTACCCCTTTAAAAAGTAATCTCTAGACCCCTCAGGAAAGCCTATAATCTAAGATAACCCTGCTGCCACTGGACTATGAACAGCTACCTCCCTAACTTCTCAGATGACCATCTGTTTCCATCCCCTTGTAGATGGTAAGTCCTTGTGGGCAGGGCCATCTCTCTCTATATCAGTGTGCAGATTACTCTGTATCACATTCACTGGACCTGTGTCATGTATTTTAACCAGGGGTCAAGTCCTGGGGAAAAAAAAAAGTGCTGCAACTCACCCAAGATTTCCACTCAAGGGCTGGCCCTGCAGAACTCCTGCAAATGGGAATGGTGTTCCTGCTCTGGAAAAAGTGCAGGAACTCAGTTCCCTCGCGTTCCTGCAGGACTTGAGCCCTGATTTTAACCCTTATCAAATGTACGGCAACCCTGAAACAAAGAGGGCTATATAAATAAATAATAATAAATCTTAGGAGACTGTGTACGGACTCCAGTGTTGGGACATTACCATATACAGCGTGCAGCACGGTGTAGCTTATCCTTCATCAGCATTACAGAGCCTCATACGCACTAACATAACGTACATTATATGGAAGCACACTGGACATGTGCTGTGCGGTCAACACCACCTTGGACACCTTGATGATCTCCACCTCCCACCCTCCCCGATAGCTGTCATATAATCTGAACCATAGGAGATATGGCCATGTCTTGGACCCAGAGGTTGAATGTGGCCCCCATCATATTATCTATTCTACCAACCTAAACCGGCCCTACGTTATACAACATAAGGTCCACAACATATATATGGGTCTCTAAAAACGACACATCCGAACTGCACCCAAACCCGCTTATGGTTTGTCTGGGTTCTGTCTTTCTGACTGCAAAAGTAGCACCTTCACAAGTGACCGGAACCCTCGAACAGCAATGTGAACATAGCCTTAGTTTATTAATGGAAGTAGAAAAACAAGCGCTCCATAGGGTAATATTGTTAAGCCCCAGTGTGAGGTAAGAAACGAATGACTGTTCACCCCGGGTGGTTGTGTAGCTTCATACACAACGATGATGATAGTATACAAATAGGGGTTTCCTCCTACCATTCTCCCAGCCCTCTGGTAGGGAGCACATGGTAGGTTTCACACTGGTGTGGTTCTCTGTGGCGGCCATTGTTTCTGTGATCCTTTGTCTGTGGGGTGGAGTGGCCCAGAGCCAGGGGCTTGGTCGGGCAGTAGTGGGGCTGCCTGGCCACTGGGTCGCTCCCCCCGTTGGGCATGGGGTCTCGGAGGCAGTGGTCGCCGACGGGGGCTACGCCAGTGTCAGGTTAGGGACCCACTCTGACGAGGTGGCCTTGACATGGCGAGTGGGCTTTGTACTTTTTGATCAAAATGTATAATAACAACCTGTTAGTTTTTGAAAATATGCTGAGAAGCAAGTAGATCAAATTACAAATGGCGGATGTGTTTCTCTCTTTGTGTTATACAAATAGTAGGTCGTCTGCTGCCCTCCGGTCACTGGTATATGCAATGGACAGGGATGGCTTCGAGGAGGGACTCGGCTCAAACGGCGCTGACCGACCACTTCGTGGTCGGTCAGCGCCATTTGAGCCAAGTCCCTCCTCGAAGCCATCCCTGTCCATTAGTTTATTAATGGCCGGCATATACGTGATCTCCTGGCATTGGTTTTGACATAATCGCCTCTTTCTATGCAGTCATTTTAATGCAGATTCATTGACCACAATGCACTGCAACCTATTCTGAGCTGTATGGCAAACATTAGGGACAATTCAAGATAGAATGTTTTTGTTTTTTTTTGTTTTTTTGTTTTTGTTCTGTATTTTTTTTATAATTTTTTTTCAACTCGTTCCTTTGACAATCCTTTAAAAACAAGTTATCCAGGTGTAAAAAAAACTGAGCAGATTTCTTCCAAAAACTGGACCGCACCTGGTGGGTGTAGTATTGCAGCTCAGTTCCGTTGAAGTGAATGGAGCCAAGTTGTAATACCAAACACAACCTGAGGACAGGTGTGGTGCTGTTTTTTGAACATTTCTGGATAACCTCTCAGAAGGCTTTTTGGCTTTCACAGCCAATCATACAACAATTTACTAACAACCCTCTTAGTGAACTGTGATCTACCTCCTCCCCCCCCCCCCCCCCCAAACTAGGAGAGTTCTCCTAGTCAACAGTCAACACAACTGTGTATTATATGGTGTACCATACTGTAATACCATTGCAAAATGAGAAGACGACAGCAGCCAACACACACACACATTATATATACTTACTGTGTATATATAACTCGTTTTTAGTTGAAACTGGTTTTCCCCAGTGAAAACTAGTTTTGACTGAATGCCTTCGTGAAAACTAGTATTGACTGCTTTTTCCCAGTGAAAACTAGTTTTGACTGAACGTCATTGGGAAAACTAGAATTGACTACTGGAAACAGCTTGAACTAAGTCAGTTATTTTAAAACTAGTTTTCTCTACTTTAAACCTGTTTCAATTGACATTTGGTTTTCGATTAGCAGTAAATTCTAGTTTGTGCAAAGACGTTCAGAAAATATTCTAGTTTGTAAGGAGGCGTTTAGAAAAAACTGGTGTTTCAACAAAGGCGTTCAGTAAAAACTGGTTTTAACTAGGGAAATAGCAGTCAATTCTAGTTTTCACAAAGGCATTCAGTCAAAACTAGTTTTCACTGGGGAAGAGCAGTCAATTCTAGTTTTCCCAAAGGCGTTCAGTCAAAACTAGTTTTCACTGAGGAAAAGCAGTCAATACCAGTTTAGAAAAAACTGGTGTTTCAACAAAGGTGTTCAGTAAAAACTGTTTTTAACTAGGAAAATAGCAGTCAATTCTAGTTTTCACAAAGGCATTCAGTCAAAACTACTTTTCACTGGAGAAGAGCAGTCAATTCTAGCAGTCAATTCTAGTTTTCACTAAGGCATTTAGTCAAAACTAGTTTTCACCAGGGAAAACCAGTTTTAACTGAAAACTAGTTTTAACTGTAACATACATATACACATATTTTTCTAGGGTCACATTTCTAGTTGTTTTGATAGAAAATGATTACTATGTGTTACCTATGATACCATCCCCCAACACCGGATACTCTTATTCCAAACTAAAATCAGTCTTCCTGATCACACCAGGCTTCAACATAGTGCACTCTTACCGAGCTGGGGCTTGAATGACGTCTGACTTTGGGAGACTCCTTCCCCACGGAGGCGCTCTTAAAGTTAATGCATGCATTGTTTTCAGAGTGCACTCTCTTCACCTGGTTTGCAGACTTTTCGAATGGGTCAAAACTGCTCTGAGTCCTCTGAACCCGGACTTTCTTGTCTTCAGGAATGGTGTCCAGTGGTTTGATCACAGAGTCCATTCCCTGGTAGTTGCGTGTGGACATCTTGGTGACACATATCTGTAAGGGGGGGGGGGGACAAGAAAAAAAGAAAGAGCGTAATGTAGACAACAGGCCGACATAGATTTTGGATAAACACTAAGCAGACGTACATTGTATCCTCCGGGCCGGGGAGAAGCATCGCTTTTGTTCAATACGGTGAACACGTTCCTTTCAGGATGATGTATTGTTTGTGGAGGACTCAACAATGACTTGTGTAATCCATCCCTGAGTTACAGAAACACGAGACGCTGGATCTGCCTGGTGTAACCCAAACAGAATCATCGACCGTCACATAATACAAGCTGCATCTGCCTGTACTGCGGTCCTGAAATAGGAAGGTTTCCAGCCAGCTATGGCCTACTTAATGCCATGTAGGAAACACTCCATCGTTAAAGGGGTACTCCGGTGGAAAACTTTTTTTTTTTAAATCAACTGGTGCCAGAAAGTTACACAGATTTGTAAATTACTTCTATTAAAAAAAATCGTAATCCTTCCAGTACTCATTAGCTGCTGAATACTACAGAGGAAATCCTTTTTTTTTTTTTTGGAACACAGTGCTCTCTGCTGACATCACGAGCACAGTGCTCTCTGCTGACATCTCTGAACTGTCAAGAGCAGCATATGTTTACTAGGGTGATTTTCTCCTACTCTGGACAGTTCCTAAAATGGACAGAGATGTCAGCAGAGAGCACTAAATTACTTCTATTAAAAAAAAAAATCTCAATCCTTCCTGTACTTATTAGCTGCTGAATACTACAGTGGAAATTCTTTTCTGTTTGAAACACAGAGCTGTCTGCTGACATTAAGAACACAGTGCTCTCTGCTGACCTCTGCTGTCCATTTTAGGAACTGTCCAGAGTAAAAGGAAATCCCCATAGCAAACATATGCTGTTCTGGACAGTTACTAAAATGGACAGAGATGTCAGCAGAGAGCACTGTGCTTGTGATGTCAGCAGAGATGTCTGTGTTCCAAAAAGAAAAGAATTGCCTCTGTAGTATTCAGCAGCTAATAAGTACTGGAAGGATAAAGATTTTTTAATAGAAGTAATTTACAAATCTTTTTAACTTTCTGGCACCAGTTGATTTAAAAAAAAAAAAAAAGTTTGCCACCAGAGTACCCCTTTAATGCCATGTAGGAAACACTCCATCTTTAAAGGGGTACTCTGGTGGTGGTACTCTTTTTTTTTTTTTTTTTTTTTTTTTTTAAAATCAACTGGTGCCAGAAAGTTATACAGGTTTGTAAATTATTTCTATAAAAAAAATCCTAATCCTTAATCCTTCCAGTACTTATCAGCTGCTGCACGCTCCAGGAAGTTGTATAGTTCTTTTCAATCAGACCACAGTGCTCTCTGCTGACACCTCTGTCCGTGTCAGGAACTGTCCAGAGCAGGAGAGGTTTGCTATGGGGATTTGCTCCTACTCTGGACAGTTCCTGACATGGACAGAGGTGTCAGCAGAGAGCACTGTGGTCAGACAGAAAAGAACAACTCAACTTCCTCTGGAGCATACAGCAGCTGATAAGTACTGGAAGGATTAAGATTGTTTAAATACAAATCATTTACAAATCTGTTTAACTTTCTCGAGTCAGTTGGTATCAAGAAAATTGTTTTCCACTGGAGTACGCCTTTAAAGTTTAGGTCACTTATGGTCATCTGATACAAATACTGTACATTAGTAGTTCTCCAATGACTTAGGTCAGTGGTCATAAACTGTGGCCCTCCGGATGTTGCAAAACTTCAACTCCCAGCATGCCCGGACAGCCAACGGCTGTCCGGGCATGCTGGGAGTTGAAGTTTTGAGACACAGTTTGAGACCACTGACTTAGGTTAGTTTCCTGCTGGGTATCCAGGGCTCAAGTCCTGCAGGAACGCATGGGAACTTAGTTCCTGCACTTTTTCCAAAGAGGAAACACCTTCCCATTAGCAGAAGTCCTGTAGGACCAACCCTTATGAGGAAGAGTTCCCACACTTTTTTTCTGGGACTTGACCCCTGTGGGTATCAATAAAGTTGGGAACTCCAACCTGCGCCTACTACGGGGAAATGTATTGGAGAATGTTTTTGAAGCCATTGAATCAACTGTAGCCAATTCGTAGAAAAAAAATGGGCCCCCCCCCCAAATATCGAAATAGACCTCCTATTATGGCATCTGATTCCCCCAAACTATGCTAGCCATGGGGGGGGGGTCATGATAGGGATCTAATGGAAAGAGATACAGGAAAAAAACAAAACAGAATGTTAGTGCAATCCACTCAGATGTCAGTTTCAAATAATATTCTTCTTTATTAAAGCCACATCACAACATGTTTCGAGGCTTGCACATGCCTCTTCCTCAGGTAAAAACAGGCTTACATACATGCAAACTAAAAATAAGGATCTCCGCCAATTCTCAATTGTTGGGGGCCGCAGTTTGCAGTCACAATCGTTCAGTATTAGCCGGAATCAATAATCCTCCAGGACGGACCAACTCCCCCAGGGCATACGCCGTAATACATAACACTTTTAAACAACCCGCCGCTGTCCGTGTCCTGTATGTGAGTGTTACGCCGAGCGCTCCGGGTCCCCGCTCCTCCCCGGAGCGCTCGCTTCACTCCCTCCGCTGCAGCGCTCCGGTCACGTCCTCTGACCCGGGGCGCTGCGATCCTGCTGCCAGCCGGGATGCGATTCGCGATGCGGGTAGCGCCCGCTCGCGATGCGCACCCCGGCTCCCCTACCTGACTCGCTCCCCGTCTGTTCTGTCCCGGCGCGCGCGGCCCCGCTCCCTAGGGCGCGCGCGCGCCGGGTCTCTGCGATTTAAAGGGCCACTGCGCCGCTGATTGGCGCAGTGGTTCCAATTAGGGTTTTCACCTGTGCACTTCCCTATATTACCTCACTTCCCTTGCACTCCCTTGCCGGATCTTGTTGCCTTAGTGCCAGTGAAAGCGTTCCTTGTGTGTTCCTTGCCTGTGTTTCCAGACCTGCTGCCGTTGCCCCTGACTACGATCCTTGCTGCCTGCCCCGACCTTCTGCTACGTCCGACCTTGCTTCTGCCTACTCCCTTGTACCGCGCCTATCTTCAGCAGCCAGAGAGGTGAGCCGTTGCTAGTGGATACGACCTGGTCACTACCGCCGCAGCAAGACCATCCCGCTTTGCGGCGGGCTCTGGTGAAAACCAGTAGTGGCTTAGAACCGGTCCACTAGCACGGTCCACGCCAATCCCTCTCTGGCACAGAGGGTCCACTACCTGCCAGCCGGCATCGTGACAGTAGATCCGGCCATGGATCCCGCTGAAGTTCCTCTGCCAGTTGTCGCTGACCTCACCACGGTGGTCGCCCAGCAGTCACAACAGATAGCGCAACAAGGCCAACAGCTGTCTCAACTGACCGTTATGCTACAACAGTTGCTACCACAGCTTCAGCAGTCATCTCCTCCGCCAGCTCCTGCACCTCCTCCGCAGCGAGTGGCCGCTCCTGGGATACGCTTATCCTTGCCGGATAAATTTGATGGGGACTCTAAGTTTTGCCGTGGCTTTCTTTCCCAATGTTCCCTGCATCTGGAGATGATGTCGGACCTGTTTCCCACTGAAAGGTCTAAGGTGGCTTTCGTAGTCAGTCTTCTGTCCGGAAAAGCCCTGTCATGGGCCACACCGCTCTGGGACCGCAATGACCCCGTCACTGCCTCTGTACACTCCTTCTTCTCGGAAATCCGAAGTGTCTTTGAGGAACCTGCCCGAGCCTCTTCTGCTGAGACTGCCCTGTTGAACCTGGTCCAGGGTAATTCTTCCGTTGGCGAGTATGCCGTACAATTCCGTACACTTGCTTCAGAATTGTCCTGGAATAATGAGGCCCTCTGCGCGACCTTCAAAAAAGGCCTATCCAGCAACATTAAAGATGTTCTGGCCGCACGAGAAATTCCTGCTAATCTACATGAACTTATTCACCTAGCCACTCGCATTGACATGCGTTTTTCTGAAAGGCGTCAGGAACTCCGCCAAGATATGGACTCTGTTCGCACGAGGCGTTTCGTCTCCTCGGCTCCTCTCTCCTCTGGTCCCCTGCAATCTGTTCCTGTGCCTCCCGCCGTGGAGGCTATGCAGGTCGACCGGTCTCGCCTGACACCTCAAGAGAGGACACGACGCCGTATGGAGAACCTCTGCCTGTACTGTGCTAGTACCGAACACTTCCTGAGGGATTGTCCTATCCGTCCTCCCCGCCTGGAAAGACGTACGCTGACTCCGCACAAAGGTGAGACAGTCCTTGATGTCTACTCTGCTTCTCCACGTCTTACTGTGCCTGTGCGGATGTCTGCCTCTGCCTTCTCCTTCTCTACAGTGGCCTTCTTGGACTCTGGATCTGCAGGAAATTTTATTTTGGCCTCTCTCGTCAACAGGTTCAACATCCCAGTGACCAGTCTCGCCAGACCCCTCTACATCAATTGTGTAAATAATGAAAGATTGGACTGTACCATACGTTTCCGCACGGAGCCCCTTCTTATGAGCATCGGATCTCATCATGAGAGGATTGAACTTTTGGTCCTCCCCAATTGCACCTCGGAGATTCTCCTTGGACTTCCCTGGCTTCAACTTCATTCCCCAACCCTGGATTGGTCCACTGGGGAGATCAAGAGTTGGGGGTCCTCTTGTTCCAAGAACTGTCTAAAACCGGTTCCCAGTAACCCTTGCCGTAACTCTGTGGTTCCTCCAGTAACCGGTCTCCCTAAGGCCTATATGGACTTCGCGGATGTTTTCTGCAAAAAACAAGCTGAGACTCTACCTCCTCACAGGCCTTATGATTGCCCTATCGACCTCCTCCCGGGTACTACTCCACCCCGGGGCAGAATTTATCCTCTCTCTGCCCCAGAGACTCTTGCCATGTCCGAATACGTCCAGGAGAATCTAAAAAAGGGCTTTATCCGTAAATCCTCCTCTCCTGCCGGAGCCGGATTTTTCTTTGTGTCCAAAAAAGATGGCTCCCTACGTCCTTGCATTGACTACCGCGGTCTTAATAAAATCACGGTTAAGAACCGCTACCCCTTACCCCTCATCTCTGAACTCTTTGATCGCCTCCAAGGTGCCCACATCTTCACTAAATTGGACTTAAGAGGCGCCTATAACCTCATCCGCATCAGAGAGGGGGACGAGTGGAAAACGGCATTTAACACCAGAGATGGACACTTTGAGTATCTGGTCATGCCCTTTGGACTGTGCAATGCCCCTGCCGTCTTCCAAGACTTTGTCAATGAAATTTTTCGTGATCTGTTATACTCCTGTGTTGTGGTATATCTGGACGATATCCTAATTTTTTCTGCCAATCTAGAAGAACACCGCCAGCATGTCCGTATGGTTCTTCAGAGACTTCGTGACAACCAACTCTATGCCAAAATTGAGAAATGTCTGTTTGAATGCCAATCTCTTCCTTTTCTAGGATATTTGGTCTCTGGCCAGGGACTACAGATGGATCCAGACAAACTCTCTGCCGTCTTAAATTGGCCACGCCCCTCCGGACTCCGTGCTATCCAACGCTTTTTGGGGTTCGCCAATTATTACAGGCAATTTATTCCACATTTTTCTACCATTGTGGCTCCTATCGTGGCTTTAACCAAGAAAAATGCTGATCCCAAGTCCTGGCCTCCTCAAGCAGAAGACTCCTTTAAACGACTCAAGTCTGCCTTTTCTTCGGCTCCCGTGCTCTCCAGACCTGACCCTTCCAAACCCTTCCTATTGGAGGTTGATGCCTCCTCAGTAGGAGCTGGAGCTGTTCTGCTACAAAAAAATCCTTCCGGGCATGCTGTCACTTGTGGTTTTTTCTCTAGGACCTTCTCTCCAGCGGAGAGGAACTACTCCATCGGGGATCGAGAGCTTCTAGCCATTAAATTAGCACTTGAGGAATGGAGGCATCTGCTGGAGGGATCAAGATTTCCTGTTATTATCTACACCGACCACAAGAACCTCTCCTACCTCCAGTCGGCCCAACGGCTGAATCCTCGCCAGGCCCGGTGGTCTCTGTTCTTTGCCCGATTTAATTTTGAGATTCACTTTCGTCCTGCCGATAAGAACATTAGGGCCGATGCTCTCTCTCGTTCCTCGGATGCCTCAGAAGTTGATCTCCCTCCGCAACACATCATTCCACCTGACTGCCTGATCTCCACTTCTCCTGCCTCCATCAGGCAGACTCCTCCAGGAAAGACCTTTGTTTCTCCACGCCAACGCCTCGGAATCCTCAAATGGGGTCACTCCTCCCATCTCGCAGGTCATGCGGGCATCAAGAAATCTGTGCAACTCATCTCCCGCTTCTATTGGTGGCCGACTCTGGAGACGGATGTTGGGGACTTTGTGCGAGCCTGCACTATCTGTGCCCGGGATAAGACTCCTCGCCAGAAGCCCGCTGGTTTTCTTCATCCTCTGCCTGTCCCCGAACAGCCTTGGTCTCTGATTGGTATGGATTTTATTACTGATTTACCCCCTTCCCGTGGCAACACCGTTATTTGGGTGGTCGTTGATCGATTCTCCAAAATGGCACATTTCATCCCTCTTCCTGGTCTTCCTTCTGCGCCTCAGTTGGCTAAACAATTTTTTGTACACATTTTTCGTCTTCACGGGTTGCCTACGCAGATTGTCGCGGATAGAGGGGTCCAATTCGTGTCTAAATTCTGGAGGGCTCTCTGTAAACAACTCAAGATTAAATTAAATTTTTCCTCTGCATATCATCCCCAGTCCAATGGACAAGTAGAAAGAATTAACCAGATCCTGGGTGATTATTTGCGACATTTTGTTTCCTCCCGCCAGGATGACTGGGCAGATCTCCTTCCATGGGCCGAATTTTCGTATAACTTCAGGGTCTCTGAATCTTCCTCCAAATCCCCATTTTTCGTGGTGTACGGCCGTCACCCTCTTCCCCCCCTCCCTACCCCCTTGCCCTCTGGTCTGCCCGCTGTGGATGAAATTTCTCGTGACCTTTCCATTATATGGAGAGAGACCCAAAATTCTCTCTTACAGGCTTCTTCACGCATGAAGAGGTTCGCGGATAAGAAAAGAAGAGCTCCCCCCGTTTTTTCCCCTGGAGACAAGGTATGGCTCTCCGCTAAATATGTCCGCTTCCGTGTCCCTAGCTACAAGTTGGGACCACGCTATCTTGGTCCTTTCAAAATTTTGTGTCAAATTAATCCTGTCTCTTATAAACTTCTTCTTCCTCCTTCTCTTCGTATCCCTAATGCCTTTCACGTCTCTCTTCTCAAACCACTCATCCTCAACCGTTTTTCTCCCAAATCTGTTCCTCCCACTCCTGTTTCCGGCTCCTCGGACGTCTTCTCGGTCAAGGAAATTTTGGCTGCCAAAAAGGTCAGAGGGAAAAATTTTTTTTTAGTAGACTGGGAGGGTTGTGGTCCTGAAGAGAGATCCTGGGAACCTGAGGACAACATCCTTGACAAAAGTCTGCTCCTCAGGTTCTCAGGCTCCAAGAAGAGGGGGAGACCCAAGGGGGGGGGTACTGTTACGCCGAGCGCTCCGGGTCCCCGCTCCTCCCCGGAGCGCTCGCTTCACTCCCTCCGCTGCAGCGCTCCGGTCACGTCCTCTGACCCGGGGCGCTGCGATCCTGCTGCCAGCCGGGATGCGATTCGCGATGCGGGTAGCGCCCGCTCGCGATGCGCACCCCGGCTCCCCTACCTGACTCGCTCCCCGTCTGTTCTGTCCCGGCGCGCGCGGCCCCGCTCCCTAGGGCGCGCGCGCGCCGGGTCTCTGCGATTTAAAGGGCCACTGCGCCGCTGATTGGCGCAGTGGTTCCAATTAGGGTTTTCACCTGTGCACTTCCCTATATTACCTCACTTCCCTTGCACTCCCTTGCCGGATCTTGTTGCCTTAGTGCCAGTGAAAGCGTTCCTTGTGTGTTCCTTGCCTGTGTTTCCAGACCTGCTGCCGTTGCCCCTGACTACGATCCTTGCTGCCTGCCCCGACCTTCTGCTACGTCCGACCTTGCTTCTGCCTACTCCCTTGTACCGCGCCTATCTTCAGCAGCCAGAGAGGTGAGCCGTTGCTAGTGGATACGACCTGGTCACTACCGCCGCAGCAAGACCATCCCGCTTTGCGGCGGGCTCTGGTGAAAACCAGTAGTGGCTTAGAACCGGTCCACTAGCACGGTCCACGCCAATCCCTCTCTGGCACAGAGGGTCCACTACCTGCCAGCCGGCATCGTGACAGTGAGAACCGCTCATTTGGAAAAGATTGAACTGACTCTATAGCGCGGAGCTCGGAGCCAACATTTCTCTTTGTTTACAGTGTTTACCTGAAGGTTGTTCTGCTTCAGTCTGTCATGTGAAGCCTCCAAAGTCACATCCAAGGCACAAAAAGCCTAAGGAGTCAACAAAAGACATCCCTGCTATCCCAGGGTATTCTAAGAAGTGACTTTTTATCTCCATAAACCTTTTTTTTCTGCAAACCTGAACTTATTGTAACGGAGACCTTTGTATCTTGATATAGAACAGTATCGCAAGACCCTCAGGGCCGGGTTGGTACTGCAGAATTTCTGGGCTGAGTTTCCGCAGGAGACCCCGCGGGTGGCTCTAGGACCGAGCGGACTGCATTGCTGCCCCCCATAGATGGAAATGCATTTCTGGGTGGATCTTTTGGAAGATCTGCTCATAAATGCATTGCCATCTATGGGGACGGTAATGCAGTCCGTGTGGTCCTAGTGCTGCCGGCTCGATCTCTGGCAGAAATTCTGTCCAGAGATTCCGCAGTGTGAACCCGGCCTTAGGCTAGGTTCACACTACAGAATCCCCAGCCGGAAACATTCCGTCCCAAGATTCCGAGTGCGGCCAGCGCCAACTCGTTCAGTACGGACATTGTCGTCCCCATAGATGCCAATGTCTGTGATGCGGATTCCACCTTAAGAAAGGACAAGACCATTCTATTGCCATTCCATAGTGTGCATTGTGCAGTGTAATCCCATCTGCTGCACTGGAATTTCCAACTGAAATCGCTTGATTTCCGACTGAAATTCCTTCGTGTAAACCTAACCTTAGGCACTACGGAATTTCTGAGTAAAATGTCAAAGCAGTATTCCACATCCAGTGCAGCACAATCCCATTTCTGGCAATGGAATTCCGCTGCACAGTGCACACTTCGCAATTCCACCACCATACGAATGAGATTGCTCATTGTTTAGGCAGAATCCATACCGATGGGGAAGGCAATGTCTGCACAGTCCTGGGGTCCAGACAGAAGTTGAATCTAGCCTTAAAGGGGTATTCCATGAAAAACATTTTTTTCATATCAACTGGCTCCAGAAAGTTAAACAGATTTGTAAATTACTTCTATTAAATATCTTAATCCTACCAGTACTTATCTGCTTCTGAAGTTCAATTGTTCTTTTCTGTCTGACAACAGTGCTCTCTGCTGACACCTCTGTCCATGTCAGGAACTGTCCAGAGCAGGAGAGATTTGCTATGAGGATTTGCTCCTACTCTGGACAGTTCATGAGACCGACAGAGGTGCAAGCAGAGAGAACTGTTGTCAGACAGAAAAGAACAACTCAACTTCAGCAGCTGATAAGTACTGGTAGTATTCAGATATTTAATAGAAGTAATTAACAAATCTGTTTAACTTTCTGGAGCCAGTTGATATGAAAAAAATAGTTTTTCACTGGAGTACCCCTTAAAGACTCTTGCCTTAGACACCTGTAAAAGGCATCACCCATATATGTACACAAGCTGGATATCTGAGGCCCCCTTCACACTACTGCTTTTTTACTGCCGTTATTTTAAAATAACAAATGAAAAAAAATGCAATAACTGTTAATAACAGATGATAACTGATGACCATCATCCGTTATTTTTACTGGGTTTTTTCTTTAAAAAAAAAAAAACCTGATGTTGTTCATCCGTTATTACCAGTTACATCAGTTTTTTTTTTTAATCAGGTTTTTTAACCCTTTTTTGTAAAGCTGTACTGAGCATGCTCAGTACAAAAAACGGATGGTTAAAAAACCTAACAATAACTGATGATAACAGATGTTTTATTTTTAATATTTTTTTTACATCTGGTTCCCATAGACTTCAATGTTAAATTTCAACGTCTGTTTTTTCACCATTTTTTTTTTGCCAGACCAAAAATTTTTGCATGCACCGTCTTTTGTTCCGGCAAAAATAACTCACATTAGTAAGAACGGACACGCCTGATGCAAAAGGATGGTCAAAAAATGCCATTGACATGAATAGGACTTTTTCCAGGACTTTTTGCCGGGAGTAACAATGGAGGATTTTTTACAGGATGATCCCTGTAGTGTGAAAGGGGCCTTAGCAGGATCAGGGAACAAACAGTTGCTCCAGAATTATTTTACAAAAAGTTTTACTAAAGCAGACATGGCAGGAGACACCACACAGGTCCTTTTTAAAGGGGTACTCCAGTGGAAAACCTTTTTATTTATTTATTTATTTATTTTTTATCAACTGGTGCCAGAAAGTTAAACAGATTTGTAAATGACTTCTATTAAAAAAATCTTAATCCTTCCAGTACTTATTAGCTGCTGAATACTACAGAGGAAATTGTTTTATTTTTGGAACACAGTGCTCTCTGCTGACATCATGACCACAGTGCTCTCTGCTGACATCTCTGTCTATTTTGGGAACTGTCCAGAGTAGGAGAAAATCCCCATAGAAAACATAGGCGGCTCTGAACAGTTCCTAAAATAAACACAGATGTCAGCAGAGAGCACTGTGGTCATGAAGTCAGCAGAGAGCACTGTGGTCATGAAGTCAGCAGAGAGCACTGTGTTCCAAAAATAAAACAATTTCCTCTGTAGTATTCAGTTGCTTATAAGTACTGGAAGGATTAAGATTTTTTAATAGAAGTCATTTACAAATCTGTTTAACTTTCTGGCACCAGTTGATTTTAAAAAAAAAGTTTTCCACCGGAGTACCCCTTTAAACAGAAACTGCATTAAAATATGGGTGTGAACAAGGTTCTACCACGTTTTTCAGGTTAACAAGTTTACGGGCAGCATAACTCCTCGTCTTTTATGACATGACGGAATCGTGTTTCAGAACCAATATAGCTGAACGTAAGTGGAGATAATTAATGTCTAAGATTGAGAATATCTCAGCTAATCCTTTTAGTCATCTTCTAAATAGACATTTCTGAAACAGATGGCTGCATTAGTAAATGTATTAAGAAGCAAGAAAACATTTGAACAAAATTAGAATATGGTAATAAAGCGCATGTACTCAGGCTTATGTCATTATTCTTCCCGACAGCGTCAAAATGATATATTGAGGCGTCTGACTAATACTTATTAGCAGACTAAGGCTGCGTTCACACCACGTTTTTCAAATACGGTAACCGTATACGATTTTCCGCAAAAAAACGTATACGACCGTATCCGAAACCGTATGCATAGAGAATGCATTGTAAACCGTATTCCAAATGTTGTGTACGGTTGCATCCGTTTTGCCTCGGATACGGTTTTGCCGATTTTTCAACCGTAGGCAAAAACACTGTCGACCACGTTTTTGCCTCCGGTTGGAAAACCGCATTGTTGTCTATGAGAACCGTACACAGAATTTCAGAATACGGTTGCACACGGTTTTTCTAATCCGTTTTTGGAGTTGACACATGCGCAGATTGGAATTTCAATAGAACAATAGTAACTTTATTAAAGGGGTTATCCAGGAAAAAACTTTTTTTTTTATATATCAACTGGCTCCAGAAAGTTAAACAGATTTGTAAATTACTTCTATAAAAAAAAATCTTAATCCTTTCAGTACTTATGAGCTTCTGAAGTTAAGGTCGTTCTTTTCTGTCTCAGTGCTCTCTGATGACACGTGTCTCGGGAACCGCCCAGTTTAGAAGCAAATCCCCATAGCAAACCTCTTCTAAACTGGGCGGTTCCCGAGACACGTGTCATCAGAAAGCACTGAGACAGAAAAGAACAACCTTAACTTCAGAAGCTCATAAGTACTGAAAGGATTAAGATTTTTTTAATAGAAGTAATTTACAAATCTGTTTAACTTTCTGGAGCCAGTTGATATATAAAAAAAAAAAGTTTTTTCCTGGATAACCCCTTTAACCACATTATACTTTGTACAATATGTATCTTGTCTGTACCTGCATTAATCACTACACTTACACATGCTAAAAGAGCATCTCCATGGCTTGTCTATTCAGTAAATCTGCTATAAAAGGGACAGTGACCAAATACTCATTCATCTGCACCAAAGACTAACATTCCACACTGTGCTAAAGCAATGGTATTGGATTGGATTTGCACAAGAGGTTTCCATACAGCAGTGTTCTTCAACCTGCGGACCTCCAGATGTTGCAAAACTACAACTCCCAGCATGCCCGGACAGCCGTTGGCTGTCCGGGCACGCTGGGAATTGTAGTTTTGCAACATCTGGGAGGTCCGCAGGTTGAAGACCACTGCCATATAGTGTTCAAGTTGTGACACGTAATCCTGGTGTCCAGAAGTCATCAAACTACAGGAACAGCTTATTTGAGGATTGTTAGGCTCACAGGGAAACATCAGGTTATCCTCACCTCCCTGCCACGTGACATATCTTCAGTACTACTACTCCCAACTAGCCTGCAGCATAACACTCATCATCCCCATGGGTACCACCAAGTCCCTTTATTTTATTCTTAAGAAATTAAGACATATTCTTCCTAAACTATTCCATTTGGTGCAGGTAAAACAACAGCAAACACATATTATGGCCATATAAAGCCTACACAAAAAAAGCTATATATGTCACATCCGGGGTAGGAAAGAAAGCAACCTCAACTACTGTCCCTACGTACTTGAGGAATCCACCCTAAACAGCAGTCCCCAACTTGGTGACTTCCTTACACTGATGTCAGAGTAGTCAGACAAACCAGGTCAGCAACACACAGGTGAAGGTGTCAGAAGTCAGAAACCAAAAGAGCAACACAGTACAAAATTACTAACAAGGGCAGAGTCAGGACAGGCAATGGGTCAAACCTACATAGCAGCGTAGTAATAAATCAGCAGACTGGAGAATGGTCAAGGCACAGGCAAAAGCCAAATCACAGGAGGTCAGAATAATGACAAGGAGCAGAGTACAGGAAAAGGCAAGTAAAGGGGAAATACCTCTATCACAGGCAACAGATGAGGACTCCAGCAAGTATTAATTTTACACATCTGGGAAGCATGAGCGCCGGCACCATATATGTTCGACCCAGCGCTCATACCTCCTCAGTGGCCGGCCGACAGCATGAAGGGCCATTGTAGGGAGAATACAGGTCACCCCGGTCAGGTAGGGATCTACCAACATAGTAAACATTTTTTGTATTACATTTCTTGTACAGCTGATTGATGATTATTGATTTGGTCACATGTAGACTCCTGACCAATTGGTATATTAGAATGGGTGCATAGTATGTTTATGTTTCTCAAGTATTGTATAGTTATGTAAAGTGTATTTTTTGAATTGTAAATTTTTTTTGTCTTAACCCACTGTTAATTTTGTGGTGTAATGTTTTTGCAGTACATTTCTTGTACAGCTGAATGATTGATTTGGTCACATGTAGACTCTTGACCAATCGTCATAAGTCCACCCTCCTCGTCTGGGAAAAAAAGGTGTGACTAATCTTGTCCTAGCTAGCTATAGTCCAGCCTTTGCCAGAGCCATGGCATGTCCCTTAGTCCTGCTATTAATGGAGGAGAACAATATTTAGTAAGCCTAGGTACTGCTTAAGTCAGGCATACCTCATACATATGATGGCAAACAGCCCAGTGTTCGGACAACGGAAGATGTCACGACCGTGACAGATCTAACAATATAGTAAACAATATAGTAAACAAAAAGTAAAACCATGCAGCACTTTTATACTGTCCATGTTCAGCAAAAAAAAAAAAAAAATTATGATAATTTCCCCCTAAAAGAAAAGGTTCAAGTATTTCATTGCACATGCAGCCCAAATTTTAATAATAGAGCTGTAATGCAATGAAAGCGCAAAACCCACAGTAAGGATTCTAGGGGCAACATGTCTAGTATTAGAACATTGAGAAATCACTAGGAAACATGTTATGTCTAAGGGCGTTAAGAATCATAAATGTCTTCTCCGGTATCATGTTGGGCTTTGCTATTTTTCAATTTTTCCCAGATCTCAACTCACCGGAAAAGAAATGAAAAATTAAACAAATTGTTTCCGATGACCCAGATTTTAGCTCAACGTGCTAGTGTTTGCACAGAGCATTGTCTGTTAAAGTAAAAATCCATCTCAAAATGAAATTCAACAAAAGCCATGTTTTGCTTGATAGTCAAAGAAGCGCTAAGGTTGTCACTTTCCCACCCACGGGGGAAAAAAAAGGAAAGACTAGAAAAAAACACATCCTTTAAAGGGGTTATTCAGGAAAAAACTGGCTCCAGAAAGTTAAACAAATTTGTAAATTACTTCTATTAAAAAATCTTAATCCTTTCAGTACTTATGAGCTTCTGAAGTTAAGGTTGTTCTTTTCTGTCTAAGTGCTCTCTGATGACACGTGTCTCGGGAACCGCCCAGTTTAGAAGCAAATCCCCATAGCAAATCTCTTCTAAACTGGACGGTTCCCGAGACACGTGTCATCAGAGAGGATTTAGACAGATAAGAGCAACCTTAACTTCAGAAGCTCATAAGTACTGAAAGGATTAAGATTTTTTAATAGAAGTAAGTACTGAAAGGATTAAGATTTTTTAATAGAAGTAATTTACAAATTTGTTTAACTTTCTGGAGCCAGTTGATATATATATAAAAAAAGTTTTTTCTTGGATAACCCCTTTAGTAAGACTATGCTGCTGCTGCTTTGGGGCCCTTTCCTAGTTGGTGCCATTTTCTCTGCTACTGGGTGTGAAGAATCTGTACAGCAGTAGTCTCCAAACTGTGGCCCTCCAGATGCTGCAAAACTACAACTTCCAGCATGCCTAGACAGCTGTTGGCTCTCCGAGCATACTGGTTTTGATGTTTTGAAACTTCAGAAGGGCCACAGTTTGGAGACCAATATTTGGCTGGGGTCTTAGAATCTGCCTGGTAGGGATAAAACAATAAGGGGTGCTGAGGTTACAAATGATATTTAAGGGGCTCCAATGGCCCCATTAACCACCTAAGAAAACAGCCATAAACTATTTAGGGCCCTAATACACATTATGTACCTTTGCAAGACAAGGAGTATGTTCTAACACTCTATAGTAAGACTATGCTGCTGCTGCTGTGATGACCCATATCTAGTTGGTGCTATGTACAGCTGTACAGGAATGCTAGTAGTTGTTTTGCAACATTTGGAGGACCACAGTTCTGAGACCGCTATTTGGTTGGAGCCTCTAAATCTGCCTGGTAGGGATATCACGATGAGGGGTGCAAAGATTATAAATGGTATTTAAAAGGAGAAGACTCAGTGAAAAATGTATCCCCTATACAGAGGATAGGGGATAAGTTTTAGATCGTGGAGGTGGTCCATCCATTGGGACCCCTTGAGATTCCCAGCACGGAGCCCCAGCTCTCTATGGGAACGCAGCTTCCCAACCCTGCCCCCTCCATATATCTCTATGGGAGGGCTGAAGATAGCCGAATGGCTATCCCATAGAGATAGATGGAGGGGGCGTGGCAGCATCCAATCAATAATTAGGGCCCTAATACAAATTATGCCCGATTGCATTATTAGAAGTATGTTCACTACTTCAAGTTGTGAAGATATTGAGAAAGACCTTTAACCTGGACCATGATGGTAATAAAAATTAGAGATGTCAGAGGGATGGACCATGTATTCTTCCTGGCAGAAACTCCATCGTATAAAGCTGTTGTCACTTTAAATAGGCTAGTGTGAGACAACACAGTCTTAGTAGGGGCTCTGTGAAGTGAACAGGGGCTTATAAAAGACAATTTTCCAACCTTAAAAAGTTGTTACACTTTATATTCAGGAACTTTCAAGAACTGTATCACCTTGTGTAAATTTAACCTTCAAGATTCTGTGCCTCTGGGTAGTTCTGTAACCGTCAAGTTTAATATCCATTGCAAGTGAGAAAAGAGTTGAATAAAGTTCCATTTGTCAAAGCTATATCTGGTTAGCACTGAAATGGGTGGAAACACTCACGTACACACACATTACTAGTTACATTAATCTTGTCAGACACCCAAAAGTCCTGTACAAGAACCAAGAAGAGCAAGGTGAAGGCCATAAGAAGTGAATCACCAAGTATGGGTCTGTAAAGGACGTTCCAGGGGAAGGGAATGGATTTTTAAAAAATTCAATTCTGGAAAACAGGACGGGATTATTAGACATTTGTGAAAAATAATAATAATGTTTTATTTATACAGCACACACACATTCTGCAGCGCTGTACACTCAAATGTGTACCTGACCCCACAATCTAAATTCACCCATCAGTATGTTTCTGTAGTGTGGGAGAAAACCGGAGTGCCGGAAGGGAAACCCACGCAAATATTGACACACAAAATCATAGCAGATGTTGTCCTTGGTCGGATTTTAACCTAGGACCCCAGTGCTGCAAGGAAACAGTGCTAACAATTCTGACCAAAATTTACCTAGGTACTGCTTATGTCAGGCAAACCTCCTACATATAGGCCACAGGTCATCTGCTACTAAATCACTGTTTCTACTCCCGCAGTGAGGATGCAGTCTTCAACCTTAGTCCCAATATTTCTTCAAGCAAGGATAGTGCTGAACAAGGGCCTTGCTGTGTTTCACTGAATATCTTATTGGCCTCTGGTTCGACCAGTGCCAGCATGTCTGTCAAGTCAAGGAGGACTTCCCTAGATATGCTTCTACTAGTGTCATGTCACAGATTGCCACCAAAAGTGTGAGTAAAGTGGAGTTCTTATATAGCACTACACCCCATTTTACTACCCATGAGGATCCTCGTGAAGCAGTTTTAGTGGATTGGACATTAAAACTTGCAAGTTAGAGAAGCCTTTAACATCTACAGTACACATCTGCATAGAGTTTAGTTCCATGTACACGTGCCAAAGCACCATAGATTTATTTCTGTCAAGAACATAACCTGAAGTCATATTTCAAGGGACAGTGACCAAGTCATCACTCCACTGACTCCTGAGCTGTACCATCAAAGTAGTATACCAGAGAATGTTTATTTTCTGTTTATGCGGAAAAAACACACACACTAGAAGTTGTTTCTTGGGATGCTTGTTGAAGAGCCCTCATTTCTGGGCTTTGTTTGCTTTATGTGTGGGACACAGTGACATTTGGGCTAACACCACTCAGCTACTTGAGATTAACAGAGACTACTACCCCCTCATCACATCATTGTCCCCAGTGCTCGCCAGAGAAGGAAAGGGGATCCATTTGATATATACAATAACACCTACACGAGCACCAGGACCAGACTGCTACCTCTATACCTTCTAAGCTATAGTGGGACAAAACAAAGAGATGGCAGGTCCTACCACTATCAATATATACTTATTAGGGATGTCTTAATACGGATACTTGTATCAGTATCAGTGCAGAAACCCATCCTGCAGCCAATACCAGCAGACCATAAAAATAAAAATCTCACCTTTCCTTTGCTTCCGCACTAAGCCCTCTTCATTGTTCGCTCCAATTAACTGGAGTGGTGCAGGACCTGCCACATGATGAAATGACGTCAGCATGGAAAAGGTCCTGCACCACTAATAGAGTAAACTATGCAGAGGCCTCAGCAGGGGAGTGAAGGGAAGGGGAGAGGGATTTTTATAATTCTCATTTATTGGGAACTTATTGGTTGGAACTACTTAATGGGACATCTACATAATAGGAGGTTTCCTACCAACCTACCTACCTAACTACTGGGGGGCTTCTTACTAAAAGGGGGGGCTCCCTACCTACTGGGGTCTTTAACCTAATAGGGGGATTCCCTACTAGCCTATTTTCTAGGGGCTTCTACCTAAAAGGGGAGGATTCCCGACCTACTGGGGGCTTCTACTTAATAGGGGGGGGGGGGATTCTCTACCTAACTACTGTGGACATATCTTAATGATAAATGTCAGTGAGGGTCTATTTTCACTTAAGACTTTACAAAGTCTACAGCCTCCTCTGTTCTCACATGACAAAAAAAGTATAAGTAATTGGTATTGGTGAGTACTTTAAAAAGTGACGGTACTTGTACCCTACCTTAAAAATATGGTATTGGGACATCACTAACATATATATATATATCATATTCATGTGCGCAAGGCTGTCTCATGTGCTTTGATCTGTAGTAATGTAGAAAAAGAGAAGACCGCAGGGACGGCACCACGTGTATTACCCTTAGCAAAGTGAACTTCTACTAGTTGTCGGGGCACCGGTGCTTCTAGCAGATGGATAGTTTTCCAGTGGAATACCCCTTTAAGAATCTCAGTCTCACTCCAATTTTATGATCAACAGTTCTCAGCGCCAGGGTTGAAAGGTAATTTTTCGGCTTCTTCCTCTGCATCTAGTGCATCGAGGCTCGGTTTAGGTTGTCCCGTCCCTCCATATGGAGAATGTGAACTTCCACAGTGACCAAATGGAGTTTAAAAACAGGAGAGAAGGCTCTCCATAGGGTAATACCATCGGAGATGGGGGGGAGGGGAGAGTAAAAGCTAATTTTAAACTGCTCACCCTGGGTGGTTGTGTAGCCTCATACACAACAATGGAAATCGCTTGGATACAATGGTCCGTCTGCGGCCCTCCTGGTGTGGGTTCCACAACGTATGGATACAAGACAAGGCTTCAGTATAGGGTGCAGGAGTACATCGGCGCTGAACGGACCCAGGACACAGCAGGTAAGAAGGTAAAATCCAATTTATTTGATGCAACGCGTTTCCCTGCGCAAGCGCAGATTCATCAGGCATCGTGGAGTTTAGACATCCATGCCCAATGTTTGGGAGCCGGCACTAAGTGGAGCCCGCCGTCCCTGTCTGTTTGTATTTTCTGCAATTGTTTTCTTTTACCTTAACATCTTTGTTAAACCTGGCACCGTCTCCAGCGTCCTAAACATTAAACCGTCCATAGGAAACTGCTGCCATAAAATCAGGTCATTACGGGCCCATTACATCCTTTACCATTACTTAGTACGACCATAAAAAAGAAAAAAGAAAACTTTAATCTCCTCAGTCCGAAAGTCAAGAGTACAAAACATCTCCGCACAACAGGAACCATGTTATGAAGTAATGCTGCACAAACACGGCCAAGACCGAGATGCACTTAATCTAATACGTTGCACTTATTGAATGATTTGTGCCCGTTCTTGCATCATCACTGAGAGCTTTCCAAAGAAGGATCTAGCCGAGGCATCGGGGCCCCGCTATTATCTGGGAGATATAATACAGTTTGGACGGAGATCCAGACGTTGCAGACACCGCTCAGAGCATCTGCTGAATACCAAATCTGAATAGTCAACTTCACAGAAAGCCGCTACAGATTACATTTGAATAACATATCCATAATATGGATATATATACACATAAATAAAAACATGAAATAGCAGTGCCAATACAGAGACGCGAGGATATAGAGGCCTCTTACAACTAAACCATATACACAGGGGCAGCCGTTGGCTGTCCGGGCATGCTGGGAGTTGAAGTTTTGCAACATCCGGAGGGCCACAGTTTGAGACGACTGGTATAAGCTCATGGGCCCTAATGCGAAATCTATAAGAGGCCCCCGACTATGGGGCTTCTAAATATTGCAGAGCTAGGCGCTCTTATTGTTTGGGGGGGGGGGGCCTTTACTCACCAGAATGGTACCCCCTACCCACAAGAAAGATGTAGAGATGACAATATCTCATTAAAAGATGTGTAAAAGATGTGTTTTTAGGGCACGCCTAAAACTCTAAATGCTTACAACGGATCTGTCTGGGGTAATGAATTACAGAGAACTAGTACAGCACTGGTAAAGTCTTTGAGACTAGAGACTAAAGTGGGGAAAGTAGAGACTAAAATTAGGGAGAGTAGAGGCTAAAGTGGAGAGAGTAGAGTCTAAAGTGGGGAGACCAGAGGCTAAAGTTGGGAGACCAGAGACTAAAGTGGGGAGAGTAGAGGCTAAAGTGGGGAGACCGGAGACTAAAGTGGGGAGAGTAGAGGCAAAAGTGGAGAGAGTAGAGGCTAAAGTGGGGAGAGTAGAGGCTAAAGTGGGGAGACCAAAACTAAAGTGGGGAGAGTAGAGGCTAAAGTGGGGAGAGTAGAGGCTAAAGTGGAGAGAGTAGAGGCTAAAATGGAGAGAGTAGAGGCTAAAGTGGAGAGAGTAGAGGCTAAAATGGAGAGAGTAGAGGCTAAAGTGGGGAGAGTAGAGGCTAAAGTGGAGAGAGTAGAGGCTAAAGTGGGGAGACCAGAGACTAAAGTGGGGAGACCAAAGACTAAAGTGGGGAGACCAAAGACTACAGCGGGGAGACCAAAGACTACAGCGGGGAGACCAAAGACTACAGCGGGGGGACCAAAGACTACAGCGGGGGGACCAAAGACTAAAGCGGGGAGACCAAAGACTAAAGTAGGGAGACCAAAGACTAAAGTGGGAAGAGGTTAGTCTTTAGGGCCTTTCACACGGGGGCGATTATCGGGCAGATTGAGCATTTGTAGGAAAGATATTTGTGCCATATCTAAGGGCCAGTGATCAGCTAACATACGAGAAAATGTTCGTTCATAGGCTGATCGCATCTTTTGTGAACTCTATGAGGATCTAAAAAAAATAAAGAATTGTTGCTCTACATAAAGATGGCTAAGGCTATAAGAAGATTGCCAAGACCCTGAAACTGAGCTGCAGCATGGTGGGCAAGACCATACAGCAGTTTCACAGGACTGGTTCCACCTCAGAACAGACCTCGCCATGGTCAAAGAAGTTGAGTGCAAGTGCTCAGCGTCATATCCAGAGGTGGTTGTCTTTGGAAATAGAAATAGGGGGGCTGCCAGCATTGACAATTTGGGCCCAATGTGGATATTTCCACAAGGTTTAGACATTAATGGCTGTGTTGGGTTATTTTGAGGGGACACAACATTAAACACTGTTATACAGGCCGTGCACTGAATACTTTACATTGTAGCAGAGGGTCATATCTTCAGTGTTATCACGTCAAAAGACATAAAATATTTACATAAATATGAGGATTGTACTCACTTGTGTGAGATACTGTAGAATCTATCTATCTATCTATCTATATATATATATATATATATATATATATATACATATATTTATTTATTTTTTTTCCACTTGTGAGTACAGTTCCTTTTCTTCTCATCCCTGAGTGCACATACATAGTGGAGATAAATCATAGAACAGATGGCTGCACATACAATATGCAGAGTAATTCCATCTGGGATTGCACATTATTTCTGCACAACATGTAGGTGCAGACCATGACGTCTGACAGACAGATAGCAGAAGCCATGCATCCCATGGAGGACGTCTGTACCCGGATCAGCCTGGACATGTCATATAATTGAAATAATTGATTATTTCCGGCCTCATTGTGATCACGGCTCCTGTACGGTGATCCTCCCCTCCGTCCTCTTCATTTGTATGCCATGCACTGGAATTCTTCATTAAGCTAATGGCTACAATCCATTTATCAATGTGTCAGGGACACGGGGTTAGGACACCAAACTGCGTTACTTATTGTTTCTCCTTAATAATGAAGAGCGATCACACTGCAGCCATATCATATCACAGCTCATGGGTCTTCCCGGATTGGTAGGTTCACCTACGTGTATATATTAGATGATTGCATATATGGCCATTTCTTACATGCACCAAACTTAGGAATCACCCTCCTCGACAACAGTGGTCCCCAACAGTGGTTTTCAAGGGTCACAAACATTATGGGTTTCTCCAGTTATTCCATTGGAAGAGAACAGAGATAAATTGCAATCCAGGACCGTTGATGGGCCCTGGGGACTGGGTTGGGGACCTGTGGTCTACAAGATTAAAGGGGTACTCTGCTGCTCAGCATTTGGAACAAACTGTTCCAAACGCTGGAGCTGGGAGCTCTTGACGTCATAGCCCGCCCACTTGTGGTGTCATGCCCCACCCCCTCAATGCAAGTCTATGGGAGGGGGCGTGACGGCTGTCCCGCCCCCTCCCATAGACTTGCATTGAGGGGGTGGGGTGTGAAATCATGAGGGGGCAGGGCTATGACATCACGAGCTCCCGTTGCTGGCTCCAGCGTTCGAAACAGTTTGTTCCAAATGCTGATCAGCGGAGTACCACTTTAAAATATTCCAGAAAGGGAGAGGGGCTATAAAAAAAAATTGCCCCTCTAACTCTCATGCACCAGAAAAATGAAATATACCCATACGTGACAATTCTTCCAAAAAGCTTGGGAAACTTTTTGGGGGGCATGTCAAATAAAAATGGGCAGGCTATAGGAAAAACAACTTTTGCAGATCTTCTGAATCTCCCTGTTGAAAAGTTGCCAAGTCCTTATAATGTATGTTATTTACCCCAAAACTAGCAGATACAGACTGCCTGCTGATGCTGGGGCATACAGTGGAGATGGGGGTTCCCTTTGCTAAAGCTCAAAATGGACCCCAATTATGGTACTGACGTTTTGTCACCCAGGGCAGAAGGTGCTTGGCCCAAACCCTCAGCCCTGTGTTTTTTTAACAGGGTAGTTAACCAAAAAATGGGAGTCCTGCACAGGTTCTGACCAACAAGAACCAAAGGAAATGGGACTAACCTGGGTTTGGAAAGTCTCGTCAAAGCTGCATAGCCTGCCTCTAATGGATGGTGGTAGTGACCAATCAGTCATGGAAAGTAAAGGGGAAATAACCACCAGACCTTTCTGTCCTGGGGGCAATATCAGATGCCACAATTAGAAGCCCATTTTGATATTTGTCATGGTGCCCCCTTCTATGCACACCAAGGATTACTGGATTATCTCAATTTGTCATGGGAACAATTCCAATAAACACACAGTGTATGGTGCTACATCACTACCAAAAAAGTAATGTAATGTCCCAGTACTTGGCCCTGTCAGGTTGAGTCCCTCAGTGACCTGGGAGCTCCCCTGCAGGGTCTCCCCTGCTGTTTCTATAATGTTATTTATGTTAAGTTAATGTATAGTCAGTATCCTAATGTTTAGATAGTCTAAAGGACCTGTGAGAGGTCTCTAGGACCTGTGGAATGTCACATGTTATGTTATGCAGTCACATGATTTGTTATCACATGTTCTCCCAGAGAGCACCAGCTTAACCTATGACCCTTAGCTTGACCAATGGGCCTTAGTCCAGCCCCCCCCCCCCTATATAAAGGGGCGGCCATTACAATTCACTCTCTTATTATCTTTGCTGAGGAACAGTTAACACCAGAGATCTCAGTGTTAGTGACCAGCACCTGGAAGGCCGCAAAGCTACAGTCATTCCAGTAAGTCAAAAGTCTATGTCTGCTGTCACTACAAATAGTCAAGTCCTGCATATAGTCAAGCTTCAAGATCATTGTCTCAAGTCTATTACAAGTACAATTGGTCCCAGCAAGCTGCGAGGTCCTTCTGTGTTCCCGGCCACCTCTCTGGGAATCTGGCCTAGCTTTGAAGATAATTCCATCTGTCTTATACTTAGTAAAGCCTCCATTAAACCATAACTGGTTGTGGACTCTCCTTTCACTACCTAACCATTGGAATAGCAGAGATACAATTCGTGTGGTTCCGGTACCAAAAATCACTCTGGCGTCACGAACACTAGGGGTTAGCAACATCTTGCCCCAGTGGTTAATACCATCTGGCCCCACCACCTACACCGCTACACCCGTGGTACACCACAGTAACTACTGCACATTAAATAAAAACATACGCAAGTCACGTCACATTTATTATGCATTTTATTTAGGCACTGTTTAGATATCTTGCTCAACTCAGGGTGTGGCTTAGTGGTGAAGGGATGTGTAATCAGAAAATAAACTATTTTTTATATAAGGTTTTTATGTTAAAACATATTTTTAAGAATTTTGTGATGATTTTTATTTCAAATTTTCCATTTTACCATCTAGATTTTAAAATAATTTTGAAATATTGCAGTTCCCTTTCTGGCCACTAGGTCTAAGACGAAGCTGAGACTTTCTGTTCTGTACAGATCTTTTCCCAACAGTCTCCTCCTTATCATCAGATACAGGATTACAGTGATGTTTACAGTTCAGTCCCCCCTCCCAGTGGAATGACCTATGCAAATGTTTTAGAGCATGCCCAGTAACGTTTCCCAATTAGGCAAAAATAGCCAGGAGCTGTCCAATTCACATATATCCATGGGCAGTAGAAAATATGCTGAAAAATACCCTGCGAATGCTGTACATGTGACCCTACCGAGTATTTTCATCTATACATGTTATCTCCAATCCCCAGGATTAATCAGTGTGGGTCCGTCTGCTGCCCCCCCGGTCTGACCCCCATTATCTGTAGAATTAATGTGAAATGTTCCCCGGCATGAACTTCTGCACAGGTAATGAATTATATCATCTCAAGATCTTAACTAAAGCTTTATGGGTTTTTCCTTTTATCAACATCTATTTTGAGCACAGTTATTAAAATGCGCAGTTCACACATAGGTCAGAAGAAACCACCAGGCGAATGTATGTAAATTACGACACCATTTACCGAAATAGCAACCATTGATATGTACTGTTTGCAGAACTTTGCACCAATGAGTCTTGACATTGTCCTGTGCAATCTGAATAACACCCCCACGCATTTTACTTTGGCGTTGAGAGACACAAAATAATCCAGAAAACGGATATAAAACAATTATTTGGCTATGATCGCACAGTTTTAAAGGATAAAAACACACAGAAAATGCCTGTAAAACACACTATAAAGAACAAAAATGTGCAAAAATGAACAAAAAAAAAAAAATATATATATATATATATATATATATATATATATTTTTTTTTTTTTTTTTTTTTTTTTTTTTTCAAGGGCTTAAAATAATTTGTGGCTCATTTCACTTGCAAAGACAAGCACATTTTTTTTAAAGCTTTAACATACACTTTGTGAACATAGCAAAGTAGGTATAAGGTCCAAGTCACCTGTGGATGGATAAGCACTACCTCACCTAGACGGGATGTGGGAAAACCAATGGTAATAGAAACAAAGAAATCTTTGAAGCAGCATATCAATCTTCTCTAGACTTCATCACATAAGGGGGAAAAAACGTGACGCATTTCGAGGTAAACATAGGTCTTAGTCATATGTAGGTAACTACGGGCCCTTTTAGACAGGTCAACAGGAGGCAGGGAACCAGTACTGGTCTTGAGAATCGCCACTGGTTTGTTGAGCCTTCACAAGGCCCAATGGATCATGTAACCACACAGAGAATCCAGCAGTCATTCGGATGTTTAGACAGGAGCGATAATTTCTATGGCCCCACAAAAGATACGATCCTAGGAATGCTCATTTGCACAATATAATCAGTCTATGTAAAAAGGCTTTAAGAGCTATAAGTAGCTCGAAATGTGTCAGGTCTTTCTCCTGTATGGGGTTTTATGGACTATAATATACCTTTGAGGCAGCACGTCAGTTTTTGGCGGACTTTTTCTTTTTTTTTTCAATTGTGTGTGAACATAGCCTTATTGTCTCTACCTCTTCTGCAGGTGACTGGCTAAGGGTCAGGGCTTGGCTCGCCTGGTCTCCATTGCAGACAGATGCAAGTTAGAGAGAAAATTTAGGAAAGTAGAGCAATGGATGCCTACACGTAAAGTAGATGTGTATGTATAGTTTTGACCTCCAGCACCCAATGGGGTTACCAGTGACAACCTATATCGATATACTCTAAGTCCGCCAAGCAGTGGGTGTGGTAGACTGGTGGTATACTTTTACCCTATTACCCATGGGCCAACATATTCCTTGAGCTGGCCCTGCGGCGGTCAATCAAAAACATAGGGGGAGATTTACCAAAACCTGCCCAGAGGAAAAGTTGCTGAGTTGCCCATAGCAACCAATCAGATCGCTTCTTTCATTTTTCAGAGGCCTTTTTTTGAAAATGAAAAAAGGAATCTGATCTGAAACTATTCCTCTGGACAGGTTTTGATAAATCTCCCCCATAATGTTTGTATGGAAAAAGATTACACAGCATTGGCAAAACATGGCTACCTTTTTTTTTTTACGAAAACAGCGCCACACCTGTCCAAAGACAAGGAAGTCAGCGCTCCATAGAATAATATTGTTGGATCCAGAGAGCTGAATAATTGTATAAAAGAACTGCTCACCCAGGGCGGTTGTGTAGGCACATACACAACAATGGGAATAGGTATAGGATGGATCGTCTGCTGCCCTCCGGAGCATATACGGTAGTGGATGTTTGGCTTCAAGGGAACCCGGCTCACGGCGCTGATCGACCAGACAGGTAGGTAAACTTAAAAAAGAGGATTTATTGACCAGAATGCAATGCGTTTCGCTGCGCATGCGCAGCGAAACGCATTGCATTCTGGTCAATAAATCCTCTTTTTTAAGTTTACCTACCTGACTGGTCGATCAGCGCCGTGAGCCGGGTTCCCTTGAAGCCAAACATACACACTAAAGATGAGCGAACTTACAGTAAATTCGATTTGTCACGAACTTCTCCGCTCGGCAGTTGATGACTTTTCCTGCATAATTTAGTTCAGCTTTCCGGTGCTCCGGTGGGCTGGAAAAGGTGGATACAGTCCGAGGAGACTCTTTCCTAGGAATGTATCCACCTTTTCCAGCCCACCGGAGCACCTGAAGGCTGAACTAATTTACGCAGGAAAAAGTCATCAACTGCCGAGCCGAGAAGTTCGTGACGAAACGAATTTACTGTAAGTTCGCTCATCTCTAACCCACACCTGTCCAATGGTTGAGCATAGTCTCGCAGCTCAGCCCCATTCACTGGAATAAAGCAGCCAGTCCGTACGACCCCTTTAAGTAACTGCGTAATGTCTGCAGCATGAAATATACACTACACCCATAAGCCGCTATCATAAATAATTGGTTAATCTGTCTACTGGCTTAAATTGGAAAAATTAATATTAGCCTTCTGAAGCCATTCCGTTCCTCAACCGAGATTGTCCTATTTTCATACTTTTATCCTGTTGCTTAGCAATGAGTGCACAGAATATCTGTATCAGAGGAAACGGAGGGACGTGCCTCCTCTTCTGTTCTCCCTTTGCTTTAGTTTTCAAAAAATTCTCATTATAAAAAGGTCTACAGGAATTATAAGGGCTGTCCAGGCCTAGACAAAAGTAATTCAGCTTAGCTCTATTTACACCAATGGAGACAATCTATAATATCAGACATAACCTACAGAACAGAGAGGATCTTTTTTTTGTTAAAACATCAAACCCTAGTTTGCTGGTGCGCCTCTGTGGTGTCCCGGTACTGGACTCGGTCCTGTACCTTTTGGTTCCTCATGCTGATAGGGCTCTCCTGGTGGGATAGTCCCTAGTCGCCTCCTAGTATTCTTAAAATTGTATATATCTAATATGTTATACTATCGTGTAAGTAAGGTACAGGACCTTAGGTCACGTGATCAGTGATATGTGTGTTGTATTAGAGGTTAAGGACCTTCAGGTCATGTGACTAGGTCATGTGTTATATCCATAATCCTTTGTAATAGGACTGAGAGGTTTGGGTAACCAATAAGCTTTGAACCTGCCCTTGACATATAAGGGTGCTGTTAGCCAATGATCCCTATATTGTTTCCTGATCATCTCTAGAGAAATCACTACTCCGCACAACTCTGCAAGAGAACTTAGGCCTGAAGCCTACCAAATCTGCATGCTAAACCGTGAGTTAATCCAACTCCATCCTAAAATCCTATGTGACTACTGAACCTAAGACATAACCCTAAGTTCAGTGGAACAGCGTAAAGCAAGGATTCAAAGCTTATTCCCTACAAGGTCCCAGCCAACCTGTGAGGAGCCTAAAAATTCCGGTCCTCTTGTAAAGACGTTTGTTAATTGCATCCTGCATAAAAGCTGCAGTAAAGTTATTTCAAGTTCAATACAATTCCGCCTGTGGACAATCCTTTATTCCTCCCTATCGCTCTTGGGACGGGTGGCAGTAGGACATATAGATACAGAGGAATCCCTCACCCTGGCGTCACGACAATTAAGGGTTAAATCTATACCCAGCAACACCCCTGTTTATCCGTCATCCCAAGTCACCACACCTCCATTACCACTGAATAGAAGCAGAGCTCTTTGGGGGCTGCACTTATGTGTCATGTGACCCATTTCAGCTCTTGTGAATGGTTATGTGCAAGACGGAGGGGCATATCTACTGCTCATTTTTCTGCCAGACAAGGTTATAGTTACATTTAGGGGTGAGCGACTCTGCAGTAATATTCTTTGAATCCGAACCTAATGAAGCGACAATCAATTTATTTATTCTCTAAAAAGTAGTTCCGCTTTGCAAGGGCTCAGATTGCCTGGAAAAATCATAACAGCACTTGGAAAGCAAAATTACTTTTTAAAGTCGATGGTCACTTCATTAGATTCAGATTTGGTGAATCTTATTAAATGTCATAGCACTTGGGAAGCGGAACTACTTTTTTGAGAATAAATGAATGAATAAATTCCATATCTGAAATATTGGCCAATTTCATAGGAAGCCGTTTAAATAAAGATGTTGTCCTTGGTTGGATTAAAATTAAAAGTCGACAGTACGCCATTATATTTTCCAATGCAAAAAAGGCAACGTTTTTTTTTTTTTCCGGCTCTTTATACACTACAATTCTGAGCCTGTTTGATGGGAAGAAAAAGAGATACATATGTGGTGTCTCGGGGTGTGAAGGTGAGGTGCATGGGGCAGATGTTATGAACCTCTAAATGTTCGTGACGCCAGGGCGTGGTTTTCCCGGTAACCACCCAAACGGTAGCACCGCTATTTCTAGGTTAGGCAGGGTAAAAATAGTCCAAGACCAGGTTAGGGTTAACAGTAGCTTTACTGAGGTAGACAGATGGTAATGGTCTTTACAGCTAGGCCAGGATCCCAGAGAGGAGGCCAGTAACACAGAAGGACCTTGCAGCTTGCTGGGACTTGTAGTGACTTTGGCAGACTTTAGGACAGCCACGCTGACTATATTAGACTAGACTTGACTTGACTGCAGGTAGTGACAGCAGACATAGATGACTTGACTTACTGGCATGTGGCTGTAGGTTAGGCTTGAGGCCTCCAGATGTGCTGGACACTGGCTCTGAGATGTCTGGTCTTTACTGTGCCTCAGTTAGAAGTGTGGTAGAAGAGAAGATATTGTAATGGCTGCCCCTTTTATAAAGGGGGGCTGAGCCAGGAGCCCATAGGTCAAGCTGCAGGTCACCTGGTTAGCTGGTGCTCTCTGGGTAACAAACACATCATGTGAACACATTATCATGTGACTAACTCAAAGGTCCTTAAAGGTCCTTTATACATAACATACATAACACCATACATAATATATATCACTATGGGGGAGACACTGCAGGAGGGCCCGTAGGACACAGAGGGACTCAACCTGACAGGGCCAAGGTACTGTACAGGACTATAACCCGTACTGGGACATCACACATACATCTCTTTTTCCCATCAAAATACCAGTTACCATGACTAAAAATTAAGGAGCCCATTATAAAAACCATTTCAGGTCCATCGGGTACCTTTGGAGTCTGTAGTTGACGGATCCCCAACGGCCATTATGTTCTCACCAACAATGCAGGCTGGAACACACTAGGGAACTTCTAGGTGGAATCCACAAGGAATTTTTGAGCAGATTCCACCTTGCAGCACACTGCTATTGACTTCAATGGGTTTTCTGCTGCTGTTGGAAGTTTTGACGAGGATCCGAATTTTGAACATGTTTATTCTTTCACCAGAATACGGCAGTAAAAGCCCAAAAGTCAATTTTAGATGGCAAATTCAGTGCACAATAAAAGCCATTTACCATGGAGCAGAAACAAAGAACTGTGTTGTCCGCTCACTCACTGATGACCACTATTGCCCACCTGTGCTATCGGACCCACCGGTCCCGCACTCCGGCTTCACAATGCGAATCCAAAAGGAAGAATGTCCGGCACTGGATATGCATAAGAGTTTTTGCTTTATTTCTGCTTTGGCAAGGAGTCACTATACAGAGCAGGAACGTCTGACGTGTTTCGCACCGTCAGGTGCTTAATCGTAGACTCTGTATCGTAGGTGCGAAACGCGTCAGTTGTTCCTGCTCTGTATTGTGACTCCTTGCCAAAGCAGAAATAAAGCAAAAACTCTTATGCATATCCAGTGCCGGACATTCTTCCTTTTGGATGGAGCAGAAACGGTAGTGTGAACAAAGCCTCATGCCAGTGTTTCCCAACCTGTGTGCCTCCAGCTGTTGCAAAACTTCAACTCCCAGGATGCCCGGACAGCCAAAGGCTGTCCGGGCATCCTGGGAGTTGAAGTTTTACAACAGCTAGAGGCGCACTAGTTGGAAAACAATGATTTATGCAGTCATGTGGACTTTTGTATGCATCTAAAAATGCAAGACAGATGTAGCAAATGCTACCAAAAGCATTTCTAAAGATAAGCAGGTGTGTGGTGTCCCGGTACCGTATTGCATACCGTACCTTGTATGGTGGTCCCAAAAGTCAGAGTAACTACGCTCAGGTAGGGTCCCCAAGGTGGGACAGCCCCTAGTCACCTCTCCTCTACTCTAATATCATAGTGTTTATATGTATATATTTAATAATAATGTATATTCAGTATAATGTATAGTATGCTTACCTTGTTAGCGTCGCAGGACCTTCGGTCATGTGACTATGTTAGTTCCTCTATGGTATGTTAGAGGAACTTTGGAGGTCCTTGGGTCACATGCTACCCATAATTCTGTGTAAAGGTGATTGACAGCAGTATTGGACAAATCAGCTCTAGTCCAGCCTCTGCACATATAAGGGAGCTGTAGCCAATTATCGCTCTCTTGGGTTGCTGCTCTCGTGGATGCCGGACTAGCAGGACGGATCTGCGCAACTTTCAAAGACACGCTAGGCCAGAAAACCTACCAGCCTCAGCCTAAACTAAACCGTGAGTTATAAACTAATCCCTGCTAAAGCTAGCGCGACTACTGGACCGCAACTAAATCACCTAAATCCAGTGGAACAGCGCATATCATCCTAATTTGCTTTAGGTCCCATCCTTTGTCAATCTCCAAGAGACTTTGCATTTGTAGAGACTGTTCCTGTTATGAAGTTTGCATAAACTCTTCAGTAAAAGTTCCAACTGTATTCAGCAAACTCTCCGGTTGTGGACATTCAATTATTCTTTAACTGCCTATCGCTCTTGGGAAGGGTGGCGGTAGGACAAGCATTACAGAGGAGCCCTCACCCTGGCGTCACGAATAGAAAGGATTAAGCAAGCACCCTTAGTAACCGCACAGCTACACTCCCATATACCTTACTCCCCCAGGCTATCACACTTGCATTAAACACTATGGGCATCATGGTTTGTTTTTTTTACCTAATTTTGCAGAATATGTAACTATAACATAATGTAGGGAAACCTATGATTCAGTCCGTGGTCTAGTAAAAAGATCCTGTTCTAGGAAAGAACATCTTGTATGTGACACCATGGAACAGTCCTGCTGAGCTCCTATACAGACTGGTCACATCACAACTCACTGCCGGCTGCAAACAACAACATGGCTGGAAGTAACCAGAAAAGGAAATTCTTTATCTGGCAACTGTGCAAAGAAATCGATTCTGTCTGGTGTCCATACTGTGACCGGGATGAGAGTCTTATGATATCTACAGAGGAGGGAGGGAAAGTCCATCGCTGTGGCTAAAATTCTCCATGATCTATGAAAAATCTATATTCAATAAAAGGAAGAGCGGGCGTCCCTGAAAATGTCACAACAGGCCCCCAATGTGGTTCTGGTACATGACACTACAGGCTTTCTTAAAGGGGCATTCCAGGAAAACCTTTTCTTTATATATAAATCAACTGGTGCCTGAAAGTTAAACAGATTTGTAAATTACTTCTATTAAAAAATTGTAATCCTTCCAGTACTTATTAACTGCTGAATACTACAGAGAAAATAATTTTCTTTTTCGAGCACAGTGCTCTCTGCTGACATCTCTGTCCATTTTAGGAACTGTCGAGAGCAGCATATGTTTGCTATGGGGATTTTCTCCTACTCTGGACAGTTCTTAAAATGGGCAGAGATGTCAGCAGAGAGCACTGTGGTCATGATGTCAGCAGAGAGCACTGTGGCCATGATGTCAGCAGAGAGCTCTGTGTTCGTGATGTCAGCAGAGAGCTCTGTGTTCCAAAAAGAAAAGAATTTCCTCTGTAGTATTCGCAGCTAATAAGTACTGGAAGGATTAAGATTTTTTTTTAATAGAAGTAATTTACTAATTTACAGGTAATAAAGAAAAGGGGTCCGGCAACTCACAGTATATAATTTACTAATTTGTTTAACTTTCTGGCACCAGTTGATTTAAAAAAAAAATAATAAGTTTTCCCTTTAACCTACTGTAGGAAAGAAGGGCAAATCTTAAGCCCTTACCCGTACTGATAAAACTTCAATCTTTATTGCAATCCATTAAAATAGTTGCCCAGAGGGAGCGGGAGTCGGTGGTCAGCGGGAAGTTTTATCAGTACGGGCGAGTAAATCTAATGCCCCTTCCACCTAAGCTTATGTTACACAAAGGTCATTGCGATGGCCGTATAGGTGGTACTGCAGTATGGGCCCCAGGCAAATGAAGAAAGTGGACTACCCTGAAATGTTCTAATTGGGCACCTACTGGTCATCCCATGGGATTCAATGGCCCTACTACTAAAAGTGTTCTTTGCTTTGGATGATTCTTATTTTTTGGAGGGTCACTTGACAATAAGCTGATCACAACGCTGTTGACACCTGACAGGAAGTGTTCATTTTCCTTGCCGCGCCACCACAGGAGAAACTAGTTATTCTAAAATCAATGGCTTCTCTGTGTAATACATGGACAGGACAGTTCTTCCCAAATAAGCTTGTGGTGGCCCAGTACAGAAGGTGCCTTTCTGTACCCCTGCCAATCCTATCGGGCAGACTCAGTCCATGTCCCCTGGCCCCACACTCCTCAGAACTCTCTCTACCATATTAAGTTAAGTATGGGTTAATGAAATGTTATTTAATGTATTAATATGTTATTTTGCCTTTAAAACACTGTTGCTTAGGGCTATGTTACCAAGGAAGGTGTAAGGTGAACTTGTGACTTATCTGGCAAATGGGATCCCTCCAAATTTCTCCCTTATATACCAGGGAGGAGCTAGAGTGGTAGTCTAGCCAGTGAATGCTGAGGTACAGCTTGTGTAAGGACCTAAGAAGCTTGCCTGGTGTTCCTGAGGGAGGCCCAAGGCCTAGTCACGCAGACCCGCATCTACTGCAGGTGAAAGTCAAAGCCTGGCGGTAAGCACAAATACAGGGGAGAAGTCTAGTCCAGATAGTCAAGTGTCATTTACCAAAGTCAGCGTGGGTTGCATAAGTCAGTCCAAGTCCACTACAAGTCCCAGCAAACCGATAAGCTTCCAAAAGTTCACCATGCATCTCCTTGGGCCTAAACTGAGCTTTAAAGACTTTAACACCTTGTCTGCCTCCGTAAAAAGCCGTTGTTCCGTAACCTTGCATCGGAGTGATTATTGGCCCAGGAATCATCGGCAATACCTCGGATGGTGAATTAGGTAAACCACGCTCTGGCATCCCGAACACAAAGAGTTAATACCATCTGTCCTTCCACCACCCTCTCCACAACTTGAGATCTTTGCAAGCTCTCTTTCCACTCTGGCCCAAAGATGGGGATTCTCTAATAAATCTTTGTTCACACTGCAGGAATGTGTGTGGAATATGCGCTTGGAAAATACGGACTAACATTCCACACGTTTGTTTGATTCGGCAGCACTAGGACCGATTGGAAAGCGCTGTCTGAGTAACGGTTAAGTGTTTCTGCAGACGACGGAATCGGGATTTCTGCGGCAGAAACATCTGATGTGGAAATTCCGCCGTGTGCACAGTGCAGCAGAATTCTTGCTGAATTGCGCTCAGAAATTCTGTCGTGTAAACATGGCCTCAGTTGGGACCTGACTGATAGGACCCTCACCAATCAGCTACTTATCCCCTATCCTGTACATAGGGGATAACTTTGGATTGTGGGCAACTTTTTTTTTTTGGGGGGGGGGGGGTTTCCCAATAACGTCTTGTTAAAAGTGAAAAGTTGATCTCTATCTCGGGGTCTCTCTCTCTGTCTCTGTGTCGCTCTCTCTCATACATAAATATATACAAATACACATTGATACATATAATCAATAATCACTACTATAATGAATTATTGTTTGTGACCCCCATTCTACCTTCAGGTGTAAATCCCCAAATTACAAAAAAATATAATAGATATTAAATGAATCCCTATTATATTTGCTGTAAATAACCTTCTATTCCGGTCATATTGTTTGTAAACCCTTTATAGGCAATTGAAAACACATTATTTTGTTTGCACACAAGTCTCTGATATAATCGAGGAGACAGATTTGTTTGTTTTCACAGTATTCGGAGACATCAAATAGTTCAGGGGCATTAAAAGGCAAATCATCCTGGTAACAGTAACACAGGCCAAGAAAACACAAACATATAGAAGCAAACAATGGATTTGGTTAAAGCTGCATGAAGGTGGCATAAAAATCATCTAAAAAATCATAAAAAATCTAATTAATCTGTGTCATCAATCCCGATCCCTCCTCCTTTCCCAAATTCATACTCATAGGGGTAAAACAGTCTTGCAATGTAAGAACCATATTACAACTTTTACATAAAGATGAGTAAGTCAACTAATGCAGGACAGAACAGGAAAATGTCCTAACAGGTCCGATACCATAAAACTGTGCACATCTGTTTATGCTTTTTTCTTAGGGTTTGTTCACATTGCTGTCATGCTCCGGTATATGGAGCTCAGTCAACCAGTCCATTGGAACAACAGGAGTATAATGGATTAAAAAAAAAAAAATAGTTCATGTCCTGTTCTTTTCCTCCGCTAAACTCCGGTAAAATACCATTTCCCCACTGGATCCCATTCAAGTCTATGGGATCTGTCAGGACCCAGTGGTGTCAATTGTGCTCTGATCTATTTTGGGTCTGTGGTGTCAGCGAGGTGCAATGCAGGGTAGATGTTATAACCCAAGGGGCAGATTTTACTAACCCCTTCTTGCCGTGACGCCAGGACATGGTTTAGCCTTTAACCACCCGAAGGTATACCGCTGGATCCTGGGCTAGACACGGGGACAATTAAGACTCCGACGACAAGTTACGGACAACGGTAGCTTTACTGAGGGTAGACAGATGGTAAAGTCTATACAGTTCAGCCAGGGCCCAAGGAGGTGACCAGTGATGCAGAGACCTTGGGGCTTGCTGGAACTTGTAGTAGGACTGGACAACTGAATGCAGACCACGCTGACTTGACAGATGACAGGGACTGACTTGACTTGACTCATAAAGCTGTGACTTTCTCTTACTTGACTTGATGGTGGCTGCAGGACTGGACTTTGAGGCCTCCAACACTCTGGACACACACACTAGACGACTGCACTGGACCTCAGCCGAAGAGAGAGAAGCTCCACCCAGGGCTTATATGGGGGAGACTAGCAGGGAGCCCATAGGTCACCCCTGGGATCACCTGGTCACTGGTACCTCCTGGGTAACAATCACATGACAAGTCACATGGTAAACAGTCTTAAAGTGACAACGCTTTCTGAACACATGACATGGTATAATACATTAGAAACATATTTACATGGGGGGAAAGATGCAGGGGGCCCAGGGGACACTGTAGGGAGGCTGCCTGACAGGGCAGCAAGGGTACAGAGTAACACCTCCCGTACTGGGCCATCACAGGTCCGTTTGGCGCAAAAGAACTGATACAGAACGGGACAAAGCACAATGGCGTGTAAACTTGGTTTTACGGTGTCTTTACTATTCACTATGTGGGAGATTTATCAAAACCTGTGTAGAGGGAAAGTGGTGCAGTTGCTCATAGCAACCAATCAGATCGCTTCTTTAATTTTTCAGAGGCCTTGTTAAAAATGAAAGAAGCCATCTGATTGGTTGCTATGGGCAACCGCATCACTCTTCCTCTGCACAGGTTTCGATAAATCTCCCTCTAAGTGTTTTGCTACAAGGATCTTCAGGGTGGTAATACCCTTAGGGTGCGTCCACGCTGCTGGGATATTCTGGGCAAAGATTCTGTCTGCAGCGGGCGCCGCCAAAAGGTGCTGCAGAATCCCATTAAAGGGTACTCCGGCTCCAAGACGTCTTATCCCCTATCCAAAGGATAGGGGATAAGATGTCTGATTGCGGGAGTCCCGCCGCTGGGGACCACCGCAATCTAGCATGCAGCATCCACCTGTAAGTACTGCCAGAAGCGCTGGAGGTTCGCAGTCTTTTGCCTCCCGACCACGGAGACAAAGTATCGTGACGTCACGACTCCACCCCCGTGTGACGTCCCCAGCGGCAGAAAACCTGCGATCAGACATCTTATCCCCTATCCCTTGGGGCCGGAGTACCCCTTTAAAAACAATAGGGCTCTGTTGCAAGCAGAATTCCATTCGGGTGGGATGATGCTCTAAGACAGTGTTTTCCAAACAGTGTGTCTCTAGCTGTTGCATAACTACAACTCCCAGCATGACCGGACATCCAACTGCTGTTGGGCATGCTGGGAGTTGTAGGTGTGGAACAGACTGTTTTGAGACACACTGTTTGGGAAACACTGCTTTAGCAGGTCTAGGGAAGGTATGTGTGGTCATCAGGTACCTTAGCAGGTTTAGGGAAGGTGGCCATCAGTCCTGGGCCGTTGCAGAAGCCTTCTGGATCAGAGGGGGAGGGGAATGCTGGTTTGTCAAAAGGACCTCTCTCTTTTCAGAGATGGACTGCAACCTTGTATAAACAAATAAATCATATATGCAGTGGCCCAGTACGGGATGGTGTTTCCCTTTACCCTTCTCCTGCCCCGTCAGGCAGAGGAGTCCCTTTATGTCCCCAGGGCTCCCTTCAGTGTTATCCCCTATGTACATATGTGTAATGTTTCTTTAATTACTGTGACCATGTGCTTGTTACCCAGGAGGCACTAGTGACCAGGTGACCCCTGAAGTGACCTATGGGCTCTTTGCTAGACACCCTTATAAAAACCAGGTGTGGAGCTACAATCTGTCTCTTCCATCATTCTTGCTCCTACTGAGGTCCAGTGCAGTCGTCTCAGTGTCTGTGTCCGGAGCACTGGAGGCCTCAAGCCTAAAGTCTGCAGCCATTGGTCGCCTCCTTGGGATATTGGCTGTACTGCATAGACTGTATCACCTGTTTACCCTTAGTAAAGCTAACGTTGTCTGTAACTTGGTGTTGGCATCTTCATTGCCCTTGTACCCAGCCCAGGACCAGAGGTATTACCTTCGGGTGGTTAAGGCTAAACCATGCCCTGGCATCATGACAAGAAGGAGTTAATAATGTGTTTTAACGCTTGTGAAATAGAAGGGGAGGTCAAGAAAAGTTTGCTGCCTGTTTGGAAAACTGCCAACATCGCAAAAACTATGTGCAAAATTAGAAAAGAAGCCATGTTACGTTATCCAGCATTGCCTGTACCTGAACGGGTTAAAGATGCGCCGGAGAAGCATGCAAAAATGTCCCACGCTGGTCAATGTCCCACCCTGGGGCGTGGAAATCATGTCACTGTCACTGTGAAGATCCGCCCCTCGTTGCCGGGGGAGTGGAAGTCAGCGGTGCACCACTGATGTCCTTCCGGCCGGCGGCCATTTTCTTGGAGCCAAATATAAAAATGGACCACACGCCCGGAAGTACACAGTATACCGGAAGACGCAGAGAGGAGTCACATGGCGGAACAAGTGAGCGCACGTGTGGAGAGTCCCAAGATGGCGCCGGAGGCCCGGCAAGTTGCCGCGGCGCAGCTGTTCCAAGAACTGGCTGACCGCTTGCAACTTCTTTACCTCGGAGGCCTGCCCCCTAGTCCCACTGCCGGAGTACGACGGGGACTGGCCAGCAACCCCAGAGGAGGAAACATCCAAGTCATCAGGTGCATCATCGCCAGTGAGGCTGTCCCCTCACCACCGGACCTGGGGGTCCTGGGCCGAAATCCTGAAGGAAGAATCAGAAGTGAGTACCCCACAGGAGGCTGCAATTTCTACCACTCCTTCCACCCCGAACAAACCCCCCGAAGTCTGTTGTCCCTACACCATCACCACCTTTGCCTAAGTGATTATTCGGCGATGAGCCCAGTTTGATCCGATAAATGAGGGAGCACATTCTTTCCCTGCCAGGGAAGTCCCATCCCCCAGTTCCTCTGGCCCAGTCCGAAAGGGCCAAAAGAGACGCTGAAGTGGCTGAAATTGTGGAAGGCCTGAGGGCTAAGAGAATGGAGAAGTATGGGCCGAAGCTGATACCATTTGAGGTGCGACAGGCACAGCAATAAGATACCAAAACCCTGGAGGCCCTGTACATAAGAAAATTGGAGCATCCCTGAGAGGGTGAGCCACCCCTGGAACGCCGTCGCGTGGCCGTGGTGAAGTTTGACAAGGTACGGGGGGTTTGGAACCCTTATGGACTGCAGTCATGGAGGAACCATACTAGTCAGTCAATCAGCAAGGCATTCTGTTGAGAGTGGGGAGATTGTGGAGTACATGTCTGTGCATAGCATGAGAGGAGAGTGGGCACACCACATATATATTTTTTTATTTTTTTGTTATTATTTTAATTATTTTTATTAATAATAATAATAATAATAAATAACAACAACATCATATATAAGCCTGAAAAGGTAAATTTTCATTTAACACAAGGCAAAATAAAAATTGGCAAAAATCCAGGCAAGACAAATGCATAATTCACATTAGAGGTCACGGCGAATATTTGCATCAATCCAGCACATCAAGCGTCACTTTTTATGCCTCGGTTTCTAACATGATCAAAACAGCAATTCCAGTCTATTGTTCACAGAAGGTGTTGTGGTGGCCCAGTACAGGAGATGTTACCCTGTACCCTTGCTGTCCTGTCAGGCAGCCTCCTTCAGTGTCCCCAGGGCCCCTCGCACCTGTTTCCCCCCTGTACATATGTTCTACAGTGTATTGTATTATAAAATGTGTTGTATCTTTAAGAGTTATGTCATGTGATTGTTACCCAGGAGGTACCAGTGACCAGGTGACCCCAGGGGTGACCTATGGGCTCCCTGCTAGTCTCCCCATATAAGCCCTGGGTGGAGCTTCTCTCTCTCTCTTCCTGCTGAGGTCCAGTGCAGTCTTGTCTAGTGTGTGTATCGAGAGTGTTGGAGACCTCAAAGTCCAGTCCTGCAGCCACCATCAAGTCAAGTAAGAGAAAGTCACAGCTTTATGAGTCAAGTCACGTCAGTCCCTGTCATCTGTCAAGTCAGCGTGGTCTGCATTAATTTGTCCAATTGTCCAGTCCTACTACAAGTCCCAGCAACCCCTTAAGGACTCTGTCACTGGTCACCTCCTTGGGCCCTGGCTGAACTGTATAGACTTTACCATTTGTCTACCCTCAGTAAAGCTACAGTTATCCTTAACTTGGCGTCGGAGTCTTTATTGCCCCCATGCCTAGCCCAGGATCCAGCGGCATACCTCCGGGTGGTTATAGGCTAAACCACGCCCTGGCGTCACGAATACAACGGGTTAATGCCATCTGCCCCTAGTGTAACAACACCTGCCCTCATCACACCCCGCTACTACAGTGTCAGGATCTCATATTGTCTGGATGTGATTAATGAAGACATCGCTCCAACCAAGACATTGCTGTAAACCTCCACAGACCAGCATGGCAAAGCTACAGCAGTAAATACGCATGACCTAGAACTAAAATCACAGTGGGGGGGGGCACGTATTATAGTGTCAACGGGAAGAAAACAGAGAAAGTGAAAGGAGTTGTTGGGGGGGGGGGTATTTACAGGACCCTTATTTATTAGTCGGGGCAAAAGAGCAACTCATGAGTTGCAAAACCTGGCACATCTCTCTATAGCAACTGTGTAATGCTTTATTTTTCCTATGGTGGCGCTGCAGGGAAACTGAACACCTGCAAAAGGTTTCCTTCAAGCTGAGCGCCAGAGGAGCCAGCAGCCTGTGATATGTTTAGGGGTCTTTCTGTTTCCAGACAGAAATTCAATGTGTAGCAGGTGCTGCTGGAATGAATTGGCGCTAAGAGCGTGCGGACGTGGGCTGGCCCCATTGACAGCAATGTGGTTTTGTGCAGAATTGCGGATTCTACAATTTCCAAGGTGGAAATTCCCCTGTGTGTACTGTACAGTGGAAAAAAATGAGAGGCTGCTGCACGGAATCTGTCCCGCGTTTCTAATGGAAATTCCAGGACGTGATATGAGAAAGAGATATGAGGTTGGGATATGAGGGCGGGATTTGATGATGGGATATAGAAGGATCAGATATGAGGACGGGACAGGAGAAAGAGATATGAGGTTGGGATATGAGGATGGGATATAAGGACCAGATATGAGGATCAGATATGAGGGCGGGACATGAAGGTGGAATATGAGGTTGGGATATGAGGGTGTGATAGCCTGGAGGAGTAGGGTATGGGGAATGTAGCTGTGCGGTGATTAAAGGGTGCTTGTTAACCCTTGCTATTCGTGACGCCAGGGTGAGGGCTCCTCAGTAATGCTTGTCCTACCGCCACCCTTCCCAAGAGCGATAGGGAGGTAGATAATAATAGAATGTCCACAACCGGAGAGTTTTCTGAAACAGGTATAACTTTTACTGAAGATTTTCTGCAAGCTTCATAAACGGAACAGCCTCTATGCATACAACTGCTTTCTTTAGAGATTGTTGGGAAAGGTTGGGACTTTAGCAATTGAGAGTTTTTAAGGTATTATGCGCTGTTCCACTGAATTTAGGGGATTTAGTTGCGGTCCAGTAGTCACGCTAGATTTAGCGGGGGTAGTTTAGAACTCATGGTTTTAGTTCCGCTGAGGCCGGTAGGTTTTCAGGCCTAGCGTGGCTTTGCAAGTTGCGCAGATCCGTCCTGCTAGTCCGGCATCCACGAGAGCAGCAACCCAAGAGAGCGATAATTGGCTACAGCTCCCTTTTATGTGCAGGGCCTGGACTAGTGCTAATTGGTCCAATACTTGTGTCAATCACCATTACAAAGGATTGTGGGCAACATGTGACCCAAGGACCTCCAAAGGTCCCCCAACATACCATAGAGGATATTAACATGGTCACATGACCGAAGGTCCTGCGACGCTAAATAAGGTAAGTACTATACATTATATTAAATATACATTATTATTATTAAATATATACAGGTATTAACATTAGTGAATTAGAGTAGAGGAGAGGCGACTAGAGGTTGTCCCACCTGAGGGATCCTACCTGAGCGTAGTTACTCTGACTTTGGGGACCACCACACTAGGTACGGTATGCAATACGGCATCGGGACACCACAAGGGCGGGACAGGAGAAAGAGATATGAGGACGGGATGTGAGAAAGATATATCAGGACGGGATATGAGGACAGGATATGAGGTTGGGATATGAGGACGGGATATGATGATGGGATATAAGGACTAGATATGAGGATCAGATATGAGGGCGGGACATGAGGGCGGAATATGAGGTTGGAATATGAGGGCGGGACAGGCGAAAGAGATATCAGGACGGGATATGAGAAAGAGATATGAGGTTGGGATATGAGGACGGGATATGATGATGGGATATAATGATGAAATATAAGGACCAGATATGAGGATCAGATATGAGGGCGGAATATGAGGACGGGATATGAGAAAGAGATATCAGGACAGGCTATGAGGACGGAATATGATGATGGGATATAAGGACTAGATATGAGGATCAGATATGAGGGCGGGACGTGAGGGCGAGAGAGTCATTGTTGCTTTTTTTCTCCTACAAGGTTTAGATAAGAAGACCGGGTAACGCATGTACTCTGCTAGTATCATATAAATAAGGCTCTACAGTATGCATACATCCTGGGATGTGCACAGGTTGACTAGAAAGGGGGCTTGAGCCCGTGTCCTTTTTATGTTACTCCTAAAAGTGCCCTGGGCAGTCTGGCATCATTATGTGGACATTTATATAAAGTGCCTTTTTTTTTTTCAGTTCAGCCCCTGCCCTCCAAAGTGTCTGTGCACGTCCCTGCATACATCTATTACCCCCTTTGCAGATGCATGTACTGTATACGGGTTTTGCCAAGCTAAGCATTGAGATTTTCTTCATGGGGATGTTAAAAGGGTTTATCCACCCTTATAAAATCAATGGCGGCCTATCCTCTGGATATTAGATCGGCAGGGATTCGACCCCCCCACAGATCAGCTCTTCGAAGGAGCTACTGCCTTCATGCTGATCGGCAGCGGTTCCAGAGTCGGACCCCTACCGATCTAATATCCTGAGGATGGGCCATCAATTTTATAAGGCTGGATAACCCCTTTGACACACATCTATTGCCCTGTTTGCAGATGCACGTACTGTATATGGGATGTTAGTGTGCCTCCAGCTGTTACAAAACTACAACTTTCAGCATGCCCGGACAGCCAATGGCTGTCCGGGCATGCTGGGAGTTGTAGTTCTGCAACAGCTGTATGTACTCTTCTTATGGCAGTGGGGTGGGGGGGAGGATGTGACACAAATGGGGCTGTAGATTTGTTGCACACTTGCACTGTATCTATTATTCCATGTGAACGCCACATTTCCTCTTCCCTTCAAGCCAGAGCTAAAACACACACAGAGCACGGAGACCGATACAGCACGTCCTGTTGACACAGATTATTTTGGTCACTGTCCCTGAAGGAAATCCATGAGCGTAATTAAATTCCATCTTTACTTCTGATGAATTCTTAATTATTTCCTATAGCTGGAGGTCGCTGCCAGCGCACGCGGCCTCCTTGTTTAGCGCGCACTTATTAATTAGCGACATCATTTTGTAAAAATGTTCCCATATATACGATAATGACATTGGGTTGATCGGAGGGCGTCTGACGCACTCAGCGGATCAATACAGGTGACAGATGGGGATCATTTGACTATTGATTTAAAAAGGGCTTGGAAAAGGATCGGAAAAACATGGCCGCTTTCTTCCTGTCAGTGACTGGTGTCCAGTATTAGGCTGGGTTCAGGGTTCAAAGAAAAAGAGTTGCAAACTCCAGCTCCCAAAAAATGAAAAAATTTAAAATCCAAAAATGTATTTCACATGATTAAAATGAAAAATTGAAAAAAAAAACACTAAGGTGAATTATAAAAGCATAGCGGAAACACCGACGCGTTTCGAACCATGTGATTCTTAGTCATGGGTGCCGTGACTAAGAACCATATGGGTCAAAACGCGTTGGAGTTTCCGCTATGCTTTTATAATTCACCTTAGTGGTTTTCAATTTTTCATTTTAATTATGTGAAATACATTTTTGGATTTTAAATGTTTTCATTTTTTTGGGAGCTTTTTCTTTGGATCTATTCACACCAAGCATGCGGCTTGGACCATTTCTGTGCCTTCCTTGGGACTTTTCAAGGTTCTCCTCTAAAGATATCTACAGGGCGGTGAGCTGTTTTTTTCTTTTTTCCTATTAGGCTGGGTTCATACCAAGGAACAACCATGGGGACATTGCCGTCCCCATAGACGGCAATGCATTTGGCGTGGATTCCGCAGAGATATTGCGCAAGATCAGAGGCAACATTTCTGCGGCAGAACGTCTGTAATGCACACTAAGCAGTGAACATGACCAGAGGATGGGTTTATACTACAACATTTCCAAGCGGAATTTCGTTTTGAAAAATTCTGCTCGAAATCCTGCGCAACAGAATCCCATAGCTACCAATAGGATTCTGTTGCACCGGAATTTCTGGGCGGAATTTCATAACTGAATTCCTCTCTGAAATTCCGTAGCATAAACCCAATCTCGGGCTATGTTCCCATGGTGGAATATTTGTAGAATGCCCACCCTGAAAACATGGATGGACATTCTGCAAAGGCGCTGGCTGGATATGCCGGTGCTAGGACCGCTCGGAAATGCACTCTCTCCATAGACAGCAATGCATTTCTGAGTGGATTTCCCTAAAATAATTGACATGACAGTTTTTTTCATCGGTGACCAGAATCGGGATTTCCGTGGCAGATGTTTCCATGGCGGAAATTCTGCCGTATCCAGGATGTACAGAATCTTATTGAAAACCATGGGAGTCTGCTGCAATGTCATTTCCAGGAGAACTTTTCCCGCTGGATTCCACTCGGAAGTTCTGTAGTATGAACCCAGCCTGTCAGTCCTGCCTCACTTAAGCTAATGGGTCTGGGCTGCAAAACCAGATACAGCATGTGGACTGGTGTGGCGACGTTTTTTTTTTTTTTTTTGGAATAAAGCAGCCATCTTTTTCTTGTGCTATGCAATGTCTATTATGCTTTTTGTGCTTTTTATAAACAGCAAACAGAATAATGTTTTTATTATTATTATTATTATTATTATTAATAATAATAATAATAATTAATAAAAACAAGAACAATCATGATAAATTAAAAATAAAGACTAATAATAGCATAAATGTAGACCTAAAATCTATGGACCATCTATGGGCACAATGTGCCAACATCCACTCCATTCACAGAATACAAGCTTCCAGCATTCTGCTGATGTTGTGCATGAAGGGGAGAGGTGGAGAATTCTGTTAACACCATCCCTGCCCTATGTGAATAAATGCCCCAAAATTCCCATAATAGATTACCTAATACAATTTAAGATCTTTCTAATTCTGGTATTGAAGCAGGTTCTCTCATTTTTGCCATTGAAAAACAATTAAATGGGAATGGAGCCCAAGGCCAACTTAAGGCAGCCATAGCATAAATGCACTGTAGTTACTTTTGGATATTCATATTAAATCATTGTAAGGTTTCATGGTAACTAAGATACTCCCAGATTTCTACAGTGACTAAGACCACCATAGGGTTTTATGATAACATCACATTAGGCTTAGTTGTATGGTCTCCAAGATCACCAAAGGTCTATGGTAATTCAGATAAAAGTGTTCTATGGTCAGTAAGATCGCCATTGGGTTCTATGGTCAGTAAGATCGCCATTGGGTTCTATGGTCAGTAAGATCGCCATTGGGTTCTATGGTCAGTAAGATCGCCATTGGGTTCTATGGTCAGTAAGATCGCCATTGGGTTCTATGGTCAGTAAGATCGCCATTGGGTTCTATGGTCAGTAAGATCGCCATTGGGTTCTATGGTCAGTAAGATCGCCATTGGGTTCTATGGTCAGTAAGATCGCCATTGGGTTCTATGGTCAGTAAGATCGCCATTGGGTTCTATGGTCAGTAAGATCGCCATTGGGTTCTATGGTCAGTAAGATCGCCATTGGGTTCTATGGTCAGTAAGATCGCCATTGGGTTCTATGGTCAGTAAGATCGCCATTGGGTTCTATGGTCAGTAAGATCGCCATTGGGTTCTATGGTCAGTAAGATCGCCATTGGGTTCTATGGTCAGTAAGATCGCCATTGGGTTCTATGGTCAGTAAGATCGCCATTGGGTTCTATGGTCAGTAAGATCGCCATTGGGTTCTATGGTCAGTAAGATCGCCATTGGGTTCTATGGTCAGTAAGATCGCCATTGGGTTCTATGGTCAGTAAGATCGCCATTGGGTTCTATGGTCAGTAAGATCGCCATTGGGTTCTATGGTCAGTAAGATCGCCATTGGGTTCTATGGTCAGTAAGATCGCCATTGGGTTCTATGGTCAGTAAGATCGCCATTGGGTTCTATGGTCAGTAAGATCGCCATTGGGTTCTATGGTCAGTAAGATCGCCATTGGGTTCTATGGTCAGTAAGATCGCCATTGGGTTCTATGGTCAGTAAGATCGCCATTGGGTTCCATGGTCAGTAAGATCGCCATTGGGTTCCATGGTCAGTAAAATCGCCATTGGGTTCTATGGTCAGTAAGATCGCCATTGGGTTTTATGGTCAGTAAGATCGCCATTGGGTTCTATGGTCAGTAAGATCGCCATTGGGTTCCATGGTCAGTAAGATCGCCATTGGGTTCCATGGTCAGTAAAATCGCCATTGGGTTCTATGGTCAGTAAGATCGCCATTGGGTTCTATGGTCAGTATGATCATCACAATGTTCTACAGTAACTAAGATCATTATAGGATTTTATGATAAATAAGGTTACCATTAGGGGTCTCTGGCCAGAAAACATTGCCATAGGGCTCTACAGTCAGTCTCTTATATCACAGTAGAGTTTTATGGTTAATCACTAACACCACCTTAGGGTTCAGTGATAACCAAGATGACTATGAGGTCCTATGGTGATCTAAGCATGGTTCTTTAAATGGGCACTGTCATTAAAGGGGTACACCGCTGCTCAGTGTTTGGAACAAACTGTTCCGAATGCTGGAGCTGGGAGCTTGTGACATCATAGCCCCCCCCATGACGTCACCCCCGCCCCCTCAATGCAAGTCTATGGGAGGGGGCGTGATGCCGGGCACGCCCCTTCCCATAGGCTTGCATTGAGGGGGCAGTGCGTGATGTCATGAGGGGGGGGCTATGACATCACAAGCTCCCATCGCCGGCTCCAGTGTTCGGAACAGTTTGTTCCAAACGCTGGGCAGCGGAGTACCCCTTTAAAACAAATTTTTGCTACTACACTCCTTATGGTAAATAAAACATCTTTCTAATGTACATTGTTTAAAATAATAATAATAATGAAGTTTTCTATGTTTTATTTGTGTTTAAAAAGGCTGCCACTAGGCGTCTCCCTACTTGTCCATAGCACATTTCCCCCCAGCTCTTGCACAGACTTTGGACTCCTGCTGGCCTGGCAAAAGTCCAAAAGCAGGAAATGCAGTCTGGAGTTCTGGGGGGGGGGGGGGGGCTGCAGCCTTAACCAATCATAGCTCATCTCACACTGAACTGCTCTGGATTGTGTGTAGCAGAGTGAGGGAGGAAATTCTCCCCATTATGGCTTCAGGTGATGTCATGCCTGCTGGGGAAGGCCCCCTCCCCAGTCTGTGAATCTGACTGAGACTGAGCAGGAAATACAGAACAATATCAAGGTAGAAAACTAACAAATAATAAAAATAAGGGCAGGGGGTGGTTTATCAAGATGGGGGCAGTGAACTGGGAGGATTATAAAATGTAACAAGACCATGACAGGTTCTCCTGCTCCATCCTGCCCGGGCTGTAAAAAAAATGAAAAGGAGCCATCTCTCACCTCCCTGGGTTCCCGCGGAGCGCCACTACAGCTGACCGGTCCTCCGGTCCATCCTCTTCATACTTCAGTGTGAACGAAGCGTCACATGTCGCTTTGCGGCGGCCGGCGATAGGCTGAGCGCCATGTGACGCTTCGATCACATGGAAGTATGAAGAGGATGGACCGGAGGACCGATCAGCTGTAGTGGCGCTCCGCGGGAACCCAGGGAGGTGAGAGATGGCTCATTTTCATTTTTTTTGCAGCCCGGGCAGGACGGAGAAGTACTCTGCACTAGAGTACTCCTTTAAGGGGCTAAAAGACAGAGTTATGGTTTAAAATTAAATTAGGCATTTACGCCTAGGTTCCTTTAAGACATATCAAGTGAAAACACACCTGTTCCTCTATATCCTCCATCTCTCTGTATTACAGCCATAACTATGTATTGTTATATAATCGGCCTCACATCCAACCATTCATTACAATGTTTTCTTTCCATTCCAAGGCTCTTCTATGCAATATCCGAGGGCGGACAACTTCATTCATCCTATATCTACACTCCCCACAAGACCTCTAGCAATCCGCCCTGGCCAAGGATAGGCAAATAACCACCATCTCCCTTGGCTTCCGTAAGTAAATAACGTCAGGAGAAGATTGGCATTAAGATGACATTTCCACATCTCTAGTTCTGATCCTCTGGACCCCGAATGAGCTGCAGTATCGGGAGCTGCCAAGTTGCAGGGTTGTGGTCGATCATTGGGGCCAAATGTGTTGGCTTTACCCATTTACCAATGACCCCCAGATTTATTGCTACTAAGCCAATGAACCAAAGTACCCCTCCCTCCAAAAGAAAAGTTGAGGGGGAGACAATTTTTTTTTAGATACCTCCCCCTTGTGGAGGGCCACAATTTGGAAGCCACTGACGTAGAAAGGTAAACCTTGTCTCACAAGACTATGGGTCACTTATAATAAATAGGTTTATGAGGGGTTAAATAGAGTATTAATGCATTCAGATGATGGGGTCTTTGAATATACCCTAACAAATAATTTTAGGGCTATTTTATTGTTATTTATTTATTTATTTACATTTTTTTTTTTTTGGGGGGGGGGGGGAATTTTTTTTTAAATAAAAATAAATAAATAAACAATAAAATAGCCCTAAAATTATTTGTTAGGGTATATCCAAAGACCCCATCATCTGAATGCATTAATACTCTATTTAACCCCCTCATAAACCTATTATAAATGACCCATAGTCTTGTGAGACAAGGTTTACCTTTCTAGGTCAGTGGCTTCCAAATTGTGGCCCTCCAGATGTTGCAAAACTACAATTCTCAGCATGCTGGAAATTGTAGTTTTGCAACATCTGGAGGGCACAGTTTGGAGTCCACTGCTGTAGGTAATTGGAGGGGTGGCAGATTAACCCCAATTGCCTTAACATTTATTCCCATTTGCCCCTAAATCCCTATATAAATCCCATATATACCGCAACAAGAAGTATAAAAAAAATACCATATATATTTGCATGCTGGGAGTTTTGGTTTTAGTTCTCTAGGTCAGCGGCCTCCAAAGTGTTGCCCTCCAGATGTTGCAAAACTACAACTTCCAGCATGGCCTATTAACCCCAATTGCCATAACATCATTTACCTATTTGCCCCTCAAATCCCTACATAAATCCCATATATGCAGCAACAAGAATTATAAAAATCCCATGTGTGCACGCTGGGAGTTATAGTTTTGCAACATCTGGAGGGCCACAGTTTGGAGGCCACTGCTGTAAGTATTAGTTGGGGGTGCCATATTAACCCCCAGTTGCCCTAACATATATTCCCATTGGCCCCTGAAATCCTTACATAAATTCTATATAGGCAGCAACAACAAGTAGAAGAAGAAGATTCCCATATATGCATGCTGGGAGTTGTAGTTGTGCAACATCTGGAGGGTCACAGTTTGGAGGCCACTGCTGTATTTATTAGTTGTGGGTGCCATATTAACCCACAATTGCCCTAACATGTATTCCCATTGGTCCCTGAAATCCTTACATAAATTCTATATAGGTAGCAACAAGAAGTAGAAGAAGAAGATTCCCATATATGCATGCTGGGAGTTGTAGTTGTGCAACATCTGGAGGGTCACAGTTTTGGATCACTGTCATAGGTAATAAAGAGGGAGCCAGATTAACCCCAATCGCCTTAACATTAATTACTAAATCCCTATATAAATACCCTATTTGCAGCAACAAGAAGCATAAAAATCTCATATATGCAGCAACACGAAAGAAAGAAAGAAAGCCATAAGGCAAAAAAATAAAAATAATAAATCTCTGGAGTATTTGGAGAACCTAATGTAGTGTTTACCACCAGGGTGCCTCCAGCTGTTGCAAAACTGCAACTCCCAGCATTCCCGGACATCCAACGTCTGTCGGGCATGCTGGGAGTTGTAGTTTTGCAACAGCTGGAGACACACTGTTTGGAAAACACTGCTTTAGCAGGTCTAGGGAAGGTATGGGGAAGGAGGGGGAGATCCATTCCAATTGCCTTAACATTTATTCCCATTTGTCCCTCAAATATATATATATATATATATATATTTATTTTTTTTATTTTATTTAATTTTTTTCACATATATGCAGCAACAAGAAGTATAAAATCCCATAAATGCATGCAAGGAGTTTTGGTTTTAGCTTCCTAGGTCAGCGCCTCCAATATGTGGCCCCCCCATATGTTACAAAACTACAACTCTCAGCATACTGGGAGTTGCAGTTTTGCAACAGCTGGAGGCACCCTGTTGGTAAACACTACATTAGGTTATCCAAATACACCAGAGATCATTTTTTTTTTGCCTTCTAGCTTTCTTTCCTGTTGCTGCATATATGAAATTTTTATACTTCTTGTTGCTGCAAATGTGGTATTTATATAGGAATTTATTAATAATATATATATATATATATATATATATATATATATATATATATTTATATATATATATATATATATATATTTTTTTTTTTTAATATGAAGTATATAAATCCCATGTATGCAGCGACAAGAATAAAATAAAATAATAATCTCTGGTGTATTTGGATAGCTCAATGTAGTGCTTTCCACCAGTGTGCCTCCAGCTGTTGCAAAACTACAACTCCCAGCATGCCCGGACAGCCAACGGCTGTCCGGGCATGCTGGGAGTTGTAGTTTTGCAACATCTGGCGTGCCACAGTTTGGTGGTCACTAAAAGTGGGGGGTGGCAGATTGACCCCAATTGTTGCCCCTCAAATCCCTCTATAAATCCCATATATATGCAGCAGTAAGCTAGCTATAAGGCTGTATACTTAAAAGAAGCAATTTATGTACAGTTTATGTGCCCATCATCTCCTGCGTGCAAATCCCAGTCGGGTCAACGAGATTAAAGTGGTCTCCTACATCCCCCCCCCCTCCCCATAGGGGCAGCGACAGTGAACTATAAACCCAGATTTTTTGTGAGAAGGGCAAGAAATGGTCGCAAATTTCTCATCTCCTTTGCTAGAGATCCTATGCAGGGAGGTTTTTTTCGTGAGGTGTAGTCCCATGGGACCCCCCCGAGCTTAGAAATGTATCACATTCACTATCCTGCTTTGAATAATTTACAATCAGGCGGTGGCGGCGTTGCGATACGGTTAAGGCGAGTGATGTCGGAGCGGGATATATATATATATATATATATACATATGTGTGTAGTATCAGGTAAGAAGATGCAGATAGGTTCGCACCTTAATAAATTCCCCACTCACCGTTGTGCCGAGATCTTAACCGGTTGTTTCATCTACAACTCCCGGACGCGTCTCGCTCTCCCTCTCTCTCTCTCCCCGGCAGTCGGTCGCAGCCAGGCCGGTCGTCATTCAGCAAATGAATTCACAACATGTTACTGGAGCGAAGCTGGAATGGGAAGGACGTTACTACAGAGCGCGCAGGGAGAGGGGGAATCGCAGGCAGCGAGCAGGGAAATCTCAACAGGCAGACCATATTCTCTTAGGATTCCCTGGCATCACGCCTAGTCGAGCACAGACAAAATAAGAGCCCGTTGGCCTGCCGCTCCCACACCGTGCCACCTTAAAGGACGACGAGGAACGAGAAATAAGGATGGACCTGCCTATGGAGCGGCCAAGGAATCAGCCGGCGCTCTGGCGTGCCTGCAGTAGTAAAAGCAGCCGGGAGATGTATATAGAGAGAGTGACACTATACTATACACTGGGATTATATAGGAGTAGGGGGGGGTGGGCATGGTGGCAGTCACAGAGCTATACAGCCCCTTCGCCCAATTGGTTTGTGGTGGCCCAGTACAGGAGCTGCACCCCCTGTACCCTTGCTGCCCTGTCAGGCAGACTCCATTCGGTGACCCCCTGGGCCGTCCCATCACCTATGTGCCCTGAATAGTTAAACAATGTATATGTCATCCAATGCAATGTACATAATTTGTTCTGTGCCTTTAAGTAATGTTGCTATGTGTTGTAACCGAGGAAGGTACCAGTGACCATGTGACCTACAGGGTGACCTATGGGACCCCTCCCGGGTCTCCCCCATATAAACCCTGGGTGAAGCTAGTTCAGTCTCTTAGTCTGTTCTCTACGATGTGCAGTGAGGTCAAGTCCTGAGAGAAAGAGTGTCTGGTGTCCTGAGGAGGCCCAAAGCCTACCACGGATCCACAAGTCTACTGCCCCCCAGGTCCAAGTCAAAACCTGGTAAGCTACAAATGGGGTGAAGTCTGTCATAGTCAGTAAAAGTCTGTATCAAGTCAGCGTGGTCCTGCATCAAATTGTCCAAGTCCACTATAAGTCCCAGCAAGCCCGGTGGTCTCTGAAGTCACTGGTCACCTCCGTGGGCCTAGCCAAGCTGTATAGACTGTTACACCTCTCTGACTCAGTAAAGCTGCCGTTGTTCCGTAACTTGGCGTCTGTGTAATTATTTGCCCCCGTGCCTAGCCCAGGATCTAGGGGCATACCTTCGGGTGGTGTAGAGGATAAACAACACGCTGGCTTCACGAACACAAGGGGTTAATTTAATCTGCCCCTAGGGTAATTCCATCTGCCCTCATCACAAGCTCACCACAGGTTTATCGATGCAAATGATCTAGTTAAGACAGATTGTGTCGTTCAGGAGTCTGGGAAAGTTGGGTTATATATATATATATATATATTAATTAAGGAACAAGGATACAAAAGAAGTTTATATAGATGTTTCAAGCCCTGTTCGGGTGAATGGGAAGAGCTGCTGGCAGCATGGGTATAACTAACAGGTATAGGAGCAGTTATGGGGCTCAACAAGTAACATCACTGCGTGTATCATCCCTGTACTGTGACATCACTGTGTATCATCCCTGTACTGTGACATCACTGCGTGTATTATCTCTGTACTGTGACATCACTGTATATTATCCCTGTACTGTGACATCACTGTGTATTATCCCTGTACTGTGACATCACTGTGTGTATTATCTCTGTACTGTGACATCACTGTGTGTATTATCCCTGTACTGTGACATCACTGTGTGTATTATCCCTGTACTGTGACATCACTGTGTGTATTATCCCTGTACTGTGACATCACTGTGTATCATCCCTGTACTGTGACATCACTGTGTGTATTATTCCTGTACTGTGACATCACTGTGTATATTATCCCTGTACTGTGACATCACTGTGTATTATCCCTGTACTGTGACATCACTGTGTATTATCCCTGTACTGTGACATCACTGTGTATTATCCCTGTACTGTGACATCACTGTATATTATCCCTGTACTGTGACATCACTGTGTATATTATCCCTGTACTGTGACATCACTGTGTATATTATTCCTGTACTGTGACATCACTGTGTGTATATTATCCCTGTACTGTGACATCACTGCATTATCCCTGTACTGTGACATCACTGTGTATTATCCCTGTACTGTGACATCACTGTGTATTATCCCTGTACTGTGACATCACTGTGTGTATTATCCCTGTACTGTGACATCACTGCGTGTATTATCCCTGTACTGTGACATCACTGCTTGTATTATCCCTGTACTGTGACATCACTGCGTGTATTATCCCTGTACTGTGACATCACTGCGTGTATTATCTCTGTACTGTGACATCACTGTATATTATCTCTGTACTGTGACATCACTGTATATTATCTCTGTACTGTGACATCACTGTATATTATCTCTGTACTGTGACATCACTGTATATTATCTCTGTACTGTGACATCACTGTATATTATCTCTGTACTGTGACATCACTGTATATTATCTCTGTACTGTGACATCACTGTGTGTATTATCCCTGTACTGTGACATCAATGTGTATTATCCCTGTACTGTGACATCACTGTGTATTATCCCTGTACTGTGACATCACTGTGTGTATTATCCCTGTACTGTGACATCACTGTGTGTATTATCCCTGTACTGTGACATCACTGTGTGTATTATCCCTGTACTGTGACATCACTGTGTGTATTATGCCTGTACTGTGACATCACTGTGTGTATTATCCCTGTACTGTGACATCACTGTGTGTATTATGCCTGTACTGTGACATCACTGTGTGTATTATCTCTGTACTGTGACATCACTGTGTGTATTATCCCTGTACTGTGACATCACTGTGTGTATTTTCCCTGTACTGTGACATCACTGTGTGTATTATCCCTGTACTGTGACATCACTGTGTATTATCCCTGTACTGTGACATCACTGTGTGTATTATCTCTGTACTGTGACATTACTGTGTGTATTATCTCTGCACTGTGGCATCACTGCGTGTATTATCCCTGTACTGTGACATCACTGTGTGTATTATCCCTGTACTGTGACATCACTGTGTGTATTATCCCTGTACTGTTACATCACTGTGTATTATCCCTGTACTGTGACATCACTGTGTATTATCCCTGTACTGTGACATCACTGTGTATTATCCCTGTACTGTGACATCACTGTGTGTATTATCTCTGTACTGTGACATCACTGTGTGTATTATCTCTGCACTGTGGCATCACTGCATGTATTATACCTGTACCGTGACATACCTCCCAACAGTCACCGATTTTGGGGTGATGTCCCACCGCCCCGAAACGGCCCCCACATGTCCCGCATTTAACTGTAAATGTCTCTTATGAAAAGGTATCTACAGTTAAATGTGGTGGGAGGTTTGACAAGTTTGAAGAGCCAGTAATTGGTGTACTGCTGCTGCCTACTATGGGGCACACTGCTAGCCTACTGTGGGGGACACTGCCGCCTACTATGGGGGGGGGGGGGGGGGAATCTGCCGCCTACTATGGGGGGGGGGATTTTCCGCTTACTATGGGTGGGGGGGAATCTGACGCCTACTATGAGGGGGAAACTGCCGCCTACTATGGGGGGGATCTGATGCCTACTATGAGGGGGAATCTGACGCCTACTATGAGGGGGGATTTGCTGGCAACCTTATGTAGGGAACATCTCTTATATGGTCTGTAGTGGTAATGATGGGGGTTGTCGTCAGTCACCTATTACTGTATGTCATCACTTATATGGTCTGTAGTGGTAATGATGGGGGTTGTCGTCAGTCCTTATTACTGTATGTCATCACTTATATGGTCTTTAGTGGTAATGATGGGGGTTGTCAGTCACCTATTACTGTATGTCATCACTAATATGGTCTGTAGTGGTAATGATGGGGGTTGTCGTCAGTCACCTATTACTGTATGTCATCACTAATATGGTCTGTAGTGGTAATGATGGGGGTTGTCGTCAGTCACCTATTACTGTATGTCATCACTTATATGGTCTGTAGTGGTAATGATGGGGGTTGTCGTCAGTCACCTATTACTGTATGTCATCACTTATATGGTCTGTAGTGGTAATGATGGGGGTTGTTGTCAGTCTGTCAGTAGTGGACATCCTCCTAAACTTAGATGACAGACTGACAATATTATTCCTGTTAATGGTGTATTCACACGTACAGTATCCTGCGCCGATTTGATACACAGGATTTTCTGCTATACATTTTTGACTTCATAGTAAAGCAAAATCTGCAACAGAAAATAAGCACTGTTAGGGTGCCTTCACACGTGCGTATTGCTGCTGCAGATTTTGCTGTGTATTATCCCTGTACTGTGACATCACTGTGTGTATTATCCCTGTACTGTGACATCACTGTGTATATTATCCCTGTACTGTGACATCACTGTGTATATTATCCCTGTACTGTGACATCACTGTGTGTATTATCCCTGTACTGTGACATCACTGTGTGTATTATCCCTGTACTGTGACATCACTGTGTGTATTTTCCCTGTACTGTGACATCACTGTGTGTATTTTCCCTGTACTGTGACATCACTGTGTGTATTATCCCTGTACTGTGACATCACTGTGTGTATTATCCCTGTTCTGTGACATCACTGTGTGTATTATCCCTGTTCTGTGACATCACTGTGTATATTATCCCTGTACTGTGACATTACTGTGTGTATTATTCCTGTACTGTGACATCACTGTGTGTATTATCCCTGTTCTGTGACATCCCTGTGTGTATTATCCCTGTACTGTGACATCCCTGTGTGTATTATCCCTGTACTGTGACATCACTGTGTGTATTATCCCTGTACTGTGACATCACTGTGTGTATTATCTCTGTACTGTGACATCACTGTGTGTATTATCTCTGCACTGTGGCATCACTGCGTGTATTATCCCTGTACTGTGACATCACTGTGTATTATCCCTGTACTGTGACATCACTGTGTGTATTATCCCTGTACTGTTACATCACTGTGTATTATCCCTGTACTGTGACATCACTGTGTGTATTATCTCTGTACTGTGACATCACTGTGTGTATTATCCCTGTACTGTGACATCACTGTGTGTATTATCCCTGTACTGTGACATCACTGTGTGTATTATCCCTGTACTGTTACATCACTGTGTATTATCCCTGTACTGTGACATCACTGTGTATTATCCCTGTACTGTGACATCACTGTGTGTATTATCTCTGTACTGTGACATCACTGTGTGTATTATCTCTGCACTGTGGCATCACTGCATGTATTATACCTGTACCGTGAAATACCTCCCAACAGTCACCGATTTTGGGGTGATGTCCCACCGCCCCGAAACGGCCCCCACATGTCCCGCATTTAACTGTAAATGTCTCTTATGAAAAGGTATCTACAGTTAAATGTGGTTGGAGGTTTGACAAGTTTGAAGAGCCAGTAATTGGTGTACTGCTGCTGCCTACTATGGGGCACACTGCTAGCCTACTGTGGGGGACACTGCCGCCTACTATGGGGGGGGGGGGGGAATCTGCCGCCTACTATGGGGGGGGGGGGGGTAATCTGCCGCCTACTATGGGTGGGGGGGAATCTGACGCCTACTATGAGGGGGAAACTGCCGCCTACTATGGGGGGGGGGGGGATCTGATGCCTACTATGAGGGGGAATCTGACGCCTACTATGAGGGGGGATTTGCTGGCAACCTTATGTAGGGAACATCTCTTATATGGTCTGTAGTGGTAATGATGGGGGTTGTCGTCAGTCACCTATTACTGTATGTCATCACTTATATGGTCTGTAGTGGTAATGATGGGGGTTGTCGTCAGTCACCTATTACTGTATGTCATCACTTATATGGTCTGTAGTGGTAATGATGGGGGTTGTTGTCAGTCTGTCAGTATTGGACATCCTCCTAAACTTAGATGACAGACTGACAATATTATTCCTGTTAATGGTGTATTCACACGTACAGTATCCTGCGCCGATTTGATACACAGGATTTTCTGCTATACATTTTTGACTTCATAGTAAAGCAAAATCTGCAACAGAAAATACGCACTGTTAGGGTCCCTTCACATGTGCGTATTGCTGCTGCAGATTTTGCTGTGTATTATCCCTGTACTGTGACATCACTGTGTGTATTATCCCTGTACTGTGACATCACTGTGTATATTATCCCTGTACTGTGACATCACTGTGTGTATTATCCCTGTACTGTGACATCACTGTGTGTATTATCCCTGTACTGTGACATCACTGTGTGTATTTTCCCTGTACTGTGACATCACTGTGTGTATTATCCCTGTACTGTGACATCACTGTGTGTATTATCCCTGTACTGTGACATCACTGTGTGTATTATCCCTGTTCTGTGACATCACTGTGTGTATTATCCCTGTACTGTGACATCCCTGTGTGTATTATCCCTGTACTGTGACATCACTGTGTATTATCTCTGTACTGTGACATCACTGTGTATATTATCCCTGTACTGTGACATCACTGTGTGTATTTTCCCTGTACTGTGACATCACTGTGTGTATTATCCCTGTACTGTGACATCACTGTATATTATCCCTGTACTGTGACATCACTGTGTGTATTATCTCTGTACTATGACATCACTGTGTGTATTATCTCTGCACTGCGGCATCACTGCATGTATTATACCTGTACCGTGACATACCTCCCAACAGTCATCGATTTTGGGGTGATGTCCCACCGCCCCGAAACGGCCCCCACATGTCCCGCATTTAACTGTAAATGTCTCTTATGAAAAGGTATCTACAGTTAAATGTGGTGGGAGGTTTGACATGGTGAAGAGCCAGGAATTGGTGTACTGCTGCTTACTATGAGGCACACTGCTAGCCTACTGTGGGGGACACTACTGCCTACTATGGGGGGGGGGGGGGAATCTGCAGCCTACTATGAGGGGGAATCTGCCGCCTACTATGGGGGGGGGGGGGGAATCTGCAGCCTACTATGAGGGGGAATCTGCCGCCTACTATGGGGGGGGAATCTGCCGCCTACTATGGGGGGGGGAATCTGCCGCCTACTATGGGGGGGGGGGGGAATCTGCCGCCTACTATGGGTGGGGGGGGGGGGAATCTGACGCCTACTATGGGTGGGGGGGGGGGAATCTGACGCCTACTATGAGGGGGGATTTGCTGGCAACCTTATGTAGGGAACATCTCTTATATGGTCTGTAGTGGTAATGATGGGGGTATTTGTCAGTCTGTCATCTAAGTTTAGGAGGATGTCCAATACTGACAGACTGACAATATTATTCCTGTTAATGGTGTATTCACACGTACAGTATCCTGCGCCGATTTGATACACAGGATTTTCTGCTATACATTTTTTACTTCATAGGAAAGCAAAATCTGCAACAGAAAATACGCACTGTTAGGGTGCCTTCACACGTGCGTATTGCTGCTGCAGATTTTGCTGTGTATTATCCCTGTACTGTGACATCACTGTGTGTATTATCCCTGTACTGTGACATCACTGTGTGTATTAGCCCTGTACTGTGACATCACTGTGTGTATTATCCCTGTACTGTGACATCACTGTGTGTATTATCCCTGTACTTTGACATCACTGTGTGTATTATCCCTGTACTGTGACATCACTGTGTGTATTATCCCTGTACTGTGACATCACTGTGTGTATTATCCCTGTACTGTGACATCACTGTGTGTATTATCCCTGTACTGTGACATCACTGTGTGTATTTTCCCTGTACTGTGACATCACTGTGTGTATTATCCCTGTACTGTGACATCACTGTGTGTATTATCCCTGTACTGTGACATCACTGTGTGTATTATCCCTGTACTGTGACATCACAGTGTGTATTATCCCTGGACTGTGACATCACAGTGTGTATTATCCTTGGACTGTGACAACAGAGTAATGGCCATCGTGGAGAAGGGGACCATCCTACGTTTTTCTATAGGCCCTATGGTTGTTACAATCCTGGAAGCCAGAATTCTGCCAAGTGTGAATAAAGCCAAGCACGTAACGTGGACTTATCTTGTGTCCATATAATGGATTCAATTCCAGCCCAACTACGGGTCTAGACCAAAAGCATTATAAGGATCTATAATGCTTTTAGTTAGGTTTATTAGACACAGACTTTCATCAGTAACATGAAGGAAAAAAGGTAGCCGTATTACGTTTGTCAGAAACAAGCCTTAGGGTTTCACTCTATGTAGTCAACTTGCATTGTTTGCCATCATTTTGATTAAAGGGGTACTCCACCCCTAAACATCTTATCCTCCATTCACCTCAGGACAGGCTCAAGACCCAGTTGCTAAAATTTTTTTAATACAGAGCGACTACACTCTTCACAAGGATCCCGAAAACCAGGTTTGTCAGCCCAGTTGTCACGATTCGGCTAGCTGGTTGTGGATCCACTGTGTCAGCGAGGGATTGGTGTGGACTGTGCCGGTGGACCGGTTCTAAGATGCTACTGGTATTCACCAGAGCCCACCGCAAAGCGGGATGGTCTTGCTGCGGCGGTAGCAACCAGGTCGTATCCACTAGCAACGGCTCAACCTCTCTGACTGCTGAGAAGGCGTGGGACAGAAGGACTAGGCAGAGACAAGGTCAGACGTAGCAGAAGGTCGGGGCAGGCGGCAAGGTTCGTAGTCAATGTGGATAGCAGGAGATCTGGAAACACAGGCTTTGGACAACACTAAACGCTTTCACTGGCACAAGGCAACAAGATCCGGCGAGAGAGTGCAGGGGAAGTGAGGTTTTATAGCCAGGGAGCAGGTGGAAGCTAATTAGGCTAATTGGGCCAGGCACCCATCATTGGTGCACTGGCCCTTTAAATCTTAGAGAGCTGGCGCGCGCGCGCCCTAAGGAGCGGAGCCGCGTGCGCCATGACATGACAGCCGGGGGCCGGGACAGGTAAGTCACTTGGGATGCGATTCGCGAGCGGGCGCGTCCCGCTATGCGAATCGCATCCCCGCCGGCAATGCCAGTGCAGCGCTCCTGGTCAGCGGGTCTTACCGGGGCACTGCAGAGAGAGGAACGCCGCGAGCGCTCCGGGGAGGAGCAGGGACCCGGAGCGCTCGGCGTAACACCAGTTCAAGTCAGCTTTGGGGACAATTGAAAAATCTGACGGGCCCCATTGCACCCAAAGGATGAAGGTGTGAAGTTCTTCAAGCCACATCTGTCCGAAATACTCCACCCTGGTGGTAAGCACCAGAATTGGAATTCCTACTGTGAAGCAGCCCAAGGCAGTGTTATTCAGCAACCAAAGTCAAGTCTAGTCAAGTCTGTTCATGTCCTTTCTATTTCAGTCACATCCCAATCGGTCAAGACTATAAGTCCCTGAAAGCCCTGTAACGCAACTGTGGTTTCTTGCTGCATCCATCACTACAATTGCAGCTAAGCTGAGCTGACCTGTCTTTATTACCTTCCTGCAATAGTTATAGTAATGGAAGGCGCATACACAGCAAGAAATACGCTGCAGATGCGCTGTGTATGACCCTATTCTTACAGTTTACTGAGCCAGATGAAAGGATATTTGGTCACTGTCCTTCTTAGCAGTGGTAAGTGTAATAAATGATGAATATTCTCATTTGAATATGTTCAGTCCAAAGTTACTAAAACTACTGATAAGGATATTCACGGATTGGCTCACTGAGGTGCAATATACAGACTTTTACTTAATCACACAATTCAGGTCTGCACGATACCCTGAAGGACAAGGCATTGAAACTTCTCGTAACATCACATTCAAGCAGCACTATTTCTATCTGGAAGCCATAAAGAGATTAGTATATTGCAGAGAGATCCTTGTTCATCCTTCTTCTTGCTGCCGAATACAAGAAACTCCCTCTTGGAGATAAACAAAAAACACTTGAGCCTGTTATCCTGACAGAGTGGAAAAGAACAGTAACTTGATTGTAGACAAGATTTTATCTAGGGAGAGCACGTGTCTCCTCGGTGTATGTAACCCTAGCAATAGCATAGCTAGGAGATGTTGCTTTGACAAAGGCCAGGCCTTAAAGGGGTACTCCGTTGGAAAAATACATTTCCAAATCAACTGGTGCTAGAAAGATGAAACAGATTTCTAAATTACTTCTATTAAAAACTCTTAATCCTTCCAGTACTAATCAGCTGCTGTATGTTTCAGAGGAAGTTGTGTAGGTCTTTTCTGTAAGACCACAGTGCTCTCTGCTGACACCTCTGTCCATGTCAGGAACTGTCTAGAGCAGGAGAGGTTTGCTATGGGGATTTGCTCCTACTCTGGACAGTTCCTGACATGGACAGGTGGATGCAGAGAGCACTGTGATCAGACTGAAAAGAACTTCATAACTTCCTCTGGATCATACAGCAGCTGATAAGTACTGGAAGGATTAAGATTTTTTTATGGAAGTAATTTACAAATCTGTTTAACTTTCTAAGCACAAGTTGATTTGAAAAATCAGGAGAACCCCTTTAAAGAATACTAACTAAATTGGGTCCAACCAGAGGGAGGTTGGACTGGGGACTTCATGGTTGGGGCGATCACGTGACCAAGGCATCATTTTTCTGTGTACAGTAAATGCATAAATATTAACCCTTTACACAGTGTATGCAATAAGTGAAGTGCAATGTACATAAATACGTAACAGCTATCCACCTCATACACATTAATGCATTATGCAAATCCTTTTCTCGCAGCCTCAAGGCAACTTTTTTGTGGAAAGAAGCTGGAACAGTCGTACTGAGACATTACACTTGGACCCACAGTGGGGCAAAGACTTGTGGGTGTAGTTTTGATGCAGAAATGTGGCCGCACTATACTTGTCTGAAAAGGGGCTTAAGGGGGTACTCCCCTGCTCAGCATTTGGAACAAACTGTTCTGAACACTGGGGCTCGTGATGTCATAGCCCCACCCCCTCATGCTGTCACGCCCCACCCCCTCAATGCAAGTCTATGGGAGGGGGCGTGACAGTCATCACGCCCCCTCCCATAGACTTGCATTGAGGGGGTGGGGCATGACAGCATGAGGGGGCGGGGCTATGATGTCACAAGCTCCAGGCACCGGCTCCAGCATTCGGAACAGTTTGCTCCAAACGCTGAGCATGGAAGTACCCCTTTAAAGCGGCAAGTGATCATTTTGGGGGGTAAAGTCTCTTTCCTGTTGGCAGAATACAAGGCTATGGTCCAAAGGGCAGGCTGTAAAAATTTGGAGATCGAAGGAAATAGAAATGAATGATCCCTTTAATCAGGAGGACGCGACTCATCAGGATCCATTCGGGTTTTCTCCTCGCGCTCAGCAGGAAAGCAATTAGTGTTGTTAGAAAGAAATTAAGTTAGATAACAATCTCTGGAAATGAGAGTCCTAGGAACAGTATACAGTGCCTTCTGCTAATGGCCCCACAGAAAAGCGCAAGAATTGTAACCGGGGAGCCGTAAGGGCTACTTATAGACATAGCCGAGGGGAACGCCAATGCAAGCACTGGGGGTAATGGCCCAGATTTACTAAGACCGCTATATCTCCTACACATTGGGGGCATAATATTCCTGTCTAATATTTACACTGTGAATGCTGCCATTGCCAGAGAAAAGTTTTGCATGAAATTCACAGGTTTGGGAATTCAGCTCTGAAGTACAATAAAAGGATGTGATTCAGGATCAGTATAGGATAAGTCATGTATGTAAACAGTGAGCTCACCAGCAGAATAGTGAGTACAGCTCTGGGGTATACTACAGGATATAACTCAGAATCAGTACAGGATAAGTAATGTAATGTATGTACACAGTGACCTCACCAGCAGAATAGTGAGTACAGCTCAGGAGTATAATACAGGATATAACTTGGGATCAGTACAGGATAAGTAATGTAATGTATATACACAGTGACCTCACCAGCAGAATAGCGAGTACAGCTCTGGGGTATAATACAGGATATAACTCAGGGTCAGTACAGGATAAGTAATGTAATGTATATACACAGTGACCTCACCAGCAGAATAGCAAGTACAGCTCTGGGGTATAATACAGGATATAACTCAGGGTCAGTACAGGATAAGTAATGTAATGTATATACATAGTGACCTCACCAGCAGAATAGGGAGTATAGCTCTGGAGTATAATAAAGGATATAACTCAAGATCAGTACAGGATAAGTAATGTAATGTATATACATAGTGACCTCACCAGCAGAATAGGGAGTATAGCTCTGGAGTATAATAAAGGATATAACTCAGGGTCAGTACAGGATAAGTAATGTAATGTATATACATAGTGACCTCACCAGCAGAATAGGGAGTATAGCTCTGGAGTATAATAAAGGATATAACTCGGGATCAGTAATGTAAAATATGTACAATATAGACACAGATCTATCCCTTTAAACTGCTTGTCAAATTTACACTCTTGCATAAAATTTACAAAAAGTTGTGCACGCCCTTTGATAAATTTTGCGCAAATATAGAAATGCCCCCTTGCTCTACCGTGCACTCCTTCTCTACCTCACACTTCATAGAGCTACACTGCTCACATAGCTAGAAGTGCCGAAGCAGCAGTGTGTGCCAAACAAAACTCTGCACAATAGTAAAATCATAAATCTTTATAAAGTACACAGAATGTCTAGGTTTAAAAAATAACATTTTGCTAAACAATCCGTCCCCTTACCTCTAGATCAGTGTTTACCAATGAGAATGCCTCCAAGTGTTGCAAAACTTGGCATGCTGGGAGTTGCAGTTTTGCAAACGCTGGTTGGTAAACACTGTGTACATTTACCAGAGTGTGCAACATGTGTATGGAGCAGATCTGAATGTGTGATTATGTGCAAGCATGAACACGCACACACTCTGCTCTGTGCATACACACACTCTGCTCTGCTGCATGCACACAATCACACACTCAGCTCTGCTGCATACACATGCTCACACATATACATAGACCTAACAGCCTTACCACCATGGTTACACTACACAGGTGCAATCTCCTTCACTCATCAAGAACAGTAGAAGTTTTAATTTTACACAGTTCAACGTTCCAACTGTGCCGGAAAGTATTTCTGGATATTTTAGATGCGGAGACCCCGCATTGGTCTCCTGTTCAACCGCGCTATAACCCGGTGTATTAGGTTATAGTGCGGGTGAACGGGTGACCGTTTTCCTTTGAAAGATCTCAAGCGATCCATAAACATTGCATTGTTTTTAAAAAGGTACATGGAAAAGTATCCCAGAGATAATCTGACTGGTGGCAGAAGCAGTTAAAGGGGTACTCTGCTGCTCAACCTTTGGAACAAACTGTTCAGAACGCTGGAGCCGGGAGCTTGTGACATCATAGCCCCACCCCCTCATGACGTCACACCCCGCCCCTCAAATGCAAGTCTATGGGAGCGGCCGTCACGCCCCCTCCCATAGACTTGCATTGAGGGGGCAGGCATGATGTTGTGAGGGGGTGGGGCTATGACGTCACAAGCTCCCCGTGACGGCTCCAGCGTTCAGAACAGTTTGTACCAAACGCTGAGCAGCAGAGTACCCCTTTAAAGGGGTTCTCCGGTGCTTAGACATCTTATCCCCTATCCAAAGCATAGGGGATAAGATGCCTGATCGCGGGAGTCCCGCCGCTGGGGACTTTGGATAGGGGATAAGATGTCTAAGCACCGGAGAACCCCTTTAATGCTTTCTGACACTTTGGTACGTGTGCTCCTTGATGTTCTACATTTGCGTTAAAAATGTGGCCAATACTCAAAGTTTGACAGCGTAAACAAACCTTGCGCGGGTAATAAATTAGTGTCCACTGCATTTTTCGCTCCACAGTGCACGAACCATAGACAACATCTGAAAATGTTCCACCAAAAGAGATGCACAAAAAAGACGCAATGAGTGACACTGCGCAAAATTACGCATCAAAAAATGGACATCAAAAAGGGGTAAAATCATTGATAAATGTCCCCCAGTGACTCAGCTATACATAAACTATAAACTGAGGATCAAAGTTGGACGTCTTTCTTCGTAACAAAATCATTTTAACTCTTCGGTTTGTTACAGACATGGAATCCTTTTATCTTCCCAACCATCAGATTTCCCACAGTTGGCCGACATTAAAGAGCAAATCCTAAGAAAGACTGATGGCCATGAGACCATTCTTAGCACAGACCCTCTCCAGTAAATATATCTTAAGTAGTGCGGGGATTATTCATCTGAGTGGAGGATCTCTTCTGTTTTCCATGCTGCAGAGATGTCTATCAGCACATAAATCCTATTAATATACTTCACATAGGAGAATGGCAGCTGCGACAGGTGTAGGATTATTCCAGCCGTTTACTTTAATTGAAAGCAACTCTATCCGGTACTCGAGGACCCGCAATGTTAATTAATGACAGTCCCGTCTATGGACAAAGCTATAAGGGCCCCTGTGGGGAAAAGCAAAAAAAAGAAGTGCAGGCCTATCTATGTATGATACAAATAGAGAAACACAGCCGCACATCCACCATTTGTATTTTTATCTACTTGCTTCTCAGCATAATTTAAAAAACTAACAAGTTGTTAGTATACATTTTGATCAAAAAGTACAAGCCCACTCGCCACGTCAAGGCCACCTACTCTGAGTGGGTCCCTAACCTAACACTGGCGTAGCGCCGGGCAGCGACCACTGCCTCCGAGACACCAAGCCCACAGGGAGAACGACCCAGTGGCCAAGCAACCCCACTGCTGCCTGACCAAGTCAATGTGGTTGCACTGTGGAGGTCCTTGTTTCTGTGATGCTTTGTCTTTGGGGAGGCCCGGAGCCAGGGGCTTGATTCGGGCAGCAGTGGGGCTGCCTGGCCACTGGGTCGCTCCCCCTGTGGGCATGGTGCTGCGGTGGAGGTGGCCGCCACGCAGCGCTACGCCAATGTTGGGTTAGGGACCCACTCTAAATAGGTGGCCTTGACGTGGCAAGTGGGCTTGTACTTTTTGATAAAAATTTATAATAACAACCTGTTAGTGTTTGAATTAAAGGAGTAGTCCAGTGGTGAACCCAGTGGTGATCAACTTATCCCCTATCCTAATGATAGGGAATAAGTTTGAGATCGCGGGGGTCCGACCGCTGGGGCCCCCTCCGATCTCCTGTACGGATCCCCGGCAGCCCGCGGGAAGGGGGCTTATCGACCTCCGCATGAATCGGCGGCCGACACGCCCCCTCAATACAACTCTATGGCAGAGCCGAAGCGCTGCCTTCGGCAATCTCCGGCTCTGCCATAGAGATGTATTGAGGGGGCGTGTCGGCCGCCGCTTTGTGCGGAGGTCGACACCCGATATCTGGCCGGAGAGCCGGGGCCCCGTACAGAGAGATCGCAGGGGGCCCCACCGGTCGGACCCCCCGCTATCTCAAACTTATCCCCTATCCTTAGGATAGGGGATACGTTTTTCACCACTGGACTACCCCTTTAATGCTGAGAAGCAAGTAGATCAAGATGCAAATTGTGGATGTGCGGCTGTGTTTGTTTTTCTCTATTTTTGTTTTACTAGCTATGTATGATGTGTGCCATACAAGCATTGATGGGCAGAATTATAGCCTACTGTTAGTTCCCATTATTGTTATTTATGCTAGTAAATCAGATTTTCCTACAGCAGGTTTACAATTATTTCACAGCATTGAAAAATGCTCATTGTGTGTGTGTGTGTGTGGGGGGGGGGGGGGGGGGGGGGTAAGTGATATTCCTTATAGACTGGAATGTAATATATACAAGGTCTTAACCTACTGAACTTAATAACATACATGGAATAACTGGAGAGTTTGTAGCCTGCCGACTCCCCCGCAGTATGTCACATTACTACATGAGACCTGTTAACAGAATGAAGCCTCGTGGAGTCTGTAAGAAGACACCAGGGGTCCTTGCGTCTACATAATGTAGATCTGTGGGCACTATCTGGGTCCCATATGGTGCCCCTGTTCATTTACTAAAGTATGCCACAATGACTTGATATGAAAAATGTAGGCAAGGATATTATGCCGTATAGAAGTTGAAGGCCGCAGTCTTACCGTATACGTCAATGAAAAAAAATCTTCGACGTCTTACGAATAACCCAAAAAAACTTCCACTATACGGCACCAGATTCACAGTGTAGAAAGGGGAAAAAAAAGAGAACAAAATACAAGCGCTCTATGTGCCGTAACTCTGGGTGTAAATATATATCATTAGAATATATATGGTGTATCGCTCACCTGGTTGTGTTGTACGTGGGCACACCAACATGAATCGCGTTGACTATTCAACTATTCTGGTGTGTCATCAGTTTCCCCGGGTTCAGCCTCAGTGTGATCTCTGCAGAGCCTTGAATAGGGTCAAGACCAGAAATACAATCGTGGTTATTTCCGTAAGAACCTGACGAAGAGTGTGACCACTCGAAACGCGTAGTCCAAATTTATCCCAATAAACTCTTTTAGTATTTTATTCAGTCTGTTCACACAGCTTATTGTATCTCTATCCCCCTGGAGCGCCACTCCGATTTTATATTTCCCTCACCCCTGTTACCCTTTTCTATCCGGGAAGGTTTTACAGAAGTTGATATCTCTGGAAATAACCACGACTGTACTATACTGCACCAGCAATGGTTAAAACATGAACCAATCGGACAGACTTGTATCCAGCTAGCTTTACAAAGAACATAGAGACCTCCATCATCCTAGTTAGGAATCAGGGCGTCTCTTTCTCTATGTTCTTTATGTGCTACGGATTTGTCCAAAGTCTTTATTGGTCAGAGTTTGAGTGGTCAGATTCCGTCTGATGACGAGAACGAGCAGGGAAAGGAGCATGTTGCCACGCGCTTTTCTCCTTGCTCTGTGACTATAAGACCTATGAGAAGCATCAGGATCTTTTGTGTTGTCTTCTCCTGGCCAATCAGCAGTGGCCCCAGCACCCACACCTATCAGAGGATTATCTAAAATCCTAAGTGCTCTTAGTCCTTTCCTGTATTAGTGGCCAAATCCCTGCACTTGTGAATATTTTTTGCTTTCTAGTGACCTGTTCTTCGATACCTGACCTCTGCTTGTGACCTGACTACCCCTTTGCCTGACAAATTTGTACTTTGCTGCCCTCTTATTTTCTGATTTCTGTCCTGTCCCTGGTTAACCTTTGCTTCCTGATTTGGTACTATTTTGCCCAATTGTTTCTGACTGGACAGACTGTCTGTTCTTGACAGCCCTGCGCTTTGTCTAGTGTAGGGACCGTTGATCAGTTGGGAGCCGCCTAACTACCCATTTATCTGACCATTTTGTACTTTGTTACCCTCTTGGTTTCTGATTTCTGGCCTGCCTCTGGTTAACCCTTTGATTGCTGATTTGGAACTATTTTCCCCAATCATTGCTGACTTTGGCTGACCGACTGTTCTTGAAACCCCTGCACTTTTCCTAGTGTAGGGACAGTCGCCCAATTGGGGGCCGCCATTTAGCATGGACCGTCAAAGTAGGTAGGGACAGTAGTTTGGGCAGCTTCCTAGCATGGAATTAGTAATCTAATTGAAATTTATGTTGAAGGTACAGATGTTGCCATAGTTATCTTGCATGTGCAACAGCTGGAGGCACACTGTTTATAAAACACTGCGATAGGCTATCCATATACACCAGAGATTATTATTATATTATTATTTATTTTTATAGCACCCATGGTTCCGGTAATTGAGGAGTAATGTTAAAAATAGGTTTGTACAATGTGTTTAAACAATAACTTCAGGAGGGCAGTGTAATATCTCAATGCACCAGGGATTAAGAGGACATTGTTTACATCTTTTTCTGAATGGCATTTGTAGGGAGTTCCCTAAAATCCGATTTTAGGGGTTGAATACTTTTACCAGGCACCATATATATTATATATATTTCTGTACATATACACATTATTAGGACCATGTCGACTCATCACATGATGCATGTTATCAATCAAAAAAAGTTGTAAAAAAAGAGCCCCAAACACCATCAAACAACAAAACAACAGTTCCGCTCTGATCCTGCTCTGATCCCCTGTTAAATGGGCACTGTCAAACTTTTTATATGTTGTACATCATGACAAAACATTAACCTTTCTAATATACTTTATAATACATTTTTTATCTGCTTTTTACATCATACCATCCAGAACATAATCCTTTCTGGTTGCAACATTACCTTTGTCCCAGCTGAAGCATAGGCTGGGAAAAAGTCCACAAAGTGAGGGCAGGAAGAGCACTCCTCTGTGCTCACTCCTGTCCTGTCAGACTGTAGTGTGAAAACAGAGAGGAAGGGGTTACAGAGCAGCCTGCAGTGATTGGATGAAGAGACCCAGCACAGCACAGCAGACTCAGTGCTTGCCTTGGACACGCCCCTTCCTAAGAAGTAAATGTTAGAAAGCAGCAGAACAGAGGGATTTATGAGACACATAAAAAAGACTTACAAAGCATCTCCATGACCTAGTGAGAAACAAAGAAGCATTATTGTTTTCTGTTATATGATAGGTACTCTTTAGGCTTGAATTGGAACCCTGGTCTTCCTTTTGGAGCGGACATCCCATGACCACCACAGCCAATCCATGGCCTCAGCCAATGAGTGGTCACTTGCAGTACTCCTTCCATTACTGCTCAGTGATGGGAGCTGTGGTGTCCCGGTACAGGACCTGGTCCTGTCACTCTTGAAAGGACTTGTGTTCAATACCGTTGCATAAAATCTGCAAGTAAAGTTTCTTCAGTTTACTTCATCTGCTGTGGACATTCCGTTATTTCTCCCTGCCGTTTGTGGGACGGTTGGCGGTAGGAACATTACTATTGAGGAAACCTCACCCTGGCATCACGACATTCAAGGGTTAATACCATCAGACCCTACACTATTACCGCAACACCCTAGACACCATTACTCTCCCGGCACTAGAGAGTCATGATGCCAGGAATTTGGGATGTTGCCGATGAGGCCCCTCATTGGCTCCAGCGGTCACATAGCATCAGCAGGAATAGTAGGGTGCCGACCAAAGCATGAACGGGGGATCAGCGCTGGATCAGAGAGGTGAATAACTGCTGGTTTGTTCTCTTAAAGCTTTTGGGGACCAGAAAAAAAAAACACCTGTATAACCCTTTTAAGACAACATATACCCAACATTTTTTGGCTCTTTTTTTTTGTTTTTTGTTTAGGTGTTTACTGTGCAATTGCCCTCTTGTAGGCTCCAAATGTCACAGTTATAAAGTTATAACAGAATATGGTGAATATGACATACAAGATAACGTACAGGAAGGCCACTCTTATCCTTTATGTCATGTCTGAACAGAGACCCACATGTCACCAGACTATTTGACCCTGGTCCCCAGTTCTTTACAGAGAAGACAACTCTTCTAATGGCGACATAAACATCACACACTTCTGAAGGCTAAAAAAAAAAGTCTGTCCATAAGATCAACTACATTTTTCTGGATAAAGACAAATTCACAGCGGTGAAAATACAGACTCCTTCGTCTGTCAGTCAACAATGCCAAGTGTCTCTGTAGCGTCAGCTGTTTCCAACTTGCACAGCTGGGCCGGCATGGCGCACGTCCCAGAGGAATGAAGCCCTTGTGTGTTTACATATATAGCACAGCAGAAATGTACGTAACACTTTTATATAAACAGCGTTTTGGGGTTTTTATGCGGCAAGTAATATGCGCCTTGATGATGCCAGTTTTGGTGGAACTCCAACCTAACAACTTTGTCTAAAGATTAAAGGGGTACTCCACATCTTATCACCTATCCAAAGCTGGACCCCCGCGATCTCGGCTGCAGCACCCCAGAAATCCATTGTACGGACAGAAGTTTGCTCCATGCCAGATGACTGGCAATGTGGGGCGGAGGCTCGTGACGTCACAGCCATGCCCCCTCAATGCAAGTCTATGGGAGGGGGCGTAACAGCCGGCCGTTACGCCTCATGTCTAGGGGCGGAGTACCCCTTTAAGGAACATCCTTGCCTTGCCTCTTGTTCTTTTTGCTATTAGACTCTATATCATAGATTTGTTTCTGGATTACTCTTCTGTGTCACTTTTTGGCTGCGTTCACACGGCGGAATTTCTGCTGCGGATGTCTCACAGTTTTGCTGAATTAAAGCAGAAAAAGGGTGGAATTTCTGTGCTTTTAAAACAGCTTCCGCTTGAATTAAAAGTTAATTGGGCTCTGATTGGAATTCCGCAAAATTTAAAGACAGGTCTTATAATTTTGCGGAATCTGAAATTCGAAATTTCCACAGCGCAAAGTCTGCCACGGAAATTCTGCTGGGTGTATGGGACAGTGGAATACCCATTGAAGTTAATGTGCAGTAAAATTTGTAGAATTTCCGAGTGGAATGTTTCTACAGAGTTTCGCTCACAAAATTCCTTTGTGTGAACACGGCCTTTGGATGTATGCCCAGTGGTGGTTTTCCTGCCTCTGGTTCTGACCCGCCCTGACTGTATAAGCCTCTGCCTCATATGCCAGCATGTAGCATCCTGATCACGTTCTTGGAAACAACCCTTGGCTACTGTCCTTACTACAGTTGTACCTGTAGAACAATCACTAAATGGTAACTACTCGGGGAACCATGACTTTAAAAACCCTGACCTCCTTGTGGGGTTTAGGGTAAAGAATGGGGAGATCCACTGATCTATTGTGGAGGTAGCTGGAGGGCTTATCTCTCCTTTCTTGTGGTCCATCACTCGTCATCACACAGATTAATGATGGAACGTCATAAATCTGTATGAGGAATCTAATGATTCCTCCTAAAAGACCCGATGAAGTGTAAAAAAACTTTTAAAAAAAACTAAAAACACACACATTAACCCCTTCAATATTAAAAGTTTAAATCACCCCCCTTTTCGCCACCATTTTCCATATAAAAACATGTAAACATAAAAATAAACATATTCAGTATCAACGCGTGCGTAATTGTCCAAACTATTAAAAAACATTATTAATCTCATACAATAAATGGCGTAAAAGTAAAATACAAATGTAACACCCAATTTGATGGTACTGTTTGCAGGGTGTATGGGTATGATCGCGACACCAGGGCAGCGTTAACCTTCATGGTCCGAGGATAGGACAGCTTCTCCTGGGCTAGGCGATGCAGTGCAATGCTTGGTAGCCCTGTAGACTTGCTGTGACTTGTAGTATTGTGCTTGGGACTTCAGACTTAATGCTGAGGCCTCCCACACTGACTAGGGTTCTCATAGTGTCCAATTAACGCTACAAATGCCAGGCTATAAATTCTCTGTGTTGCTCACCAGGTATTATTGCTCAATTCGGAATCTCTGAATCCTCTTTGGTGGGGAACACTTTCAGAATGGCGCGGTCTCTTGCTTGAAGATTTATTTTAGGCTTCCCTTGGATCCCCTTACACTCCTGCTGTCTCTTCTCCACACTGTAGCTCCCACTGAGTTCAGCACACACACTTACTTAGAGCACTGAGCACTGACAATAGCTCCTCCCCTCTATACTATATATGGCCTAGCTAGGGGACCTCCCATTGAGCAATCAGGGTCACATGGGTACCCTGCATCATGCCTCCTGACAAATATCCTGTACCTTTCTTAAAGTTACAGTGCAAAAAAATATAAATTAACAGGCAAAGATTACAATGGACTATTACAGAAGGCCCTGCTGGCACCTGAAGCAATGTTTTCCTGACAGGACCCAATCCGGTACCCCAGAATTTTTTAAAAAATTTATAATTATTTTTTTTTAAATCATGTCCTCCTAATATGCAATGGCATGTATATATGTATGAATAGTATGTCCAGCAGAAGATAACCTTATTTGGAGGGGACTCTGGGGCCAATGACTTGAAACTAGGGTCTGTATTTATAGGCTGTGTTCACAGTACTGCTTTTACCACTATTTTCACGAATTGTGCGGGTAATTAATTAGTGGTTGTACGAATAATTAAAGGCCCCATGTAAACATAGCCTTATGGGTTGATCAGCCTTATAAGTTGAAATCCCCTATTATATCTGATTGATGGTCTTTCTAGTGCGTACAATGATAACAACAAGTATTATAATGCAAATAAATGTCCTATATAAATGGGCAGTAGCTTACAAAATCACTCTAAAAAGGGGCCCAAGGGTTTCCAATGCAACAGCGCCCATAAGGCATCACCCTCACACAATACTCAGTAGATAATGTAGACGCAGTTCCAAATAATATGTGAAATCACAAGTTATGGATTATTACCACTGTGAAAACATAAGTCATGCAATAAACCATTAAATAGGCAAAAAAAATTAATTAAAAAAAATATATAATATAACCGCCCAATCCAGTGAGACACTTACATCATCCGAATTACTCAAAGTCTTTTATTGTGCAGAACGTAACCAGGGAAACACATATTAAAATAAATGGAACTTGGAGAAATCACGGAAAAACATTTTGGACTATCTGCTCTCGAAATTCAAGTGCAAGAAAAAACCCTGAGACTTTAAACTAATATTTCATAGGATAAATAATTTGGAATATAGAGAGAAAAGTAATCAGATAAAGGGGAAAAAACATATTGTCTATAGGGTGGACAATTGCAATTTAGCTCTGTTCAAGTGAATAGGAATGAGCTACAATACCAAAAACATCCTGTGGTCAGTGGAGGTGCTGTTTCTGGAAGAAAGAAAAAAATGTGTATGTCTAATCTCATACTGGCCCTTTAACTAAGCAAATGGATTTGTTTATTCACAAGGACAACTAACATTCGAAAATATAATTTTTGACAAAAAAGTCAAAAATTTCTGAGATGCCCACAGTTCGCCAAGACAAAGTTCTGATCTGAGCGATCGGTTTCTTCGGCTGGGATAAACATTGTTGGGATTGTGATCTGAGAGGTGTACGGATCCATAGTAAGTCTAGGAGTCCATTCATTATTAAAAAGGCCTCCCTGAGGATTAGCAGGGTTGATCAAAGTTGCAAAGTACTCCACTGAACGTCTTGGTCCCTACATTTTAGCGTCCGCCAGGGGTCCCTGGACCGCACTTATGAAAACTTCTGACATGTCACCGTCACCTATATGTAAAGAATTATTCAAAGAAATCTGCCCATTCACCTGTGAAGATAATTCCATCTGTCTTATACTCAGTAAAGCCTCCGTTTCACCATAACTGGTTGTGGACTCTCATTTCACTACTAGCAACTGGGAGAGCGGAGGAATCGTGAGTGTGGTGTTCCAGAACCCTAAATCCACACTGGCATCACGAACACTAGGGGTTAACAACCTCTTGCCCCCAGGGTTAATACCATCTGACCCCACCACTCACCGCTACACCCGTGGTCCCGCCATACACCCGTGGGTCACCACAATATAAAGTTTTAAACATAATTATCTTCACATGTGTTGTTTTCACTAATACCTCGGACTATCTGGCTCTAGTACGCATGAGTAAGGGGGCATTCCCCTGAAACATTGCGTCAGACCCTGATGGATCCCAAGTAGCGTGTAAGACCTCTGCTACCTAGAGCTGAAAATACTTTGTATATCCATCACCCTTTTAAAAAAAACTACAGAAATGGAAGAATAAAAAAAGAAGAATACGAATGACTTAACAGTGAGTGTCTTGCAACTTATTGTCTGGAAAGGTGTGATACGGAAGTTAAGCTGTGACCCATGGACATTATTGAAGTAGTCTCAACAGCTCCCCCACTGCTCCCTCTCTCCCAAGACAACGCATCATCCTCTGCTATCTCAAGAGGCATGGCTGGATCTTTTCTCTGAGCTCTGCCCCATAGTGACGTCATCACCTCTGACAAGTTTCTACAGCCTAGATCACGATCTCCCTGTCATATACACATATACATATGGAGAAAGCAGTGTAGTTACAGCATGCAGCCTTGTGCTGAACAATGCCACAGGCAGAGAAACAGACAGGAAATGAATAGCGGGTGCTGCTATCTCACTGATTGGGGCAGTCATATAAGCAATGCTATTTGCTTCTGCAGCATTGTAATATTTTCTACCTTATGTTGGAGAACCCCTTTAAATGTTCACTGCTGGTCTAGGAGGCGAGCAGGGGTGTAGCTACAGTGGATACAAAGGGAACACACCCTGGTTTCTGGGCAGGCACAGCTACCTTTTAGCCACATAAGAAGATACCAGCATTATAAATGGGACAAGGTATGTGGGGGGGTTATAGATTTTGCATTAGGGCCCAGAGGTTTATATGGAGCTGATGTTTGTGAAATGCAATAAAACAATATGGAGAATTTGGATTTTCTCCCAGCTGTAGTGAAGGTCCTCAGAGACTTTCTTCTGACTCCCAAATTACAGTAACTTGATCTGGGCTGTAGAGACATCTCACTTACTTGGCGTATTATCCGGGCTGGCTGCTAAGTTTATGCACTTATTCTTTCAATTACAATTTTATGGTTCACATTTGGCACAAGATAATCAGCTGGATTATAGCGAAATCTGCGCGCGCCGAGCCCAATGTTATTCAACATGCAGCTGTTTTTGTACAATGGAGAGAGCGACTATTGAGCTCCACTCCACATCAACACATTTTCTGATCTGCAATTTAAAATGGGTTACATAACATAATAGGCTGTGACAGTGTGTAAGGCCGAAAAAAAGACCCATCCATTCAGTTCAGCCTATTACGGTCCATTTACACTATGGATTTTCCGATCAGAAAAATTACACTGTGAAATTACAGTGCACTAGCCTCCCATTGATTTCAGTTGGGATTTTGCTGTCCCGTGGACAGTGCTGAAATTCTGCAGCAGGTAAATTCCAGACTCCAACAAAAGAATAAACATGTTAGGATTCTAGAGAAAGTATTGTTGTCAATGGTGCTGCACATGCTGATCAAACACGTGACACATGCCGGTCACACACGTGACACATGCCGATCATATACTGTACACATGCCACACACCAGTCACACACTGGACACATGCCGATCATATACTGTACACATGCCGATCATATACTGTACACATGTCACACACCAGTCACACACTGGACACATGCCGGTCACACACGTGACACATACCGATCATATACTGTACACATGTCACACACCAGTCACACACTGGACACATGCCGGTCACACACGTGACACATGCCGATCATATACTGTACACATGCCATACACCAGTCACACACTGGACACATGCCGGTCACACACGTGACACATGCCGATCATATACTGTACACATGTCACACACCAGTCACACACTGGACACATGCCGGTCACACACGTGACACATGCCGATCATATACTGTACACATGCCATACACCAGTCACACACGTGACACATGCCGATCATATACTGTTCACATGTAACACACCAGTCACACACTGGACACATGCCGGTCACACACGTGACACATGCCGATCATATACTGCACACATGTCACACACCAGTCACACACTGGACACATGCCGGTCACACACGTGACACATGCCGATCATATACTGTACACATGTCACACACCAGTCACACACTGGACACATGCCGGTCACACACGTGACACATGCCGATCATATACTGTACACATGCCATACACCAGTCACACACGTGACACATGCCGATCATATACTGTTCACATGTAACACACCAGTCACACACTGGACACATGCCGGTCACACACGTGACACATGCCGATCATATACTGCACACATGCCATACACCAGTCACACACTGGACACATGCCAAACACCGGTCACACTCCAGACACATGGCGATCACACACTGGACACATGACACATGCCAATCACACACTGGACACAAGCAAGTCACATACTGGACACATGACAGTCACACACCAGTCACAAACACACACCGAACACATGCCTATCACACACTGGACACACATTGGACACAGGTTACACACAAGAAACTGCAAAGATTCAAAAAGAGAGACAGGTGGCTAAAGAAAGCAAAACAAATCCCAAATATTTTTTTAGATATATAAATTGCAAAAAAAACTAAAACAAATGATGGGGCATGTAGGACCCCTTAATAATGATAATGGGGAGGTGGTCACTGGCAATCAAGAGAAGGCGGAGCTACTGAATGAGTTCTTTAGGAAGAGGGGGAGCTGATGCAGGCCGGGCCAGTGCTGGTTAAGTAAAGTAAATATAAGCAAATCTCCAAGACCGGATGGATTTCACCCAAGAGTTCTTAGAGAACTAAGTTCAGTCATTTCTGTAATAGAATAACACAAGAATAGGATGGGCACTGCAAACACCTATGAACTGAGCTGTGCACAATGAGCTAAAAGAAGCTACAGATATTTCCTGGGTGTAATAAGAAGTCTTAGGGTGCTAGACAAAAGTAACAAGCATGTACAACGATATCTTTATGCAAGAAGAAAATGTCTGCACTCACCACTTAACTTCAAAAGAAAATTCGGACTTTATTCAGCATAGCAGCAATGTCCATAGAAAATTCAAAAACATACACCCAGGTGAACAGGGAGGGGGAGCAGCTCGCGGTTCTGCGGATTAAGTGTTAAAGGGGTACTCTGCCCCTAGACATCTTATCCCCTATCCAAAGGATAGGGGATAAGATGTCAGATCGCCGGGGTCCCGCTGCTGGGAACCCCGGGGATCGCTGCTGCAGCACCCCGCTATCATTTCTGCGCAGAGCGAGATCGCTCTGCACATAATGACGGGCAATACAGGGGCCGGAGCATCGTTACGTCACGGCTCCGGAGTATAAGATGCCAGGGGCGGAGTACCCCTTTAAGGAACTACAGCACCGTTTCTAGTCTGTGACGCTTCTTCCGGTTCCTCAATCTCTGCATTACTATCTCGGTATAAATAGCAAGGGGAAGGGGAGGAGTGACCCATCACCAGGTATGTATATATTTATAACAAAACATATGCAAAACACAAAGTAAAAACAAAGATAAAATACATTTTCTGTCCTGCATCTACAAAAAGGAACTAAAATCATTTATTTCATTCAAACCGCTTGGTCCTAAAGCCCTGAGTTTCGTAATCCAATTGGTTTCACATTGTAATAATTTTTGATGCCTGTTCACACCTAATGGTTGTTGCGGTATGTGCTGTATCCCTGCAAATTTTAATTCTTCTGCTCTACCTCCGTGATGTTCGTCCATGTGTGCTATAAATCTAGTTGCACCTACCGTATTTTTCGCCGTATAAGACGCACTTTTTCTTCCCCAAAACTGGGGGTAAAAAGTTGGTGCGTCTTATATGGCGAATACACCCCTATCGCAGCGGTCCCTGCGGCCATCAACGGCCGGGACCCGCGGCTAATACAGGACATCACCGATCGCGGTGATGCCCTGTATTAACCCTTCAGACACGGCGATCAAAGCTGACCGCCGCGTCTGAAGGGAAAGTGACACTAACCCGGCTGTTCAGTCGGGCTGTTCGGGACCGCCGCGGTGAAATCGTCCCGAACAGCCTGACTGAATAGCCGGGTTAGTGCTTACAGGACACCGGGGGGGGACCTTACCTGCCTCCTCGGTGTCTTCTCCGTTCAGGGATCCCCTGTAGGGTCGGCGTTCTCCTTCCTCGTCATCACGTCGTCGCGTACGTGCGTCGGCGTGCGTAACGACGTGATGGCGGCGACGGAGAGCGAGGATACCCGGCCGGCAGCAGAGACGTTCCGGAGCGACGGGGACACGGCGACAGCGATGGAGCGACATCCAGGGCAGCGGTGACGGGTCCGGAGTGGCGGGGACATGTGAGTATTACCTCCTATGCAGTGGTCTTCAATCTGCAGACCTCCAGATGTTGCAAAACTACAACTCCCAGCATACCCGGACAGCCGTTGGCTGTCCGGGCATACTGGGAGTTGTAGTTTTGCAACATCTGGAGGTCCGCAGGTTGAAGACCACTATTGGGTTCAAAATCTTTATTTTTTTAGACTTTGCACCTATAAATTGGGTGCGTCTTATACGCCGGTGCGTCCTATAGGGCGAAAAATACGGTACTTTAGTTTTTAGGGAATATATGTGTTCACGAATACGAACACATAAATTTCCTTTAGTTTGTCCTACATAGTAACGGCCACATTCGCAAATGAGGCAATATACAATGTAGGTGCTTTTACAGGATATAAAATGGGTCACATTTAGATTATATCCTACTAAATTAAAGTGTTTTTGACGTAACATATATCTGCAGTAGTTACAATTAGAGATGAGCGAACTTACAGTAAATTCGATTCGTCACGAACTTCTCGGCTCGGCAGTTGATGACTTATCCTGCATGAATTAGTTCAGCTTTCCGGTGTTCCCGTGGGCTGGAAAAGGTGGATACAGTCCTAGGAGACTCTTTCCTAGGACTGTATCCACCTTTTCCAGCCCACCGGAGCACCGGAAAGCTGAACTAATTTATGCAGGATAAGTCATCAACTGCCGAGCCGAGAAGTTCATGACGAATCGAATTTACTGTAAGTTCGCTCATCTCTAGTTACAATTACCGCATGGAAAATTGCCACGCGGTATGTGTTTAGATAGCCAGTCTGAATTGGGTTTTAATATATTTTCTCTTTTTTTATGTAGTCTTGGATAATTTTATTTTTTCTGAATGTTACTATTGATTTATTTATTGCTATGTCTGTCAATAGGGGGTCTTGTTCTAAAATAAACCAGTTTTTTAAAATAGCATTTTTTATTTTATTATTCATGGGACTATTATCAAAAGCCAAGAAAAATCTTCTATTTTTACTTTTATCCCTATTTTTTTTATTTTTGTTTATTAGAAATCAAGGGTTCTGTTCTATTTCTTTTTTCTGCTTTTTGAAATGCTTCTTCTATAATTTTTTTCAGGATAATTTCTTTCTTTTAGAAGTTTTTTTTAGATCTGTAACTTGTTCATAATATATATTCGTATCGCTATTTATTCTTTTCAACCGAATAAATTGAGAGTATGGAATATTATTTTTAACATAGTATGGATGTGAACTTGAATAGTGCAACAAAGAATTCTTTGCAATGTTTTTTTCTGTACCCAGATGTAATAAATTCTTGACCCTGAAGTGATAGATTAATATCGAGGAAATTAAGGGACTTTCCTCCATATTCAAAGGTAAAAAAAAACATATTCATAGTGTTGGAATTTAAATAGTGTACAAATTCTTGAAATTCCTGTTGTGTCCCAAATTATTAAAGGGGTACTCCGCCCCTGGCATCTTATCCCCTATCCAAAGGATAGGGGATAAGATGTTAGATCGCCGTGGTCCCGCTGCTGGGGACCCCGGGGATCGCCGCTGCGGCACCCCGCCATCATTACTGCACAGAGAGAGTTCGCTCTGTGTGTAATGACGGGCGATACAGGGGACGGAGCATCGTTACGTCATGGCTCCGCCCCTCATGACATCACGGCCCTTCCCCTTAATGCAAGTCTATGGCAGGGGGCATGACGACCACCACCTTCCCTCCCATAGACTTGTATTGACGGGGGTGGGCCGTGACGTCACGAGGGGCGGATCCATGACGTAACGATGCTCCGGCCCCTGTATCGCCCATCATTACGTGCAGAGCGATCAGTAATGATGGCGGGGTGCTGCAGCAGCGATCCCCGGGGTCCCCAGCAGCGGGACCCCAGCGATCTGACATCTTATCCCCTATCCTTTGGATAGGGGATAAGATGTCTAGGGGCGGAGTACCCCTTTAAACACATCGTCCACATATCTCAGAAACCGCTTCACACAACGGGTGAAGGGGTTTCTGAGAGTGTGGACGTATGTTTGTTTTTTCAAAAATTGCTAAATAAATGTTTGCTAAGGTGCATGATATTGGAGACCCCATCGGGGTTCCATATAACTGCCTATACCATTCGTCATTATACATAAATGTATTGTTACTTAAAATTAATTTTAGTGCCTCTGTAACAAATGAAATAAATTCATTGTTTTTTCCTGAGTAGGACAGAAAGTGAGCCATTGCTTCTACACCCATATCCCAAGGGATGCGGGTGTATAAACTTTCTATATCGAGGGACACTAATGCAAATGACTCCTGCCATACAAAATCATTTAGTGTAACTATCAGGTCGCTGGTGTCCCTAACAAAAGAGGGTATTCCTGGAAGTAAGGGTGATTGAAGCCCTTTCGAGTTACTTGGAATGGCTCATGTCGCTGACCCGATCCCCGCCACAATTGGGCGGCCAGGGGGCCGGCTCAGCGACTTATGAACTTTGGGCAACATGTACCATCTTGATGGTTTAGGGTTTTCTGGCAATAATCTGATAGCTGTTTTTTCTGTTAAAAGGTTTTTTGCTACTGATGTTCTTAAAAGTGTACAGAATTTGTCTATTATTTTAGTTGTAGGGTTGTGGGATAATTTTTTATATACACTTGTATCGCCTAGCTGTCTAAGGGATTCGTGGTCGTGGTCTGCTTTAGCCCAGACCACCACCCCTCCTCCCTTATCATCCCGAGCGACTACCAGATCCTCTCTTTGAGCCAAGGATTTTAAGGCTGTTAATTCATCCTTAGATATATTTTGAGTAATATTAGGATAACAGAGACACATTATATCTTTCTTAACAGCTTGATTGAATAGATCGATACTACCACCAGGGGGAATTTGTGGATTAAATTAGAAATTTGCTGAATAAAGTCCGAATTTTCTTTGAAGTTAAGTGGTGAGTGCAGACATTTTCTTCTTGCATAAAGATATCAGTCATTTCTGTACCCTTGTTCATATTTAGAGATTCTCTGGCGTCTGGTATTGTGCCGAGGGACTGGCGCAAGGCGAATGTGGTGCCAATCTTCAAAAAGGGCTCTAGGTTTTCCCCAGGTAATTATAGACCAGTAAGCTTAACATACATTGTGGGAAAATAGTTTGAAGCACTTATAAAGGGACTACATACCGGAATACATAGGGGGGGGGGGGGGGGATAGTAAACCCATGCTGGCTATCACTTATAATACTAAGGATAGAAGTTGTCAAACCAATCTTATTTGCTTTTTGAAGATGGGAGTAGAAGCCTTGACAGAGGAATGGCTGTGGATATAGAGGGGGGCTGTGGATATAGTATTTTAGAATTTAGCAAAAGCGTTTGATACTGTCCCTCATAGACGTCTGACAGGTAAGTTAAGGTCTTTGGGTTTGGAAACTTTAGTTTGTAACTGGATTTAAAACTGGCTTAAATATCATACCCAGAGATTGGTGGTCAATGATTCGTACTCTGATTGGTCCCCGGTAATTAGTGGTGTACCCCAAGGTTCGATACTGGGCCCGCTCCTGTTTAATTTATTTATTAATGATATAGAGGATGGGATTTACAGCTCTGTTTCTATCTTTGCAGATGACACCAAGCTTTGTAGCACGGTACAGTCTATAGAGGATGTGCATAAGTTACAAGATGACTTGGATAGACTAAGTGTCTGGGCATCCACTTGGCAAATGAGGTTCAATGTGGATAAATGTAAAGTTGCGCATCTGGGTACTAATAATCTGCATGCATCGTATGTCCTTCGGGGGGGGGGGGGTTAAACTGGCAGAGTCACTGGTAGAGAAGGATCTGGGTGTACTCGTAGACCATAGACTACAGAACAGCATGCAATGTCAGGCTGCTGCTTCCAAAGCCGGCAGGATATTGTCATGTATGAGAAGGGGCATGGACGACAGGGACATAATACTCCCCCTTTATAAAGCATTTGTACGGCCTCACCTGGAATATGCTGTTCAGTTTTGGGCACCAGTCCATAAAAGGGACTCTGACTCTGTGGAGCTGGAAAGGGTGAAGAGACTGGAAACTAAACTAATATGGTGCATGGAACATCATAGCCATGAGGAAAGGTTAAAAGAATTACATTTGTTTAGTCTTGAGAAGAGATGTTTAAGGGGGGGGGGGGATATGATCAACGTATATAAGTATATAAATGGCCCATACAAAAAATATGGGGAAAAAACATTCCAAGTTAAACCCACTCAAAGGACGAGGGGGCACTCCCTCCGTCTGCAGAAGAAAAGGTTTGGCCTCAAGGGGCGACACACCTTTCTTTACCATAAGAACTGTGAATTTATGGAACAGTCTACCTCAGGAACTGTCACAGCAGGAACAGTTGAACGCTTTAAAACAGGGTTAGATAAATTCCTGGAACAAAATAACATTAATGCTTTTGCAGAAATATAATTCCATCCCTCCCCCTTCATCCCACCATATCCCTTCCCATCAATTCCTTGGTTGGACATGATGGACATATGTCTTTTTTCAACCATTATGTAACATGAAGGTCACACTGGCCACACACTGGACACATGCCACACTAAGTGCTATAGTTTTGGGCCCAACTATCATTTTTAGATAACTCAGAGAATTACATGGTAGAGAAGCACTCCAGATTTTGCCCATATCATGAATAAGTCACCATCACTAGTCCTACAGTGCCATCTGTGTTATTCCAGCACAGCTGCAACCTCACTAGGTCATGTGATCACCAGTCTGATCCAAATTAAATAAAAAAAAATAAAAAAATCAGTTGGAGGAAGTGGTCAGTCCTGGGTCAGCTGATTTCCTGATAAACGTGGCAACATTTAAAAAAGGAATTGTCCCACCAATGAGACCAATAATCTCCTGACCATTACTGGAAGACCATGCTTGACCATCTCCGAAGCCATCATAAACAGAGCTACATCCTGACAGAAGACTCAAGACTCCTGTTCTCGAAATTGTTAGGCTCCCAGCCACAGATCATACACTTATGCCCTTATCTTAGTGGGACAACCACTAGCCCAGGAGTGAACACAAAACACCTACTTTTGTCCCAAGATGTCTGGTTCATGGGATTGTCCTGCCAAAGTCAGAATGTTGGCAAATACACCCTGAGGAAGAGGTTTAACTTGTGGTTTCTGGGCTCCAATGCAAAATCAGCAACAGGGCCCCATGTGCCATTTATAATACTGGGGCAGATGTGCTTTGGGGCCCTCTTAGGCACCAGGGCTCCGGTGTGACCTTTACCTTTGCACCCCCTATAGCTACGTCCCAGCACTGAGGATCCAGCATTGAGAAAACCACATGTCCAGCCTATGGATATTAAATGAACAATGTGTAATACTTAATTTCCCCTGTGATGGCGCTGCAGGAAATCTGAACAGATAAAAGCGTGATTTCTGGGGGTTCCAGTTGTGGGACACCCTATAACCACCTTAACATCTGGATTGTCCCTAGATAATGTTGTGGTGGTGGGGTGTGTGGTGCAGGGCAGATGTTGTTACCCTAGAGGCAGATGGCATTAACCCTTTGTATTCGTGACGCCAGGGCGTGGTTTAGCCTATAACCACCCGAAGGTATACCGCTGGATCCTGGGCTAGGCACGGGGGCAATAAAGACTCCAGCTCCAAGTTACGGATAACAGTAGCTTTACTGAGGGTAGACAGATGGTAAAGTCTATACAGATCAGCCAGGGCCCAAGGAGGTGATCAGTGATGCAGAGACCTTGAGGGCTTGCTGGGACTTGTAGTAGGACTGGACAATTGAATGTAGACCACGCTGACTTGACAGATGACAGGGACTGACTTGACTCATAAAGCTGTGACTTAAGCCTACTTGAATTGATGGTGGCTGCAGGACTTTAATTGACTGAAGGAGGCTGCCTGACAGGACAGGAGGAGCACGGGGTAACACCTACCGTACTGGGCCACCACAATGTGGGGCTCTATTAAACCCATATTTATCCTACTTTCATAGCAACTGAATTAGTCATAAAAGTTACAAGTCAGAAAATCCCTTTAAAATGGGTAGTCTGGAGAAAAAAAAAAATGTTTCCAAATCAACTGGTGCCAGAAAAGTTCGACAGATCTGTAAATTACTTCTTTTTAAAAATCTTAATCCTTCCAGGACTTATCAACTGCTATATGCTCCAGAGGAAGTTGTGTAGTTCTTTCCAATCTGAACACAGTGCTCTCTGCTGACACCTCTGTCCATGTCAGGAACTGTCCAGAGCAGAAGCAAATCCACATCGTGAACCACAGTTCCTGATACGGACAGAGGTGTCAGCAGAGAGCACTGTGTTCAGACTGGAAAGCACTACACAATTTCCTCTGGAGCATACAGCAGCTGATAAGTACTGGAAGGATTAAGATTTTTAAATAGAAGTAATTTACAAATCTGTATAACTTTCTGGCACCAGTTGATTTGAAAAAAAAATTTTTCTCTCCGGAGTACCCATTTAAAAGGACGTAATTACATTACACACTTCTTTCCATGCCTCCCCAGCAGAGACACGGGCTACAAGTTGTGGGTGGCGCCATCTTGGCAGCTGACTCAATCCTTGTCAATGTCGCTGGCCCCAAGCCAAGACTACTCGTAATTACTGCGCGGCAAACACTAACCAGCTGCCGACTGTTTGTCCGTATACGGTTATTTAACAATCCCGCAAGTACCAGGCGTGCTTTTAAAAGGCACGTTCGCCGTGTGAACCTTATACCCTGCACAATGGCGCAGAGCTGACCTGCAGCAGTGTAAATTGCCCGGTAATGCCAGCCTCTTGTTAGATGAATACAGGCGAGGGAAATGAGAATTATTACGTGGCAATTTGCTATTACAAACGACGAGACGAACAGGTAGAAAGCTCAATAATGAGATAATAAGGCACCGGGGCATAAACAACATGTAAAACGGAATGCTGCCGCATAGAGAGGTCCTCATTAATCCAGGCCGGCATCTAAACCAGTGTTTCCCATCCAGGGTGCCTCCAGCTGTTGCAAAACTACAACACCTAGCATGCCCGGACAGCCTTCGGCTGTCCGGGCATGCTAGGTGTTATAGTTTTGCAACAGCTGGAGGCACCCTGGATGGGAAACACTGGTCGAGGCACAGAAGGCTGTCCGGGCATGCTAGGTGTTGTAGTTTTGCAACAGCTGGAAGCACCCTGGATGGGAAACACTGGTCGAGGCCCAGAAGGCTGTCCTGGCATGCTAGGAGTTGTAGTTTTGCAACAGCTGGGAGGCACCCTGGTTGGGAAACACTGGTCGAGGCACAGAAGACTGTCCGGGCTTGCTAGGAGTTGTAGTTTTGCAACAGCTGGAGGCACCCTGGATGGGAAACACTGGTCGAGGCACAGAAGGCTGTCCGGGCATGCTAGGTGTTGTAATTTTGCAACAGCTGGAGACACTCTGGTTGGGAAACACTGGTCGAGGCACAGAAGGCTGTCCGGGCATGCTAGGTGTTGTAATTTTGCAACAGCTGGAGGCACTCTGGTTAGGAAACACTGGTCTAGGACAGAAGGGTTTTCTGGGCATGCTGGGTGTTGTAGTTTTGCAACAGCTGGAGGTACCCTGGTCGGGAAACACTGGTCTAGGCACAGAAGGCTGTATGGGCATGCTAGGTGTTGTAGTTTTGCAACAGCTGGAGGCACTCTGGTTGGGAAACACTGGTCGAGGCACAGAAGGCTGTCTGGGCATGCTGGGTGTTGTAGTTTTGCCTCAGCTGAAGGCACTCTGGTTGGGAAACACTGGTCTAGGCACAGAAGGCTGTCCGGGCATGCTAGGTGTTGTAGTTTTGCAACAGCTGGAGGCACTCTGGTTGGGAAACACTGGTCTAGGACAGAAGGCTGTCTGGGCATGCTAGGTGTTGTAGTTTTGCAACAGCTGGAGGCACCCTGGTTGGGAAACACTGGTCTAGGCACAGAAACATTCAACCATGAATGGCATCCTGTATGAACACTACTGGAGTTTACAGTCTTATGCAAATAAAATAAAAAAAGTTTTCAAACTTTTGATCTTTCTTTTATAAGATATTAGTTTGCTGTCAGTGTTAAGAACACTCATTACATTCAGAGACAGCAAACACATACATTGCTGGACATAGCTGAGAAGTGGAGACAAGTCCATCCAGCCTAGACAATGCTCTGTGAGCTAAATATCCTGGACACCAGACTGATACATTGTACATATCTAGTCCTGCTCTCAGCTGAGAAGTGATACAATTGTATCCAGTCTAGACAATGCTCTGTGAGCAAAATGTGGTAGCCCTTGGGGGGTGTATGGTAGGGATGGTAGGATGCTGGTATATGAGGGGTAAATATTAACCCAGTCACTCGTGACGCCAGGGTGAGGGCTGGTATGCTGAATCTTTGTTCCGGCCTATCGCCGCCCTTCCCAGAAGCGATAGGTGTAATGAAATGACTGAAGGTCCACAAGTAGATTTAACTTGAACTTCAATAACTTTACTGCAGTGCTTGCAATATCCAATACGTAATAACAGTCTCTTAAAACAGTTCTTTGGTTGCTTAGCGATTGGTAGAAGTTGCGGACCTTGCATAAGACCTATAGTCTCTGAACTTAGGGAATGATGTGCCGATCCGTCCGGATTTAGGGGAAATATTGGGTCCGGTGATACTGCAGAGTGCTTAGGGGATGACACGCTATAATTTATATCCTTCAGCCGTTGCCGCAAGGCTCAGGCCTAACTCACTGCGATTACTGTAATACAGGTCTTGCTTACTTGCTATCCCAGGAACAAGAAAGAGATAAGATGGCCGCCGCTCCCTTATATGGGCAAGGTGCATGGCAATTGTGATTGGTCCGAACGTCTGCCACTCACTTTACATGGTGAGATGGGATTGCTTATGTCACAGTCTCTATGTACATTGTAGAACCAGAACGAGGCTACAGATACCAGAACGAGGCCTGGAACGCATCCAGAGCGAGGCTTGGAACGCATCACATGACCCGAGGGCCCTGCAATGCCGTAGAAACAGGTAATTAACCATTTACATACTGAAATAACACTATATATATTATTTTATAGATAAATTAGTAATCTATATACTATAATGGAGGCGACTAGGGGCGAACTGACCAATAAAGAATACTAAGTCCTAGGGACTCTGGCTATGGGGACCCACAGATAAACAAGTACCGTGTGAAATGCGATACTGGGACACCACAAAACATCCTGGGAAGTGGAGACAATTGTATCCAGCCTAGACAATGCTCTGTGAGCTAAACAACCTGGACACCAGACTAATACATCATACATAGCTAGTCCTTTTCTTACCTGAGAAGTGGTACAATTGTATTCGGTCTAGACAATGCTCTGTGAGCTAAATTGTCTGGATTCTAATTGTCAAACTGATACATTTTAGCAAACTGGCTGAGAGATCAGTGGAGCTACTTACAGAGCATTACCTGGATTTCCACACAGATGATCCACCCCTCCTGCATGCATTATGCTTCCTTGGACTTTTTACAGATCTAGTGATGTGAACAAGTCCCGTAATGGCGGAAACACTGGTTTAGTTATGAAGATCAATGTGATGTTTACTTGTCCATCTTACTAAACTTATTATTATTATTATTATTATTATTAATAATAAATTAAGTTATGCAGATTGAACTACCATTCCGGGTGCAGTGTTTTTTGTTAGGTTGGATTTTATTTTTTCTGCCGTCATTTTTGCCCTCTGTGTTGGTTTACTATCTCCCTGACTTGCTAGTTCAGCCTGGCATGCTAATGTATCGTTCCTGGGATAGGCTCTCAATGTGTTATTGGTGGGCACGATCAGCACAATGAAAGGGCCTTATCACCTGCATTGTTTGCACAGGCACATACCACTGTGCAAAGAGGACACTCCATTGTGCCAAGGGGCAGGTGAACCGGAGATCAATATAGGCCAGGAAAACCTCCCATATGTATGTGAAAGGCTGTTACAGATGCCACACAGTGGTGCCCACAACCCATAACCTGTTATGGCATAGATCGCTCACTGGATAGTTATGTCATAGACTCGTCACTGGATAGGTATGGCACAGCCCCGTCACTGGATAGGTATGGCACAGCCCCGTCACTGGATAGGTATGCCACAGATCACTCACTGGATCGGTATGACATAGAACGCTCACTGGATAGGTATGCCACAGATCACTCACTGGATCGGTATGACATAGAACGCTCACTGGATAGGTATGCCACAGATCGCTCACTGGATAGTTATGGCATAGACTCTTCACTGGATAGGTATGCCACAGATCGCTCACTGGATAGGTATGACATAGGCCACTCGCTGGATTGATATGGCATAGGCCACTCGCTGGAGTGATATGGCATAGACCGCTCACTGGATAGGTATGCCACAGACCGCTCACTGGATTGATATGGCATCGACCGCTCACTGGATTGATTTGGCATAGACCACTCGCTGGATTGATATGGCATAGGCCACATACACATCTTAAGTTGAAATTTTGAATGTACTAAACAAATAAACCATGAACCAGCCAATATCTATATGGGAAGACTCTTTACTGCTTAAGAGGTACCACCGTTCTCAATGCCAGGGAGTCGGACAGTCATGTACAGTACACTGAGTATATAATAAAAATCAGTGTGGTGGCCCAGTACGGGAGATGCTACCCCATATCCTTGCTGTCCTGTCAGGCAGCCTCCTTCAGTGTCCCCAGGGCCCCTTGCACCTGTTTCCCCCTGTACATATGTTCTGCAGTGTATTGTATTATAAAATGTGTTGTATCTTTAAGAGTTATGTCATGTGATTGTTACCCAGGAGGTACCAGTGACCAGGTGACCCCAAGCAGTGGCAGATCCAGAGTCTAGTCTCGGGAGGGGCACTATCAGGCTATAATTACACAGGGGAATGTCGGCACATGAAATACTATATATTATTACACAGAGTATAGTGGCCCTTGGGGGCCACTATATATAAGCCCTTGGTGAAGCTTCTCTCTCTTTTCTTACATGTCTTTGCTGAGGTCCAGTGCAGTCGCCTAGTGTGTGTATCCAGAGTGTTGGAGACCTCAAAATCCAGTCCTGCAGCCATCATCAAGTCAAGTAAGATAAAGTCACAGCTTTTTGAGTCAAGTCAAGTCAGTCCCTGTCATCTGTCAAGTCAGCGTGGTCTGCATTCAATTGTCCAGTCCTACTACAAGTCCCAGCAAGCCCTTAGGATCTCTGCGTGGTCCCTGGTGTGGGCCCTGGCTGAACTGTATAGACTTTACCACCTGTCTACCCTCAGTAAAGCTACCGTTGTCCGTAACTTGGCGTTGAAGTCTTTATTACCCCCGTCCCTAGCCCCGGATCCAGCGGTATACTTTCGGGTGGTTATAAGCTAAACCACGCCCTGGCTTCACAAATAAAAGGGGTTTATGCCATCTGCCCCTGGGGTAACAACATCTGCCCTCATCACACCCCACTACCACATCAGTATCTGTAGGGGGTCCATACAAAATGCCATATGGCTCTATTTGGGTGAATGAGTAAACAAAGAGCATGGGCTTCACTCCCTCCCATCCCACTAAAGAGTGATATGGAGCTGGTGGTGCACACATGATGAGGTATTAAAGGAGAACTCCGGTATGGGTGGGAAAAAACAACTTATCCTAAGCATAGGGGATAAGTGTTAGATGGCGGGGGGTCCGACAGCTGGGGCACCCTGCGATCTCCTGTACGGGGACCCGGCTCGCTCCTGCTCAATGCAGGAGCCGAGCATTTTCGACCACAGCCGAAGCTGCGGCCGACACACCCCCTCCATTCACTTCTATGGCAGGGCCGGAGATTGCCGAAGGCAGCACTCCGGCTCTGCCATAGAAGTGAATGGAGGGGGAGTGTCAGCCGCAGCTTCGGCTGTGGTCGAAAATGCTCGGCTCCTGCATTGAGCAGGAGCGAGCCGGGTCCCCGTACAGGAGATCGCAGGGTGCCCCAGCTGTCGGACCCCCCCGCCATCTAACACTTATTCCCTATGCTTAGGATAGGGGATAAGTTGTTTTTTACCACCCATACCGGAGTTCTCCTTTAAGGGGGACGTCAACCATTCCCTCTGTCTGGAAATGTAGATAAAGTCAAGAAATCAGCTATGCTCTGTGTATGTAAAGACTATGAAATTCTGCCAGCATATCCATGGACTATAGAACTTTCTTCACCATAATCCAAATTTCACACAAACTTGTATGGTGTATTTTTAGCCATCACTGAGGCATTGAACCAATTTTAGTTGACGTTGGTGAGAAGAGAACCCAGAAGTCACGCGCTTCTCAGCGGATTAGAAAGCATGAAATGAGTTCAGCTAATACAGAAAATGCACCGAAGACGGCAGAGAAAGGTCAATAATGTAATAAATCCACAATCAGGAAAAACTCCCATTCATTTCACTTACTCACGCCATCCTGACAGCTTAGCAATACTCCCGGCCAATAGGAAATAGCAATGAATTAGGCAGATATCCTGTTCTCTGTGTCAGCAAAGTGAGAAGCCATGGGCAGAAGTTTTTAATTCTACTTGAGAAACTTCTCCTGCCGGGCGCAAGGATTTACAGGGTATCGGTGAGAAAAACGTGGAGAACGGATGAGATAGTCATGAAACTTAAAGGGGTACTCCGGTGGGGGGAAAAAATGGGTTTCAAATCAACTGGAGCCAAAAAGTTATACAGATTTGTAAATTACTTCTACTTAAAGGGGTACTCCGCTGCTCAGCGTTTGGAACAAACTGTTCTGAACGCTGGAGCCATCATAGTTTAAGCTGGTGCTCTCTGGGAGAACATGTGACAACAAATCATGTGACTGCATGACATAACATGTGACAGACTTATACAGGTCCTTGAGACCTCCCACAGGTCCTCTATACCAACTATACATATTTATCCTGTCTAGGCATTGAAGTGACACCTTTATAAAACCAACAGGGGGGAGACCTTGCAGGAGAGCCCCTAGGTCACTGAGGGACTCAACCTGACAGGGCCTAAGGGTAGTTCAGGACCATATCCTGTACTGGGACATCACATATGCTCCAGAGAAAGTTGTGTAGTTCTTTCCAGTCTGACCACACAACTCTCATTGTAGTATACAGCAACTGATAAAAATCTTAATCCTTCTAGTCCTTAAAAGGGGTACTCCGCTGCTCAGCGTTTGGAACAAACTGTTGCGAATGCTGGAGCTGGAGACATCATAGCCCCGCCCTCTAATGACGTCATGCCCAGCCCCCTCAATGCATGTCTATGGGAGGGGGCGTGGTGGCTGTCACGCCCCCTCCCATAGACTTGCATTGAGGGGGCGGGCTATATCATCACGAGCTCGCATGGTCCTGTACTACCCTTAGGCCCTGTCAGGTTGAGTCCCTCAGTGACCTGGGGGCTCTCCTGCAAGGTCTCCCCCCTGTTGGTTTTATAAAGGTGTGTGTGTCACTTTAATGCCTAGACAGGATCCCTATGTATATTTAGTATAGAGGACCTGTGGGAGTTCTCAAGGACCTGTGTAAGTCTGTCACATGTTATGTTATGTTGTCACATGATTTGTTGTCACATGTTCTCCCAGAGAGCACCAGCTTAACCTATGACCCGCAGCTTGACCAATGGGCTTTAGTCTAGCCCCCCCACTATATAAAGGGGCGGCCATTACAGTTCAGTCTTCTTCCATCTAAGTCTTTGCTGAGACAGCAACCACCAGAGATCTCAGGGCAAATGATCAGCATCTGGAAGACCCCAAAAGCTACAGTCATTCCAATAAGTCTCAAGTCTATGTCTGCGGTCACTGAAACTAGTCAAGTCCTGCAAGTCCCGGGGTTAATACCATCTGATCCCACCACTCACACCGCTACATCCGTGCTCCCGCCATTACACCAGATGGTCCACCACACATACAGCAGCTGATAAGTACTGGAAGGATTGAGATTTTTAAATAGAAGGAATTTACAAATCTGTTTAACTTTCTGGCACCAGTTGATATGAAAACTTAAATTAAATTATATATACAGTATTTTCATTGATACAACGTTAACAACGTTAACACTGCAGAGTCATACAGGGCTTGTCACTATATCTGGTGCTGAAGCTTGGCACCACGGTCCCAGGTAATAGGACTGGGATTCACTACCATGATAGGAACATGGTGCTTCATTTTACTGATCAGGGGGTGTCTCAGTGTTTGGACCCTCACTGATCAAACTTAGATTGTCTATTGTAAGCAAATGGCAGCAATATTAAAATGGATTGTCCCCCAATCCTATACATTGTATAAGTCATACAAAAAAAAAAAAAGAGAGAACTGCTTGACACTTTCATGGGGGTGTAACATTTACTTACATAGTATGGTGCCCCCTGGTGTTCAGAGTATATAGCAATGACCCATCCACCCATAGAGCCGAGTGCTGGAGGACACACATGCTCAGTCACTCCCCCTCAGGCATCTGCATAGTATTCCTTTGATCACTGCAGAGCAGCCAATAGAAATAGCTTTCCACCCAACTTATCAGGGGAGAGACCAGAGCCTCTGCATCCCCAGACATAAAACTTACTAATATAGTGTTATCACAAATTGTACTTAATTCAGCATGTTTTTGCTTAAAAACCCAAGTTGTGTAGTCCTCTCATTGTCAGTATGGTGTTGTCTCAGCAAGTCCCCAACTCCTTCCTCTCTTCTAAAACAACAAATCATCTTCTGCTATCCCAGAAAGCATGACTGGATCTGGTCTCTCAGGTCAAGCATCACCCCCTGAATGATGTCACCATCTCTGACCAGCCCCTACATCTACATCACCATCTCCCTGTCATATACACATATACATATATCTTCATTGGAAGATTAAGGGACAATGCCACAGGCAGAGGAGCAGACAGGGAATGCATACAGCAGGTTCTGCAACCTCCACTGACTGAGATAGTCTGCTGTGAAATAAAACGTTCTGCAACAGATCCAGACATGGAACTGTAAAGTTGCAGAAAGCCATTTAAAAATTTTGGAAGCTTAAGAGCACGGGTGTCAAACACAAGACCCGCGGGCCGAATCCGGCCCGCCAGACCTTGTCATGTGGCCCGCGTAGCCGACGCCGGCCGCCAGCCTTCACCAACGTCTGCCCTCTATCGATCCTCCTTCGGTCCTCCGCCTCTATGGTTGTACGCACGGGACGTCAGTGACGTCCCGTGTGTACAACCACAGAGACGCGGGAGGACCAGGTGGATGGAAGGATCATCGCAGGAGGACACTCTCCGGCCGGGGCCTGGTAAGTGACCGGCGGCACGTTATCTTCTTCTCTTCAGCGTTCTGGTCACCGCTCGACCGGTCCTGGCACCTACTGCTATGGTCCATAGGCCATAGCAGTAGATTGTGACCCCGGGCCGGAGGAGCGGTGACCGGATCACAGTGGGGGCAGCACACAGACATACAGCCTCCAGCCATACACTGTATATGGCTGGAGGCTGTATGTCTGTGGGGAGGGGGGGGATGGTGCTGCCAACCTAATGTGGGGGGAACTATACTGCCTACCTAATGTGGGGGTGAACTATACTGCCAACCTAATGTGGGGGTGAACTATACTGCCAACCTAATGTGAGGGGAACTATACTGCCAACCTAATGTGGGGGGAACTATACTGCCAACCTAATGTGGGGGGAACTATACTGCCAACCTAATGTGGGGGGAACTATACTGCCAACCTAATGTGGGGGGAACTATACTGCCAACCTAATGTGGGGGGAACTATACTGCCTACCTAATGTGGGGGGGAACTATACTGCCAACCTAACGTGGGGGACTATACTGCCTACCTAATGTGGGGGGAACTATACTGCCAACCTAATGTGGGGGAACATGCTGCCTACCTAATGTGGGGGAACATGCTGCCTACCTAATGTGGGGGGGAACTACAAGGTACTGTACATTGCGGTAGGAGGGGTAGTCTTATATGGCGAGTATATCCCAAACTCTGCATTTTAACTGTAAAAGTTGGGGGTCGTCTTATACACCCAGTCGTCTTATACGCCGGCATATACGGTATGTGGGGGGGGGGGGGGGGCCTAAAGATTCAACCGGCCCTTTGAGGGTGACCAAACTGCTGATGCGGTCCCCGATGAATTTGAATTTGACACCCCTGCTTTAGAGTTTGAAAAGTTTTTTAATGAAACAGCAATACCGCTGTTAATGTCCATGTTTTGGGTATTGCAGCTCATCCCCATTCACTTAAAAGGGATACTCCGGCAGAAAACAAATTTTCTTCAAATCAACTGGCGCCAGAAAGTTCTACAAATTTGTAAATTACTTTTATTTTTATAAATCTTAATCCTTCCAGTACTCAGCTGCTGTATGCTCCAGACGTTGTGTAGTTCTTTCCAGTCTGAACACAGTGCTCTCTGCTGCCACCTCTGTCCATATCAGGGTGGTGTCCCGATACCGTATTGCATACCGTACCTAGTGTAGAGGTCCCCAAAGTCAGAGTAACTACGTTCAGGTAGGGTTCCTCAGGTGGGACAGTCCCTAGTCGCCTCTCCTCAAGTCTATCTCTAATGATAATATATGTATATATTTAATAATTATATATATTTTTATAGTAATGTATAGTGCCTACCTTGTTCAGCGTCGCAGGACCTTCGGTTATGTGACCATGCTAGTAACCTCTATGGTATGTTGGAGGACCTTTGGAAGTCCTTGGGTCACGTGTTACCCATAAATCTTTGTAATGGTGATTGACATTAGTATGGACCAATTAGCGTTAGTCCATCCCCTGCCCATATAAGGGAGCTGCGTCTAATTATCGCTCTCTTGGGTTGCTGCTCTCGTGGATGCCGGACTAACATGACGGTTCTGCGCAACTTTCAAAGACACGCTATGCCTCAAAACCTACGGCCTCAGCTGAACCAAAACCGTGAGTTCAAACCTAAATCCCCGCTAATGCTAGCGTGACTACTGGACCGCAACTAAATCCCCTAAATCCAGTGGAACAACGCACAGTACTAAAAGACTCTAAATGCTAAAGTCCCAACCTCTGTCAATCTCCAAGGAAAGCCATTGTTATGCTTAGAGGCTGTAATGTTTTTGAAGCTTGCAGAAAACCTTCAGTAAAAGTTAATACTGTTTCAGAAAACTCTCCGGTTGTGGACAATCTATTATTATCTACCTCCCTATCGCTCTTGGGAAGGGTGGCGGTAGGACAAGCATTACTGAGGAGCCCTCAACCTGGCATCACAAATAGCAAGGGTTAACAAGCACCCTTTAATAACCGCACAGCTACACTCCCCATACCCTACATCCCACAGGCTATCACATCAGGAACTGTCCAGAGCAGGTTTGCTACGGAGGTTTGGTTCTTGCTCTGGACAGTTCCTGACATGGACAGAGGTGTCAGCAGGGAGCACTGTGGTCAGAGAGAAAAGAACTACACAACTTCCTCTGTAAATCAGCAGCTGATAAGTAGTCATGAGCAGCAGGGGCTATATTTGAATTTGCGATTTTTCGTGAATATATGTTCGCGAAATTCGCATATTCGCTAGGTTCATTCACTTTTTTTTCGCATGTGGAAAAAAAAAAAAACTAAAATAAATAAATAAATATTCGGCATTACGAATATATAGAACTATATTCTAAATATTTGCGAGAAAAATTCGCATTACGAGTATTCGTGCTCAACACTACTGATAAGTACTAGAAGGATTAACATTTTTACATAGAAGTGATTTACAAACCTGTTTAACTTTATGGCATGAGTCGATCTGAAAAAAATAAAATAAAAATAAAATAAATAATAATAATAATAATAATAATAATAATAATAATAATAATAATAATTTCCACCGGAGTACCCCTTTAATGGGGACAGCCCCCCTCCTCCATCTCCCTTCTCAGTCACCAGTCCAGTGGTCTCAAACTTGCGGACCTCCAGATGTTGCAAAACTACAAATCCCAGCATGCCCGGACAGCCGTTGGCTGTCCGGGCATGCTGGGAGTTGTAGTTTTGCAACATCTGGAGGTCCGCAGGTTGAAGACCACTGCTCTAGTCAATGACTTTGCTTGTTTTTTCTCTCAGAACCATTTTTGTTCCTTCCTGACAGGATAGATCTATAGTATATGAATTAGCATTTTTATGCATTCTGAGAAATACATAAAATAACAGGGAGACAAATGTCATTTTACTAAGAGGAACACATTATGGATATTTCATATTTCACTGTCAGACGATGGCGGTGGCTTCTGCGCACGGTGGACGGCGGCCAAGATGCTCTCACTTGATTGCGAACGGCTTCGGTCTTTAATAGATGAAAAAATTCCAAGATTCTTGATGGGTAATAATTCTCCAGACAACATAAAATACTTCTGTCTTCTTCTAATTCTTCTTTCACACGAGGCAAAAAGAAAATGTATTAAAAAAATTCCCTAAATGTTTGGTCTCCAGGGTAACCATGTTTGGTAGAATGGGGAAATGGGATCATCA